>NW_020664481.1:3128482-3156962 GCF_002925995.2 Terrapene triunguis | reverse complement strand
AGACGTCCCAGCGTGCGCTCAGCTGAACACACCTAGGGCACCCCAGATCGGTCCTGGAGAAAGCAGCCTGTCTGTGTAATGAACAGAAGACCCCCCTCACCCCTCAACACCCTGCAGTGTCAGAGCCCCGATATTCCTAAAGTGGGACACATGGTAAGAATATTAAGAACTGCTGAATATCACATATTTTCATGCAGAAATTAAAGCAGGCTGTGTCCTCTAACCAGACCCTTAGGACACCCCCCACCTAGGTAGACAGTGCTGCAGCCCTGAGCTATGGTTGTGGTTATTATGACTAGAGCTTCATGGGCATACAAAGCATTGTACGGACACACTGAAGATAGGCCCTTGCCCCCAAGCAGCCGACAGTCCCACGGCTAGCAGCAGAATAGGTGCTGGGGCATCTCCCTGGAGAGGGACTCCACTTTAGCCCTGGAAAATACAGCCACCAGAAGCAAAAGGAAGTGTTCATTAGAAATGACACTTACAGAAACATCGCCTGCCCTGGTTACTGACACATTGGGACGCTAACACTAAAGCTGGACCTAGAAGAAGGGTAGATCCTTCGCAGAGCTCTGCTAGGAGAGAGGGGACCCTGCAGACAGCAAACACCCCGACCTCTCTGAGCGAGCTCCCAAGGCAACGCAAGATTCTTAGTGATTTTCTAAAGCGAGCCCAAGGTGGGACCTCTCCCCGGGAATACGTCACCAGGAGCATGTTTCCAAGAGGCAGAGAGCTCCGGATTAGAACTTGCTTGAGGCAGTCGCTCCTCGTGGCCACGAAGGGTCACCCCGAGGACTCTAAGGGCCGTGGTGAGTAGTCAGTCATGGGCTAGCTTTTTGCTCCTGCACACCTACGGTCAACTCCTGCTGGCATCAGACGCGCAAATAAAGGTTGATGGCTGTCACCTGTCCACAGCACAAAGCCCCTGGACAACGAGGCATGATTAGCCGCCGCTGCTCAAGAAGGCCAGGGCTGAACTAGAAGAGGGGGTTGCCTCTCAGGAGGGACATGTATTGACCCGACTGCATGGGGACCTGGGGCTGGAACAACAGGGAGTGAAGCATGGAGGAGGGTTGTGGGTCATTGCCAGAGCTCCGTGAGGAAGCCCAGTGCAGTGTCTAGCTGCAGACTCTGGCTGGTATCATTAGTCCAGCGCTGTCCCAAACAGTGAATTCATTCAGAAATTCAAAGCAGAGTATCTGTCCTGGCAGGGCACCCTTGGGCTGTGTGCACCACTGGAGAACCCAGGAGATTTGGGGGCCCATCTGGAATGGGCTTCGATACAGCCCCAACCCTAAACACACAACACGCTGCAGACAGTGAGCCATATTCTCCGCTGGGGTTAATCGGCACAGCTGCCCTGAAGTCAATGGAACTGCACTCTCATTAACTGGGGAGCAGAGCATGGCAATGGGGGGACAAGAAAAGCAGAAATATCTTCTCAGCTGTTAAACCCCACGTCATTTCTCCCCTGGCCATGGTACCGATGTTTACTCAGGCCTCACACTTCCTGTTGTATTGGCTGAGTCAAGCACGAGAAGACACAAGTGACACAGCAAGGCCCAGATCTGACGTGCAGCACAAGAAGGGCGAAGAGGCATGCGACAAACCAAGCCAGCTGTGCATTGTGTCTGCGAAGTGTTAGTGCCACAGCACTGGAGATCTGTTCCCTCGGCTGCAATACACACAGACGACATGTACGCAAAGAAGAGAGCAGAGGGGTTCACAGTACCTGTAATGCAGAGATAGGGGGTTTCTGAGCCACTAAGTCCTTCTCAGCAAACTCGGAGGGGGCCATATGTTTACTTATAGCGAGAAGTTGGTCAGTTTCTCCGTGATGAGCTTGGGCCATTCATTGAGGAACCAGCAATCAGGTTTGGGAGTGGAGAAGAGGGATAGAAACGATCCATTATAGCCCTGGGACCAATGTAGCTGTCTGCAGCAAGTATCACTGCATTTCACAGCATCCCCGGGCCCCGCAATTCTACTCCCAAGGGGGAAAGAAATGCAATGGGAGCTGTGTTTCATCTTTGGGGCCATTTCATGTGCTCCATGCTCAACTGTCCTTTATCCCAGGAGAGAGTCAAAATTCTCCTCTTCCAACAAGTCCACCGGTCTCCTGCTTTCCAGTCCAACATCCTCCGGGCATCACAAAGGGACAATAACAACCACCTCTTGTTTCTATGGTGCCGTTCCTCCTGAAGGATCTCAGTATGTCACCAGGGCGTGCGGGAGGGGAGCAGACAGTGGCGCACAGTGCTCTATGCGACAGCGTGTGTGGTGGCGGGAAAGGCGACAAAGGGAAAAAGGTGCTTGGAAATCAAGGTGATGGGCGGGAAAGAAAATGGAGCAGAGACGGGGAAATTTTTGGACAAGGACACCAGGGCAAAACTTTCCTCTGACACGACCTCCCGGCAGATCAGCCGTTCCACACCCTCACAGTGCCACGCCTTGCCTTACTGCACGTGCACAAGTCCCACCAGCCCCAGCCCTGCAGGGACGGGAACCTATGGGACGAAGGGATTCGAGGGGTTTCAAGCCCGTGCCTCAGACTAACGCTGCTCTTTGCCAGCAGAGCCAGTGACCGGGCAAGGGCTTTCAGACTCTTAAGAGGCTTCCACACACCAGACCCCCTCGGGGAAATCTCACGGAGCCACTGAAAGGCCCGTGTCCCCGTTCCACGTGGCTGGACGGACAGTCAGTGGAGCAGGTGGGCGAGGCGGGGCGGCCTCCCCGGGGCGCTCTGGACTGGTTACCTTGGGGTGGGGCTGCTGTCGCTGCCCTTGCAGGAGCCCGAGTTGCTGCTGCTGCTCAGCGAAGAGGTGCCGTAGGTGTCCCGCATGCTGACGGGGGGAGAGGGGCGCCTGGAGGCAGGAAGAAGAGGCTGTTTCTCAGTCGGAGTGGCAGGGGGTGCTGAAGACTTAAAGAACGAGGCCAAGCCACTCCTTCCATAAAACCCCCGGCTTCCAAACCACCACAGACACAGGGACACACAAGACAAAAGGACAAAACAAACAGCGGGGATCAAGATGGAACAGAGCAAGGCTGTCTCACAACGGTTACGGCGACAATAGCGAAGGGGGGGCCGAGGGGAGCTGCACACCCGGCGCTGCCCTCGTCCCCTGGGCCAGGCCCAGGGAGGCTGTGCCCCTCTCCCACGTCTACTGCCCTTCACAACAAATAGCTCCTACCTCTCTTCAGCAGCCCTACAGAGGGCGCCACAGACAGGGGCTGCCTAACGGGCACCAATCCACCCCGTCTTACCGCTAGGGTCTTGCGCCCAATGACAGCAGTGGTGTGAATTCTGCCTCGGGTGCCGTTTGGGTTTGGAGCCACTTGGAACTCTCCTCCCCCACCCCCGTTCTGTTATAACGAGCGCGCCTTTCCCCTTCACACCGCGAGCCCAACACTCTCCTGAGCCCGCTGGAATCCCATTGTCTTTTATTTATAGCCAAGTCAACCCTGCTACTCCCAAAACATCTGTCTGCTGGGCCACCTCTGGGCTTCTCTTCTTCGACAGCATCACATGGCCACTCTGGAGGTACCGCTAGCAAGGCATTGACACAATCAATAGTGAAATAACCCCTGTCCGGGGAGGATGTGAACCTGAAAGGGGGGTTCCAAAGAGGATGGAGCTCAGCTGTTCTCAGTGGTGGCAGATGACAGAACAAGGAGCAATGGTCTCAAGTCGCAGTGGGGGAGGTTTAGGTTGGATATTGGGAAACACTTTTTCACTAGGAGGGTGGTGAAGCACTGGAATGGGTTACCTAGGGAGGTGGTGGAATCTCCTTCCTTAGAGGTTTTTAAGGTCAGGCTTGACAAAGCCCTGGCTGGGATGATTTAGTTGGGAATCGGTCCTGCTTTGAGCAGGGGATTGGACTAGATGACCTCCCGAGGTCCCTTCCAACCCTGATATTCTATGATTCTAATGAACAAACTCTGGTGTGAACACGCATTTCTCCCTTGTCCTCTGATTGTACCCAGAGTACGGCAGCCTAGGGAAGATCTCTTCAAGGGGCAAACCCCGCAAAGCCCCACAACCTCCACACCAGTGGCTGAGGACAAGGACACTCCATCAACACCTGCCTTTGGCCCAACAGAACTGAAGAGATAATTCTGACTTCACGCACTGCAGTGGAGAGACAAATGCAAGTGTGCATGCAGGAAGCGGACCCTTGTGCAAGTGCTATGCAGAAGAGTTGTTAAGACATGCCACAAGGTATTTCGGCAGCTGCCAAAACCATCGCCCGACCCTGGGGTCTGGTCTGTGCACAATGCTGCCGGTCCAGGTCCAGAAAAGGACCTTGCTAGCCGCCCTTCTTAAATGAAAGCGCTCGGATCTACTCCTTCACTCAGGCTGCACTAATGCACTTGGGAGGAGAGGAAAAATGGCTTCTAGTTTGTATCTTTTCTCGGCAAAGGCGCTGCAGGGATTCCGGTGTCATCTACAATAATAGGTTGGACGTATTCACCTTCGAGAGCCAGTGGAGGACCGTCTGCTTCCCGGCAGGGACATAGCAATAGCGCTGCAGGTCCCGGCAGTGAGGATAACCGGCACACCAGCTAAATAAAGAGAAAGACAGGAGGAAAGAGAGTGAGAGCTGGAAGTGTGGACGACGTCACTTGAGAGGCACTGCGACTGGAGGGCTGGAGGATGCTTAGTAAGTGTCTGGGGCAAGGTCCAGCTTTTTCATTGTGTGTGTCCCGTGCCGACCGCTTTGGGGCCTGGTCCCTGACTGGAGCCTGTAGGGTGCTACGGGACACAGACAGACAGAATGTCGGATGCTTGGCCTCTCCAGTCCCTGGGGGAAGGCATTCTGCCCAGAGGGCCAAGTCCCATGGCAGCGGAGCTCTGCTGATTTACACCACATGAAGATTTGGTCCAGCATGTGGGTTTTTTTTTTTTTAAACGAACCATTCCTGTGCTCTGTATTATCCATCCTCCTTCAGTTTGATCACCAGCCACCTAATACTGTACTCTGCTCTGTGCCGTCCAGGCAGGGAACTCAAAACACTTCACAAACATTAACCTCAGTCCCCCGGTGCACATTTTACTCCTGTTTTACAGGAGAAACTGAGACCCAGAGAAGTGAAGCAACTTGCCCAAGGTTGCAGAGTGAGTCGGTCGCGCAATTGGGAGTAGAAGGCAGGTCCCTAACGCCCAGCTCTGGGCTTTAGCCAGATCTCTCTCTTCTGTCCGCACCAGGGGCCTGGTCACGTGCATTCCTCAAGGGATGTTATGTTCTCTTACTATTTATTCCTCAGTTACATCAAAATCCACAGCACAAAGAAACCAGACGTGGGACTAGAGGATTCCAGGCAATCCAGCATGAGCAGAGAATCTCATGAAAAACCAAAAATCGGGTTTTTAATGCAAATAATGGGTCTGATCTAGAGCCCATTGAAGTCGATTGGAATCTTTCCTTTGGATCTGGCCCCTGGGTGGGAATAAGAAACTGCACGGGAAGAGAAATCTAGAAAATACAAGGTCGGCACCTAAATTCTCCTTTGATGATATTTTCTAGATTAGTGGTCTCCAACCTTTTTACGCCCAAGATCACTTTTTAAATCTAAGGGCCACCCAGGATCTACCCTGAGGCCTCACCCCATCCCCAAAGTCCCGCCCCGCTCACTCCATCCCTCCCTTTCCGTCGCTCGCTCTCCCCCACCCTCACTGTTGGGGTTCGGGAGGGGATGCGGGCTCTGGGCTCGGGCTGAGGGGTTCGCAGTGTGGGAGGGGGCTCCGGGCTGAGCCTGGGGCAGGGGGTTGGGGTGCAGGAGTGGATGAGGGGTGCAAGCTCTAGGAGGGAGTTTGGGTGCAGGAGGGGATCAGGGCTGGGGCAGGGGGTTGGGAAGCAGGAGGGGGTATGTGGTGCTGGCTCTGGGATGGGGGGGGTCAGGGCTGGGGCTTGGGGTGCAGGAGAGGGCATGGGGTGCAGGAGAGGGTATGGGGTGCAGGCTCTGGGAGGGGGCTTAGGGCTGGGGCTTGGGGTGCAGCCTCCCGCCAGGCAGCACTTACCTCCGGTGGCTCATGCTCAGCGGCAGGCAGAGCGAGGCTCAGGCAGGCTCCCTGCCTACCCCGGCCCCACACCGCTCCCAGAAGGGACCAACGCTCCCCTTATGCCCCTGAGGAGTGTGGGGGGCACATGGCTCTGTGCACTACCCCTCTCTGCAAGCACCGCCCCCGCAGCTCTCCGGCCAATGGGAGCGGTGCTTGCAGGCAGGAGCAGCGCGTAGAGGGAGACCCCTGCCCTGGGGCCACGGGGCCGCGCTGGCCGCTTGCGGGAGCGGCGTGGGGCCAGGGAAGGCAGGGAGCCTGCCTTAGCGACAGCCACGCTGCACCGCCGGAGCTCGCGATCGACTGGGACATCCTCTAGAATCGACTGGCTGGTGACCACTGCTCTGGATTATAGCAGACACTGCTGTAATGCTGGGGCGGATCCTCCATCCCTGGACATTGTCAACTCAAGACTGGATGTTTTTCCTCTATTTCAAACAGGAATTAATTCAGGGAAGTTCTACGGCCGGTGTTATACAGGAAGTCAGACTAGATCAGTGGCTCTCAACCTTTCCAGACAACTGTACCCCTCTCAGGGGTCTGATTTGTCTTGTGTACCCCCAAGTTTCACCTCACTTAAAAACTACTCGCGTACTCAGCCAGACATAAAAATACAAGTGTCACAGCCACTAGTACTGAACAATGGCTGACTTTCTCAGTGCTACCATAGAATTATCAAATAAATCAACTGGAATATAAATACTGTACTTACATTTCATGTATCGTATAGAGAGCTGTATAAACGAGCCATTGTCTGTATGAAATGTTAGTTGGTACTGACGTCACTAGTGCTTTTCCTGTAGCCTGTTGTAGAACTAGGCAAATCTCTAGATGAGGTGATGTCCCCCTGGAAGATCTCTGCGTACCCCCAGGGGTACGTGTACCCTGGTTGAGAACCACTGGACTAGATGATCACAGCCATCTCTTTTGGCCTTAGATCTATGAATACAGTGTCTCTTTTCTATGCCCCATGTGTTCTCACACTATCCAACACACCATAAACCTATGGGACATATGGCTGCTCTGTGCCCCCGTCAATGCACTTTCTGGGGTGGAAGGTGCGTCTCCTCCTTTTGGCCCCCACCCAGGCCTCCTCTGCCCCACACGTGAAGGGCAGCAGATATGAGCAGCAGTTTTGCACTGCCGTCCTTGGTGCTTTAAGTAGGTCTTGACAGTTTCGCCCCTGCATGGAAAACTCTGCCAGCGTCCCTTATCTCAGCGAGATGGGAACAATCAAGCCAGCCATCCCATAATCAATAGGGTGGCTATTGGAAATGTTCCGTGCTGGCTGGCCCATGCTCCTTGGGGGGTGGCAGGAAAGGAAGGGAAAGGGGATGACCAGGGATGGAGCCAATGGCAGTTGAAGGGCTCGCCAACGTTTTCTATAGCTCTTCTCCCGCCTTCTCTCTCCTCACCCAACCCCTTTTTTCTGGGCCCATCAAATATGGCAAATTCCACCTTGTGCCTCTGACTGCAGTGCCATTCCTCCCTGACCCCGCAGCATCCAGCATCTGCACAAAGGGCTCCCAAATCAACAGCGCTGAAACGGTTACAGACTCAAAAGCCCCGGCAACGGCTAGACCCAAATGAATGCACTGAGCTCCCGAGCTAGCTCATCAGCGACGTGGGCCGGGTACCGTCTCCTCAGCTAGGTCTGCACAGCATCGACCGCACTGTTGGGACAACAACAAAACCTGTGCGAGATATTTGCCGTCTCACTCTGGTCCTTGGGCTCCACCTCGAGAACGGAAGCTCGGGGTGGCGGCAGCCAGGTGTGAAGGCAGGACACAGACGGACCACGCTGGATCAACGCTCCACAATCAGCCACGTAGGAGCCAGTGTCTGCCTCCCCGAGCCAGGCGGCTGCAGGGGCTTTGCAAAGGCACCCCCAACCTCACCACTGCCCCTGAAGAGGCTCGGCGAGCGCCAAGCGCACGGATTGCAGCTTGAGTGAAAAGCTGAACCTGGCAGAGGATTTCAGGCTGCAGGAGGTGGGCCACACGTCACTGGCTCTGGGTGGGGCTGCAGGAGAGCTGGGGGAGAACCTGCTCCAAGCGCGGTGCCGGGGTACAGAGAGGGAGAGTGGGAATGGCAGCCGCGCGGCGAGAAATCGCTTCTTTTGCCAACAGTTTTAAGAGCAGCTGGTGCCTGCGGAGAGCTGCATGTGCTAGACAAGTACTCCAGGCCAGCCGGCTCCTGGCTGAGTTCCAGGGTGAGCCACACAACTCCCTAGGAAGGACGGTCTTGTGCCTGAGGCACTGAACGGGGACCCAAAAGAGCCAGCATTATTTCCTGGCTCTGCCACAGATTCTCTGAATGCCCCATGGCAACTTGCTTGACCTCTCTCTGCCTCAAGTCCCCAGATGTAAAATGCAGAGAATAAGCTTTCCTTTCTGCTTGTCTAGTTAGGCCATAAGCTTCTTGGAACAGGGACTGTCTGTTACCGTGCGTCCGGACAGCGGCTAGCACAACGCTGTTCACAATATCAATAACTTAGCACCGTCTGCCATCTAATGGGGCAAATGTCTCCTGGCAGCTGGTAGTCGCAGGGTATTGTCTCCACCTCCTGCTCTTACCCTTCCGGTCATATGTTTTTCCACATGGAGATGCTCTATTTAGTGGGTGACTAAAGAGTTTGTCTTAGAGGGAAATTTCCAAAGTCACCAGTGGGACGTAGGCCCCAGTCTGCCCCGGGTGATTCAGAAATCCCCCTCATTAGCCCTTGCTTCTGATGGCTGTCGGCACCGGGCTTAATGCAACTCTTGGGCTGGGCAGTGACCAAGTGCTAAGTAGCAAGATCATGCAGGGCTCTACCTTGAAATATCACATCAGCTTCTGTTTCGCAGGCCCCCCCGCCCATTCCATGGTTACTCTATCTTTGTACACACCCACTGCACTTAAAAGTCCCCATACTGGTATTACTAATAATACCTCAGAATATCACAAGTGGATTGTTTTTTTTTTAAATAAGTCAAACTCGCTTTGCAGCATTTCTCGTTTGTTACCTTGTATAGTTTGCTCAGTCTGGACAATGGACATGACCCACTCCATTTCCCTTTCTGGTTCGGCAGCACTACCTCATGGCTGCAATGTCTGAGTCGCAAGTGCCAGCGCGGAGCATTGGGAGGCAAACGAACAGATTTTTAATGTTTATAGCTATTACAATTTGAGTTTGGTGAAACTTTAATTTAAAAAAAGAAAAGAAAAAGGAAAGACAAACGCTCCATTTCAGGCCAAGCTCTCCGCCCCGGCCTCTTCATGGCACCAGGGCCCAGAACTGCAGCCAAAGGTTTTGCTTCCACAGAAAGGCAAGAAAAGTGCTGTCTTACACTCACCAAGAATGCGACTAAATTCCATCCAGCTTCAAACGTTCTTTGCTAACATTGTGTCTCATGTGCACTCTCCCCCCACCGCCAATCTCTTGGCCAACTATGCCCTGAAATGCGACCGTGCTCAGACACCGCATGTTCTTTCTTTGTCTTACACAGACATCCAGGTCTGCTTTGCAGGCTTTCCCCAGAGCCGTTTTAACAAGTATATTTGATTTTAATCGTCAGTAATAAACGGTCACGATCTTTGCTCTCAAGGAATCAATTTGGTTATCTCAAGCTTCGATGTGCAGAAGGGCAGCCAGGGAAGGTCATAGAATCATAGAACTGGAAGGGCCTCGAGAGGTCATCTAGTCCAGTCCCCTGCACTCCTGGCAGGACTAAGTATTATCTAGCCAATCCCTGGGGGAGGGATAGCTCAGTGGTTTGAGCATTGGCCTGCTAACCCCAGAGTTGTAAATTCAATCCTTGAGGGGGCCATTTAGGGAACTGGGGTAAAAATCTGTCTGGGGATTGGTCCTGCTTTGAGCAGGGGGTTGGACTAGATGAGGTCCCTTCTAACCCTCTGATTCTATGACATGTGTTTGTCCAACCTGCTCTTAAAAATCTCCAATGATGGAGATTCCACAACCTCCCTAGGCCATTTATTCCAGTGCTTAACCACCGTGACAGTTAGGAAGTTTTTCCTAATGTCCAACCTAAACCTCCCCTGCTGCAATTTAAGCCCATTGCTTCTTGGCCTATCCTCAGAGATTAACAACATTTTTTCTCCCTCCTCCTTGTAACAACCTTTTATGTACTTGAAAACTGTTATCATGTCCCCTCTTGGTCTTCTCTTCTCCAGACTAAACAAATCCAAATTTTTCAATCTTCCCTCATAGGTCATGTTTTCTAGACCTTTAATCATTTTTGTTGCTCTTCTCTGGACTTTCTCCAATTTGTCCACATCTTTCCTGAAATGTGGCACCCAGAACTGGACACAATACTCCAGCTGAGGCCTAATCAGCGTGGAGTAGAGCGGAAGAATTACTTCTTGTGTCTTGCTTACAACACTCCTGCTAATACATCCCAGAATGATGTTCACTTCTTTTGCAACAGCGTTACATTGTTGACTCATATTTAGCTTGTGGTCCACTGTGACCCCCAGATCTCTTTCCGCAGTACTCCTTCCTAGGCCGCCATTTCCCATTTTGTGTGTGTGCAACTGATTGTTCCTTCCTAAGTGGAGTTCTCTGCATTTGTCCTTATTGAATTTCATCCTATTTACTTCAGACCATTTCTCCAGTTTGTCCAGATAGGCTAAAAAACAAAGTAGAGAATATAGCCTAGATTTCCATCGGTTATGTAGTTGTGGTAACTGCGCGTGAAAACACACTAAAGTATCAATTTATATGCGCAATTATTGTCACTGTGGAAATCTGGGTCCTTGTTTACAGTAAGGAGATAGTCCTTCCACAACAGCATCAGCAAACCCAAGATTAGCTAGTCAAATCTGAAAGGTAGGGAGAATACCAGCCTCAGAGCACTTTGTCAAGAAGAGAGAGTAGAGCCTACCCAGTACAAAGCTAATAGAGTATAAAGGGCAGGCAATTCGTCACTGGAAGCACAATACTTATTCTGTGGAGAATCGGTGGAAGCATGGAAGCTTTGATGGACTCCAGGGTTTTACACTGGATGAATTATTACCCACGGGGGTGCTACATTAGTAGAAGCCCATACACCTCCGTGGAAGAATCTCTACCCTGCCCTCTTCATCCCCAGGCGCTCAACTCCACTCGGAGCTCATACTCACTGGACACGCCTTGCATTTCTGAAGGCAGCTTTAATGAAAGCTTGTCTTATTGTTGCTGTGGCGATGAGCCCAAGCATTGCGGGCAACAGACTCTATTGCGGCTGTTTGTCTATTAGTCATTAGGAAAAGTACACAGAGAGGAAATGGAAAGTGCTCAGAGATAAATGACTGAATGCCCACGTGCGCTGTATGCTCTCCAGCAATCAAATACACCAGCTGCCACTGGGGATGGCCAAGAAAATGCAGAAGCGTAATCAAAGGCAGGAGAGAGAGAGGTGCTTCTGGGAGATCGAAAAGCATCTGGGGCAGGAGAGGATGGGCAGGATTTCAGCGCAAAATGGGAAGGCCAAAGCAGAGACGTGAGGAAGCGGTAAATAAAAAGGGGAGGTGAAAAAGCCACTTCATCTAAGTCAGAAGTTACTGCGTCAGGCAACAGGGGTTATTTACATCACCTAGAAAAGAGAGAGGGACCTTGCTAACAATGAAGTGAACGACTCAGTGATGAAGAGTGCAGGGTAAGGCAGGTACCACTAACAGATCTGTCTTGGCCAGGAGGAAAGACAAAACACTGCAGCAAGCCAGGATCATGTCAATTATCCAAAAAACACCACGAGAGACAAACAAATTAGCAGGCAGGAAGAGCCCCACCAAACCAGCACTGGATGGGCTCCATGGGATCACATCTGAGAAAGAGACCAAGGGAATGGGGAGGAACATTTCAGAGATTACATATGTAACAGAAAAGCTCATGTCAGCAGTCTGAATGAAATCCGGGCTCCATGGAAATCAATCAGAGTTTTGCAATTGACTTAGATGGAAACAGGTTTGCAACTTTTGTATCCAGACAATAGAAATGAATGCATGAAAAATGAAGTATGTGTAGCAAGCTGGTTTCTGTCTAAAAACGTGTCTACACCACAACTGCTGCATCTGTGCTACTGTAAAACCACAGTGTAGACACTTCCTACATTGACGAAAGGGGTTCTTCCATCAATGTAGTTAACCCACCTTTCTGAGAGGTGGTAGCTAGGTCAACCGAAGAATTCTTCCATTGACCTTCTTGTGTCTACACTGGGGGTTAGGTCGACCTAACCATCGCACTCAGGGCGTGAAAATTTTCCACAGCCCTGAATGGCATAACAAGGCCAATCTAATATTTAAGTGTAGACCAGGCCAAACGTACACCCCTGAACTGACATTGCAATCTCTTGGCTATCCTCTTAATTAGTGGGCGAGGTTATGGCTCATTTATTGCAACAAAGGGAGAGATCAGCATTGCTGGTCAGGACAGAGCAATACAAACCAACAGCCGTCAGGTCCACCTGCTGACGTCATTACACAATGGCATTTCTAGTCCTTCTGGGTGCAGAGTACAGGCGTCACTCATACATTCGTGCAGCACTGTCTTGCTGAACCTGCAGCGAGGTGTGAACTTCATCCATTCATCTTGAGGAGACTGTTACATTTAAACTTGTTAAAGATCACACTTTCCCATCAGCTCGATTGGCTCTTGCTTGCAAGTTGGATTCTGTGATGTCCTGAATAAGATCAAAAGCAGGTGAAATAGTTTCCTCCTCCCAATTAGTTTTGACAGCAATTTGGGGAACAAGGACTAGGGGGAATGCCTTGCAGTACTCAAGTAGTGGGATCTAAGGCTTGGTCTACACCTATAATCGGCATAGCTATCTTGGTCAGGGATGATAACAAAAAACAAAACAAAACACCCCCCTGCCCAACACAGCAGTGCCAACAAACTCTCAGTGTAGACACAGCTATGCCACGAAAAGAGTCCCACACCAGCAGAAGAGACGGCTGCCTACCTTTCGTAACTGTTGTTCTTCGAGATGTGTTGCTCATGTCCATTCCAATAGGTCCAGTCTTCCCCCAACACTTCCCGGACCAGAGAGTCCACTGACACCGGACTCGATGGACCCCCCTTCAAGGCCTGAGTCCATGGTGCCGGCACTGATGGACCAGCCTTCTGGTGTCCCAACATGGGACACAGCATGCTGGAGTTCTGTCCGCTCTTCTTGGCAGGGGAGCGGCCCTGTTCCACCTTCTTCTTCTTATGTGGCACCAGGGATTGTGATCGGTGCCCACCGATGAGCCGGCCTTCCGCACCGGGGAATGGTGCCGATGCTCCTTATGTGAGTCCTTATTCAGTGCTGAGGCCAGTGCGCTGTGCACCGAGGCTGCCGGTGCTGGCTCTTGAGCCGGAGAGCGGACTCCATCCAGAGGAGGTGAGGCGATAGTCTCTTTCCCGCTTAGTTCTGGGCTTGAAGCCGGTGCACTTTTCTTGCCAATGACCCTCTCCCAGGCACTTCAGACAAGCGGTGTGTGGATCCCCTCTAGGCATAGGCTTACCGCACCTATCGCACGGCTTGAACTCCTGGGGCCGCGGCATGCCCCGGTGACAGGGAAAAATATCGGGGGGGGGGGAATCCCCCAACTTACTAAGATGAAGGATAACGACTATTTACAGGGAAAACCACTAGGAAGCACTTGCTAAAGCAAGAGACCAGTTGCTCCAACGACCGTCACTGGCGGTAAGAAGGAGCTGAGCAGGTGGCGGGTCGGCCGGGGCCTATATACATCGCCATAAAGGTGCCACTCCAGGGGGCTCCACAGCTGACCCGACGGGTAAAAACGTCCGACGCTCGTGCACGCAGCACACACACCTATTGGAATGGACATGAGCAATCACGCGAAGAAGAACAACTCTTTCTGTGCGTGTACGGCTGCATCTACACCCCGGGGCGATGCCGGCCTAGCTTTGCAGCACAGACAAAGCCTACCAGAAGAAACACAGCAGACTTGAGAGAATTCCATCAGTTCGTAAGTGAACTGATCCTCATCGCTTCATGTCACTCGTCATCGGCCTGTTCAGTCGGAAGGGAAGGAGTGATTAGAGCAGAGTTTGAAAAGCTTCCAACATGCATTACAATGCGAGCACCACTTCTGAAACGGGGCCTGCGAGCGCAGCACACAGCTGCATGCCAAACGGATCTGAAAATGCAGAGTTTGAAACCCTGGCCCTCCCCTGTTCACAGGCCACTTACCATCAGCAACCCTGGTTAGCAAAGCTAGTGTCCAGAAGCACGTGACTCTGCTGGCACCTGAATACCCCGACACCCCCAGAAGATGCATCTAGCACAAGAATCACAAAGTGGGGCTATACTGGGGGCTGGTATCAGATGGAATAAGGTCTCATGGAATGTCGTAACAAAGAGTCCTAAAGCAGAGCTGGAAAGTAGTCAGATAATTGTTTTCTTTCTTCATTGCTCCGGGTGCTCTCCTACAAGTCACCATTTGCCCTAAAACACAGCTGTCTGGGGAGGGGATTGACCCTTCGACTCTGCTACAGGGCCCGATTTTCTACCCTACAACTGGTATTTCATAAATTTCACCTTTCATGTCCAAACTGCCAAGCCCCAGCTCCCCCCACTTCCTGTTTGTTGCATTTACTGGAGAAAGGACACCCTGCCTTCAGCCACGGTCCCTGGACTTTGGCAGCTTAGCTGTCATTGAAATCCAACGCCCTGCCAGCCCCCCAGTCCCCTTCCTCAAGGCAGCAGCTACCAGCACCCCACAAAAATCCACGTTGGCCTCTAGGTTGCTATAACCCAGCTGTAAGGGTTATCACGGCAACGGGGATGAGGTTTAAAGGATCGGAGAGCATCTGACGCTGCTGCAGATAGACAACAAACAGCATCCCCTGCACAACCATCGGGCGGATGTGTTCCAGCACCACGCAGAAGAGCCAGTGGGTTCATATCCCCCAACCTCCAAAATATTCTTAAGCCATGAATCCTCGGGGCTATTCAGAAAGTCAGTGGGCCAGTCCACCCAAGTCCATGGATACTTGGCTGCAGGGGCTCTCTGCTATCTGCGCAGTCGTATGGGGTCCCACACCACACACAGTTCTGAATTGCCAGCCAGAGCCTCACTCCAAGTCCTTGCCCTTGGTCCTGCCTGGCAGAGATGCCAGGGAGTGCAGAAGAATGCAAAATTCCCCAACTGCAGTCACCTGACCCACATGTGGAAACTTGCACGGCAGCCCCAAGAGCGGGGAGCAACAGTTTAAGTCCTTCCTTCACCTGGGCACATCAGTCACGGTCTACACCCGCTGAAAACGCTTCATTCCGCTGTAATGTTCGGAAGTCACCACACTACCGACGGTACAGAGTAAGGCAGCAGTTCTCAAACTTCATTGCACCAGGGGCACGACCCCCTTCTGGCAACAAAAATTACGACATGACCCCAGGACGGGGGATCGAAGCCTGAGCCCGCCCAAGCCCAGCTGCCCCGGGTGGGGGGGCTAAAGCCAAAGCCTGAGCCCCACCGCTCTGGGCGGGGGGGCCAAAGCCCAAGGGCTTCAGCCCTAGGCGGGAGGCATGTAACCCTGGGCCCTGCCACCCAGGACTGAAGCTCTTGGGCTCGGGTGGTGGGGCTTGGTCTTCAGCCCCAGGCCCCAGCAAGTCTAACACCAGCCCTGGCAACCCCATTAAAACAGGGCTGCAACCCACTTAGGGGTCCCAACCCACCGGTGGAGAACGGCTGGAATAAAGCATAGCCAGAATGTGCCCAATCTCATGTGCGGGGAGGCCTGGGAGATGAGACCATCTACACCAGGCGAGGACCTGGGTTTTCTCAAGAAGCATTTAGACTATGTTTGTAATCCCAGCTTGCTGGCAGGTGTTGGCAACTTCCTGAGACTCACTACGCAGTCCAGGGTGATCTCATTCCAGATGGCAGTGGGAGGGCCTGCCAGTTGCCAACTCAGAGAGAGAGAGAGACTTTCACAATTTCTATGGAATTCATATTAGCAGACTCCTCCCCATCCTTAGATCATTTCGCCCCACAGACTCCCAAGCAAGCTGGATGTAAATTATGCAGCAAGTCCCCTAGATTGTGTGGGACTCTGGTATGGCAGACTGGAATCCTAGGCCAGCTTCCTTTCAGTTTAAAAATGGAGATTTTATTGAATTAAACATGAACAGTCAGAACGCTGGCCTAGGTTTGTTTTGATATTCAGTTCTTCACCTGGTTGCTGTAGTCACTGTCAGATGGCAAGAACTGAGCAGCTGGCTCAGTCACTCCAAGCTCTCTAGTCTGGTGCACGATAGCCGTGTGTGCCGAAGCCCTAAGATTCAGCCCCCCGAACCAATGTAAGACTTGTAGCGGGGAATCAAACCGCAAACTTCCATACTTTGACGTAGGCTTCCAAAATCCAGAGGAGCAGATTCTCCAGTACGTCATGTAACAGCAAAATAGCACATTGTCTCTGGGAGGGCTAAGGACACTATCATTCCAGTCTCAAAAGAGATCCTCTCTGAGCCTCGTACTGGGTTCTAAATTAGCTATAAAGTCACAAAAAGAATTGCTATCATTGTGGACAGCTCGGAGGAGACCTCTGTGCTCCGTGTGAGGCAGGGGTCACGAAAGACAACCAAGTGTTAGAATGAAAAAGGGATGGGATGGAGAGCCATATTACGCCATTTTATAAATCAATGCTATGCCCTGACCTCGAATACTCTGCTCTGGACACCGCATCTCAAAGAGGATCTAACAGAAATATAGAAGGTTCTGAAATGGACAACGAGAATGACATGGAAGAACGTGCATATGAACAGAGGTGGAAAAGATCCGGGCTGAAATTCTCTGCTGTGGTTCTAAGAGGTGCAGCACAGGGGGAGGGAAGGCTAAGATGGCGTTAAGACATCGTTGTGTCCTTTTAAACCTGGGCTGCCTGGGGGGCTGGACAGGCCCCCGGTGTAACGTAGACAGTCCTGGGGGCCTTAGGTGTGGCAGCCTCCCAGGGCTCCGCTATAGACTGCAGCCCTGCCTGGGGCACACCTCCCACACCAGGGCTTGCAAGGAGTTAGTTCGATGGCAGCCTTCCACCCACCCCCACATAGGAGGCTTTAGGGCCTTTCTATGGAGCGTCAAGGAGCCAGAGTGAGTGAGGATCTCACTCTAGAACCATTTACCTAGTGAACAAGAAGGGACATAAATCAGAACAGATCACTCCCCAGTGACAAATTCTTCGTCGTTTAATTAGTTGGTTCTTTATTTTTAGGTTATTGGTTTTTACTAGGGCTTTGAATGACGTGCAGAGGGTCCTTGGTTCCAGTGTGCTGGAACTGAAGACACAATAAAGACTGGCCTAGAGAAGGTAGACCAGCTCTTCTATCCATAATACAATGAAAGGAGGAGGGGTGGACTATTCAATACGATCGGAAGGGAGCACATTTAACATTCATTAAAGGAAACGCCTGTTCTGTGCAACACAATCAGCTTGTGGCACTCATTGCCCCAGAGCTTAGCAAGAGTCAAAGAAAGGGCCGGGCATGTCTCTGGAACATGGAACCTCCAGACTTGCATCATGAAGGTTAAACAGCAACAAGAGTTTAGAAACAGGGATTAACCCTCAGGGTCCAGGGCATAAGCCAGCCTCTGACTGATGGGAGTTTGGGCAAGTTTATTCCTAAGGCAAATTTCTCGAGGGTTTCCGGCACTTTCCGCTGACGAATCCAGTGCTGGGGGCCACTGGCAGGGCCTGGGGACTGGACTCACTTGTTTGAGCTGCCTCTGTTCCTGTGCTCACCGCTGATACTTTTACCTTCAAACCGCTCATCCGTTCCTTCCCCTTGAAATGCCTGAAGTACCTCCCTCCTCACTCCCGCTGAAGATATCTGGCTCACACAGATCCTTGCTGCCTTCTCCAGGTGCTGGACACCCTCAACTGCCCTTGAACGCAGAATCGCCATTTCAGTGGATGACTCTGTTCCACTTCAAGCAGTGGAGCTTTAAACACCACGGGACGGCCAGTCCCATTAAGGACTGGAGGCGAAGAAAAAACGGCACTTGAAGTGATCAGTCTTTTGCTCTATCTGATGATTCCAGCATTCACAGTCTGGTGCTTTGCGGGCATACTACAGCTACGGCTATTTCCGACATTTTATAGGGACAAAACATACACAAAAGTAGACCGATTCAAAAGGCAGTCCTCACTGGAGTGAAAGGATAAGTAGCACTGCTGAGACCATCACATACGATCGTATGCTACTGCCTAGCTGAGATAAAGAGTTGAGGGTGTTTATAATACAGCGGAACACAATGTATTGCACCGCATTAAAATAGATATTGGAATAAGTTTGCCATCACCCAGGGAGGGACGCCAGCTCCGCCACCCTTCCTGTGCCAAGCAGACACACATTTTCAGGTGTCTCCCACACGGGAATTCTGAGCGAATCAGTGGATGCTGCTAGGTACTGTGCCGGCTCCAGAACAAGGCCAGTACAAGTCTAACTCAGCAGCCTAGCCGAGGCCTTACACTCCACCATCCTGCTAGGTGCTGGGTGCCCTCACCTCCCACCGACTCCAAAGGAAGTTGAGGCCCTCAGCACCATTGAACCTCACTCAGGCAGGCAGAAAGCTGCCACCTAAAAAGGAGCCAAGCAGTAGTATCTGTGTGAGAGGGGAACCTGACGCTTACTGAAAGGGAAGAACAGGGTCTACCCAGTAAAAGAACGAAACCCTTCAGTTAGGGGTCGCTTCTCTGCAGAGATATAGCACCAGATCCCCAGCTGGGGTCAACTGGCATAGCTTCCACAACAGCAACAGAGCTATGCTGGTTTGTGCCAGCTGACGATCTAACCAAAAACGCCTAGAGACCATCTTGTACCTACCAGCTCTGCCAAGAGCTGGACAGGCCCTTTTGAGAGGACAGGGCCTGGTTCCTGTATAGAACAGTGACCATAGAATATCAGGGTTGAAGGGACCTCAGGACGTCATCTAGTCCCACCCCCTGCTCAAAGCAGGACCAATCCCCTTCTAAATCATCCCAGCCAGGGCTTTGTCAAGCCTGACCTTGAAAACCTCTAAGGAAGGAGATTCCACCACCTCCCTAGGTAACCCATTCCAGTGCTTCACCACCCTCCTAGTGAAAAAGTTTTTCCTAATATCCAACCTAAATCTCCCCCACTGCAACTTGAGACCATTACTCCTTGTTCTGTCATCTGCCACCACTGAGAACACTAGATCCATCCTCTTTGGAACCTCCTTTCAAGTAGTTAAAAGCAGCTATAAAATCCCCCCTCATTCTTCTCTTCTGCAGACTAAACAATCCCAGTTCCCTCAGCCTCTCCTCATAAGTCATGTGAAAGTAAAGGATGGATAGTTCCCAAGATGATATGAAAATGAACCAGAATTCTTTGAGGACCCCAGCACGTTCACACTCCTGGGATGTGCCCACAGTGAGAGTGGACCAGTGGAACGGTCTAGAGCAGTGCCTGTTGAAGCACTCTCATGCCCCCGGGTGACTGTGAACGTTCGGAGGGTGAGGCTACGAAAGGGTGGCATGGCACTCCGACTCCCTCAGTTCCTGCCAACTGAGACAGCAGACGGACCAGAAACTTCACTGGGTAATTGGAGCAGGATCCATCAGATTGTTCCGAGAGTGGGAACATGCAGAGGCCACGCAGAGGAGACTTGTTTCAGAACATTAACTCTGATACTGAAATTGTCTGGCCACCTGCTATTCGAGTCACTGTTCCTCATGCAGTGCCGCTATTGTGTTGGATTTAGGGTTGTTTTCCCTTTCATTGCTCCTTTTGTTATATTTTACATAATCTGATCTAATGCTGACCTTTGCCAGTTTCTAACAGAATGGCCTCGCCTCGTGTTTGGGGGCTGTGTTGAGGCTTCATCCCTCCTTCCGGAGGGTTCAAAGCAAAGTTCTAAATAGCGGTTTACATACATCCCAACGGAGCTCGCCTGGGAGAAGAACTCAGCAAGCTACAACTCTGGTTCAATATGGCTTTGGCTAATAGTGTTCAAAGGGCCCTCCTGACTGATGGGGACAATCTTTCCCCCCTGAGAACTGTGCTCACTAAACCTGCTATGCGCCCACTCACACAGGGCTTTAAACAGAGTTTGAGAAGGATCTTTAAGCAGGGTTTAAACTTGACTGTCTGAATGTAGGTTCTAAACAGAGTTTGATCTGTCAGTAAAGAGGGGGGCAGTTCAGTTATAATCGGGCTAATCCACTAGGCTCTAGCCCAGGAAAGCACATTTCTCTCAAAGGTTATGACTTTATTTATACTAATCTAATGTCTGCCCTTTGCAGCCTTTACTCTTCATTTAATGGGAATTATGGCCATTTTGGAGCAAGATTTTAACGGACTGGCAATGAATAAATAAAAAATAAAAACAAAAAGGCCAGGAACTGGATGGTAAGTTTGGTTTCTGTCCCAAAAGTTAACTCGTGCCCTCTTTCCCCACATACTTCTTATATCAATCCCCAGTCCTGCCTGAGGATATGCTAACATGAATCCCTGCACCTGTGTGGCACCCCACTGGCGTTGGATACACTCTGCGTGGGCGCATGGGTCTCTGCTAGAGGATCCTGATTCAGAACCAGGGCCCTGCTTTTAGAAAGCAAACGAAAACCGACCGACTCCACACTTTGGTGTAAGCCTCAACCCAGCCTCCAATCCTGTGGGCATAATTCTGTGCCCGCAAGTAACTCTGGGCACGTACGTCAGAATTTCGACAGCTAACCACCCGATTTGCGGGTGGCAATCAGGTAAATGTCTCAATGCTTTCATCTGCAACCACAAAACTGGAGGCCATGTCTGAAAAAACAACAACAGGCCCTAAAGGTCACTGGCAAACCCAGGGAAATCCTGTGGAAAGGCTGTCTTGGCACTCCAGTGCAACCACACAGCCCTGAGCGCCTGCAAAGCCGAGACACAATGGGGCTGAAGGAAGAACAGCGAGACTATCTGAACTCAGAATGTCCTTGGTTTCCTTGTCACACATCACTCCAGTAGCATCAAGAACACATTTCTGATATAAACATATTTAATAAACGACAGCCATTACCATAAAATGGAGGATTTACATTTAAACTCCTATACCCTGCTTTTCACTATACTATCATAGAATATCAGGGTTGGAAGGGACCTCAGGGGGTCATCTAGTCCAACCCCCTGCTCAAAGCAGGACCAATCCCCAACTAAATCATCCCAGCCAGGGCTTTGTCTAGCCGGACCTTAAAAACCTCTAAGGAAGGAGATTCCACCACCTCCCTAGGTAACGCATTCCAGTGATTCATATCGGGAGATCTCACGAGTACCAGTATCACTTCCACATCCTGCAAAGTTGCTAGTGGGATATACCCAGCATTCGGCAACCCCAAAGGGTTAAAAATACAGGGCACACAGTGAAGGCAGATCCGAACCTTCGTTTTGAAATGGCTAACAAAATGCCGAGGCGCACTTTAAAGAGGCCTCCTTGTACTATTCTATATTAGGCCTTTTTTTGTTTTGTGTTAAAAAAAAAAATCACAAACAAAACATAAACCTGGTGTGGGGGAAGATGTTCTAAGTTCAGAAAGATCATTACAAATATTTCAATCGGTTTTTTCCCCCAGGGGTGGGAGGAGGGAAGGCAAAGAATACAAGATGTTTATATTAGGGTCACATTGAACGTAGTGGCAGATTGAGATGGGCTCTTTGGAGCAATAGGATCCAGCCCCCCCGTAAACTAGAACCACATGGATTGCAAGGATCTGTTATCAGTGGCATGGGGCAATTGCTCAGTCTGGAGACCTGATGGCCTCTGTACCGAATGAACTTGCACGTGTTACATTCCACTCCCCCTGCCCGAGGGTAATTGCAAGGCACTAAGTACTGATCAGCAAATTGCAGCACAAAGACCTGGGGGTGTTTGGAAGCCATTGGTCTCTCTTGTGCCCAAGTATGGAGGTGACTGTAGGAAGAGCCTTGTAATTTTTGTGGCTGTAGGACTCCAACCGTCTGAATCCCACCTGTTTACAATGGAGCAGCCAACTGCCCCATAATACTGATGGGCTTAAGTTGTGATCTGACTGTTACGATCCAATGGGGCAGTGTTGGTCTCAGATTTGTTACTTAATAATAAATATGTGGCGGGGGGGAAGAAAGAGAAATTCCTGCCTTTGTTAAATGCTTCACCATTCGAACCCTGGGTCTTGGGGACAATACTAGCTTTATTACGGCTTTTAAATCCATAGCTTCATTAATCGTATTTAAACATATGTGAATTTGAATCATCTCATGCAGAATACAGAAGGTTGGCCCTGCTTACCCAGAATCCTTTCCCCTTCATTATCCACCCCGTCCCCGAACTGCTACATAGGGTGAAGTGATGGATTTGAAGGGCATCCAGGGCCCTTGCCATCAGACCTGCTTTGCTTCATTGGCAAGGAATAGGCTTGGGGAATGCACAGACAGGTGTGCAAACACTGTCAAAAACAGATTCATGTTTCCACCCAACATTTGTTTCCCTGCAGAGCTTGCAGTTTTCCACTGGGCCAACATCGATTTATTTCTGGGTTTCAACCCAAGCACACAAGCCATCATGGCTCCATTCTGTTTCCTTCCTTGACTGCCGCGCTCCAGCCTTCCCTACAAAGGTCAGCAGGAAAACGCCCCGTTCTGGGAGTGGAAATGCTTATTTACCAATGCTACAGAGTAGGGAGAATACACGCAAAGATATTCTGGGCCAAATTTTCAAAAGAGCCTCATCTCAGCCTTTACATTGGAGCCCACGTCATTTGCAGACACAAAGTAACACTTTTGGCAGCTAGCTGGTCTGTGGGCATCTTCAGTCGATTTGATTACTAGATTAGCAAGCCAGGAGGGAGCACTGTGCTCACCTAGTCTGACCTCCTGCACGGCACGGGCCACAGGACTGATTCCTGTTTGAACTAGAGCAGCGGCATAAGCAGGAATTTAAATTTCACTGCTTTCGGAGGGGCGCATTCTGTGCCCCCGCTGAGGCCCTGGGGCCAGAGGAACTCGCTGCCAGAAGAGCTTTGTGCCCCCCCCCCAATTATTGCAGGGCCCAGGGCCCTGCTTGCCCCCACTTGTGCACGCCCCTGAACTAGAGCAGATCCTTGAGAAAAATATCTGATCTTGATTTATGGAGACTCCCCGACCACCCTTGTTAAATTGTTCCAGTGGTTACTTACCCATACTGTGGAATATTTGTGCTTTACTTATGCATGGTTGTACATGCACAATCGCAGTCGTGGACTGATTTTCAGATGTGCTGCGCACTTGGAAGGCCGTTGAAAGCCAAGGAGGGCTCTGTGGGTAAGTTTACACTGCAGCTGAAGCCGGGTGAGCCTCGTTAGACTCGTGCTAACTGGGCTCTAGCTAGCGCGCTAAAAATATCAGCGTGGACCTGGTAGCTCGGCTGCAGCTCAGGCGCTCAAGCCCACTCGACCCCCTGCATCTGAGCTCGGGTGGCTAGTCCGCGTCTCTGCTAGAGCCACAACGTTCGCTCCAGCCCAGTGAGCGTGAGTCTGCAAACCCAGGCTGGCAGGCTCACCCTCCCCTGCAGTGTAAACAGAGCCTGTGTTCCCAGCATCTCTGACAATGAGGCCCAGGGAGCCTTTGGCTCCCCCCAGCAAACACAGTGCTCATCCCTTTACATTTTTAAAAGCTTCTTATCTTAGAGATGGGATGATGGTTTTTAAAGACACAGAATCTGAAGGAAATTTCCTAGGCAAAGTATAACCATTTTATAATGGGGCAAATCTGAGCTTTACCCCGCGTCCTGCTCCTTCAGATGAAGCATCTGCCCCACTCTAGAGGGCCGGCTCCAGCTTTTTTGCCGCCCCAAGCGGCGAAGTGTGTGTGTGCGTGGTGGGGGGGAAAATAAATAAATAAATCCGCGATCGGCGGCAGTTTGGCGGCAGCTCTACCGCACCGCTTCATTCTTCAGCGGCAATTCGGCGGCGGGTCCTTCGCTCCGAGAGGGACCGAGGGATATGCCGCCAAATTGCCGCCGAAGACCCGGACGTGCCGCCCCTCTTCATTGGCCGCCCCAAGCACCCACTTCCTTTGCTGGTGCCTGGAGCCGGCCCTGCACTCTAAGATCATTTGATCCTGTGGGCTCTGGGGTTTTTGGTGGTTTCCAGGGGGCTGGTGACATCTAGAAGTGACTAGGGAAAGGTGGTACTTTAGACTAACATGCACATTCAAGATTTGTGCTTTAAGGAGCCACTGCAGCAGCAGAAAGGGATTTCTCTGAGAGCTGCTATTACACATGTAACTGGAAACCTTTTCTTTTTTTGGCTCACCACTAAATGCTGAATTTGCATCAAAGATCCTATTGAAAAGAAACCCGTTAGACAAGAATACGTTATTGTGCTAAGTAGCTGATCGGTTTTTCAAACTGATATTAACGCAGGGACAAAGGGTGCTGATATTCCCAGGAGGAAGGGATCATGGGAGGGTAACCCTTTCCCTTCCTGTACGACAGGAAAGCTTCCCTGTGTGTCTTCAAGAATAGTTTGAGAAACATACAGCAAGATTGTAAAGCTGGTTACAACTGACACATTCCCTGTTGTGCAGAGGGGTTCAGTTCATCAGCTTGTCCCAGTTCCACAGGGGTTAACTTGCTGTCAACTTTACATTGTGCCTGATCCAATCTGCAGGGGGGCTGGAACAATTTTTACAGTGGGGGTGCGGAGAGCCATTGAACCAAATTGTAAACCCCGGATATAACGGAAACCCCATCAAGCCAGGGTGAGCGGCAGCATCCTTAGTTCCAGCACCTATGCTAATTTGCACAGTATGTGGCACTCTGTTAACTGGCTTTATCAAAACACACAGTCTCTCCAAGCAGCCCCGTTTGACGCAGAGACGCTTATTCATGGGCAGAGGCGTGGGGGAGTGGAATTCTGTGACAGACACTTAGGGACCAGCGGGGATAAGAGCAGGGGTAGATTAAAGGCAGGATCCCTGGGATCTAGGCCCCATGTTCCTAGGTGAGGCCCAGATAGAACGATGAGTCAGAGAAGCAGCTGATTACAGAAGGCAAAGCCTGCTTGGGGCAGCCCAGGGACCGAAGATACAATTCCATGGGGCTAGGGAGAATGACGCGTGAAGAGAAATTCACTTCTCAATGTGGAAGAAAAAAGCGAAATGTTGGTATGACCAGCTCCCCTCTAACCTCAATCCACCCTGAGCCAGGAGAAGCTGTTCACAAAGTCTATGGCCCACTGAAGTCCCATTTGAGCTTTATAAGGAAGCCTTTGGGGCTGAAGTGGGGTTTCTGTGGTGGTGGACACCTTGTGCTGGCCCTATAAAGCGTGGGCAGAGATGTTGCTTTCTTTTGAGCACACGATGCACACGCTTAAAGATCAGAGAGACCTAAAAAAGGTTGGGGGGAAATGGTTTTACCTGCCTGAGCAAGGTCATTACTTCAAATATGCCTTATCTAGAGACAGGGGCAGAGCGATATTTCACAGGGATGACACATGCAGGGCAGGGGATTTTTATGGGAGAATCTGCCTTCATTGACCTTGAGGGGGAAGAAATAAGCAAGGAGCACACTCATCAATCACCCCTGTGCTGCCAGCGACCCCTTTGAGATGCAGCATCAATCATTAAATAATAACCCCCCGCCTGCACAACAAGGCCCCAGGGTGCAATGCTGCAGGAGAGGCATCTGGAATGGCCCCGGCAAGACGCCGATTGGGGGCCTGCCTGACCCAAAGTGGAATATCCCCCCCCTTTGCCAAGCAGCCGGCCAGCCTCCTCGCCGCAGAGCCCGAGCTGCGTTGCGTTTGCAGCGGGGGGGTTTGTGCCGGTCACATGCAGCATCATTAAGTTTTACTTATGGGGAGGCGAGAGCCTTATCCCCACTCCAGTGTCCGGGGCATGTCCCCGACCCCAGCCCCTGGCTTTCCTCCCCCCTCCCCCAGGGTGATGCAGCGCTTTGTGCGCGCATCTTGGGTGCGTTGCGCTCACCTGAGTTGGCTCAGCGGGGCCCACCGGGTCTTCTCGGCAATTCCTCCGGGGGAAGGGGGGGTGCAGCACCACTGCGGTACTGCAGCCGGCAGCCGGCTAGCTCAGCAACCTGCCAGCGGGGAACACAGAGGCAAGGGTAACCGATCCGCCCCAAGCCCCAGGCCCCTCCCAAATCTCAGCCCCGCAGGGAGGGATGCGCACGGACAGACTCCCCCAGCGCACCCCGGGGCGCACGGCAAGAGATGCCCACCCCCGCCCGCCCTCCGCAGCCTAATCCCCCGCCAAGCAGCGTCCATTTCCCGTGCCGGCAGGGGGAATGGGAGCTCTGCCTCCATCACCTGCTTCCGCGGCCATGCCAGGATGCTCCTGCGTGGCCGGCCGGGCGCGGGGAGAGGCGGCTGCGCTGGGGCTGGCGCTGGCGCTGGGAGGGATGGTCCTGGATGGAAGGCAGCGCCTGCCTGCGCTCACATGCTGCTGCGTAACCGCGGCTTGGCTCTTAAAGCGATAGCCGGCGCTTGGCAGCGGCAAGGGGGTCCCCGCCCCGCTGGGCTTTTCCTGCCCCCGTAAAGGGCGATTGTTGCAAAGTTTATAGCAGACCCCCCTCCTCCCCCTCCCTGCGATCAGTGGACCCAAAGCACTCCAGCCACGCGTGTTAGGGGGCTCTTTCCGTGACTTACTAAACCCGCTCCACTTCGGAATGATGGGCCCTATTCATTCCTGGTGCCACTCCGGACTTCAGTGCCCTGAGGCCAGGACACGTCTAATCTAAGCACATTGCAGTTACCTGCCTGGGTTTTCAGTACCGCTGCAATTCACACAACCTCACTATATTCCGTGTCAAGGGGGAAGGCGTCGGCAGTGTTAATAATCTGCAGCAGGAGTGAAAGGACAAGAAACTCCATGAATAGCCCAATGGCTTGCACAGCTTGTGAAGGCTGCCACACAAACAAAGAGGGAAAAAAGCCACACAAGCAATAATGGTTTCTATAGCAACGTGCATCCCATCCAGACAGATTTCCCCAAAGCACTTTACAGGCTCTAGGGCAGATTCTGATCTCAGGCACCGTTCGTTTATATCTGGAGTCGCTCCAAATTTACACTTCTGTAACTGGTCAGAATTTGGCCCTTCCTCACACCAAAATATGTCATTATAATTGGGAATCAATAGACATGGCTTCATCCTCCTCTCACACTGGTTAAATGAGGAGAACTCCAACAAAGTCAATAGTAATGTATTGGTGTAAAATTGATGGAGAGGAGCAGAGAATCAGACCCAGAACAGTCAAACAGGGAGATACAGTGACAATTCATCTGTCAGGTGTTTAAGGTATTTGGGATTCTATTTTCTATTTCCTGACTATTCAATCTGTTTGTGACTAGATACTGTGGGAAATCTGTAAAGTGCTTTGAGAGACTTTTGGATGAAAGGTGCTGTCGTTTTAGTCTATAAAGTCCTAATCCTGCAAAGACTTTTGTATATACTTAACTTTGTGCAGTATTTGTAAAGCATGTGCAAAAATCTTTGCAGGATCACAGCTCAATACACACACACACACAGAGCTCACTCACACAGGACAGAAATGCAGCCAACATCTGGGCTGCAATTAACAACATATATAGCTACAAACACTAATAAACATTAACTAACAAAAGAAAAGTTTATACTTAGTAATGGCAACACACACATTTGTGTACAGCTTCTTAAATGTCTCGGAATGTCCTCTCAATTCACGAGTAAAACATTTAATGGGAAACATGCATTCAGACCCTTAATCCATATTGACATTGAAGGCAGAGATTCCTTTCTGCAACATATCTTGATACACGTTCTTGCTGGTCATACTACTACTCATACATTTCTTTGATATCTATTTAATATAACTTCTTCTACATTATTTAAAATACAAACATCTAGATTAAATAAACCAAACTCATGCCTCAAATATTATATATACTCAGCTAAACAAATTTGTATTTGTCTATATTTGCAAACTGCGTTCATAAAATCCCTAACTTCTCATTTTATATTTAATCTGATATAATTTGTAAGCACATGATATTGTTTATTATAGTATTTTTTTCTTGTAAGGTTTGTATTTGATTCAACTAAAGTATACACATTGTGTTCAATTTCTCTCTCTCTCTGGCTTACACTTCTCTTATTCATCCCTGCTTGCCTTCTCAGATCTTCTTCCAACCCACTTTTGTTCTATCCTGCTCCTACTCTTCCTTTCATGCTTTCTTCCATACTGCAAGCTCCTCACTCTTAGACACATGCAAGCTAAATAACCTCTTTCCTCCTTCAAATCCCTCTTCAAAACACACCTCATTCTGTGGAAGTCTTTCAAAGAGTGACCTTTGCAAGGTTCCTAACAAGCCGGCTCCAGGCACCAGGCAACCAAGCTGGTGTTTGGGGCGGCACCTGGAGGGGGGCGGCGCGGCGCTCCGGCCGCCGGGGAGAGCGGGGCCACAGCCGGGCTCGCCGCCC
>NW_020664481.1:3097589-3128082 GCF_002925995.2 Terrapene triunguis | reverse complement strand
CACGAAAGCTTATGCTCTAATAAATTTGTTAGTCTCTAAGGTGCCACAAGTACTCCTGTTCTTTTTGCGGATACAGACTAACACGGCTGCTACTCTGAAACCTGTCATCTACAGATCTTGATTTTTGAAGTGGAGGAGTCAAAATCTCCAGCATTGAAATCTGGGTCCTATTGAAGAGTTCCACAAGGGAGAGATGATCTCTTCTCCCATGAAAGACTTGAGGGGACAGAAGTGTGCTTCCTCTAGACATTACAGAGTTTGGTGACTTAAAAATACCTGCAACACATTGAAAGTTGGGAGTGCCAGTTTTTCTGGACACCTGAACGGTTCCGTACTGAATTGGAGCTCAAAGGAGTTTGAGCAGTCCACAGCAGAAGCCAGAACCGTGAAAGCAGAACAAATAATCTGCTCCAATAATTGTATCCCTAGACTGCAAAGAGAGAGCCTGGGAAGGTGAGAATGTCCATATCTTCCATCCACAAATGACTGAAGCGCAGCAGAACTCTAGCTAAGGAAGAGGCAGGGATAGTCATCCCTGCAAGAGAGCAGCATCCGGGTCACCTACTGTTTACATTACAATGTACCAACCAGTACAGTAAGTAGACTATATTTCTGCTGGTTCATCTTCCTATTCACTGTTGTGTCCTTCTGTATTTGTATTATTGTCGCACCTAGGATCTGTAGTCGTGTCTTCTCATGCACCTCAGGTACTGCAGTTAGTTTCATGTTCAGACCCTTCTCCCTCCTGCTCTCCATCTCCTGCGTCACCGGCATTAATTTCTCTCCACCTGAGTCTCTCATGCAGCAGTTTTTCTCTGGATGCACCATACACTGCAGGTCTTTCCCTTTCCCTTCCTTGTATCATACCCTAACATGTCAGTTCCTCTACGCTGCACTTCAAAACCAGCTATCAAACAGGCTACCTGGGATTTATGAAGGCACTACCGCAAGGCAGTTGCAGATGTAAAATATGCAGTTAATTTTCTCCCCAAGTACAGAAGAATATAACATAAGAACGGCCACACTGGGTCAGACCAATGGTCCATCTAGCCCAGTATCCTGTCTTCCAACAGTGGCCAAAGCCAGGTGCTTCAGAGGGAATGAACAGAACAGGCAATCATTGAATAATCCATCCACTGACATCCACTCCCAGTTTCTGGCAGTCAGCTAGCATAAAAGTTAGCATAAAAGTTTACTTGAGGAGTGACAAATGGTAGAGTCAGTAACTACTCCCTTAACTAGTCAGATGTGGCCTGAGGGGGTCCTTGAAAACTACCTTTCTGACAAGGAAGCCATTTCCAAAAAAATTCCTTTCATAACATCCTAGAGCCTATTTTTCACAAGTTTTCATTTTTGGTTTACAACTACATTTTCTAGAATGCCCATCATTTAAGCCTTCCTGATTCATACACAAGATGGCTCAATGGGGAGACAGCAAGCTTTGGTGGGTGAGGCCTGGGACTGGAAGTCAGAGAGACTTTTTTATTGCTGACTTGGTCACGGGCCTGCTCCCAAGGTAACAGATGCTAGATTTTGAAAAACAAACTCCCTTTTTCTCCACAAATTGGTACTCAGACTCCTAAATAAAAGTGTCTGGCCAGCCCTCAAAGAAAAGAAAAATATAAGCCATTCATAATTACAGTCCCAGGCCAGTCTAAATTTGGATGAGATTTCTCCTGCACATGTCATCAATGGAAAATGTTCTGCTTCTATAGAGAAAGACTTAGGTCTTTCAGTTCTGCCTGGCAGGGTCTCTTTCCTCACAGAAGGCAATCTGTCAAATCTGCCCTGGAATAACTGCACGGACTCCTTTTTTAATTTGTACCTTATTAGGTTATCTCAAACTGGGCAACAACAAGCAAGCAAACAGCATTTAAGTAATAATTAATGGCTAATTCTACTAACTCTTACTCATGTGAGTATTCTAATTGAATCAATGGGAAGGGCTACTCTTATGCAGGATTGGGCCCTGATTCCACAAACAAGTAACTTTTTACATGTCAATGGTGAGCAACATGTGTTTGGGCCCCGAGGAGGTATCCAAACTGATAAATGTGTGGAAATTCAGAAATTCAAAACTAAAATTCAGTAACAGTGGTAATAAGCTCCCTTTTTCCTTAAAGCTACACATAAATCAGATCATTATGGGGAGAACAGGAACCTTTAGCATTCTGTTTTATTTTTAAACTGCTGACAGTTAAAAAGAGAGATTTTCTCCAGGATATTTCCCAAAAATGGATCACTGGTAGGGCTGCTCTGCAAATCAAGTGTAAACACTATTTTTTAAACTGTATAGTTTGCCAGGGAGATGCTAAATCAAGGAAGCAAATCCTGGCTCCAGTACGTGTCATCTTTTAAAAAGTGGAAGTCAAATCCTTGTGAGGTAAATAGAAAGGAGCATAAACACTGCCAAATTAAGTGTAAAAATGTAATAAGAAAAGCCAAAATGGAGTTTGAAGAACAGCTAGCCAAAAACTCAAAAGGTAATAACAAAATGTTTTTTAAGTACATCAGAAGCAGGAAGCCTGTTAAACAACCAGTGGGGCCCCTGGACGATCGAGATACAAAAGGAGCACTTAAAGACAATAAAGTCTTGCAGAGAAACTAAATGAATTCTTTGCTTCAGTCTTCACGGCTGAGGCTGTTAGAGAGATTCCCAAAACTGAGCCGTCCTTTGCAGATGACAAATCTGAGGAATTGTCACAGATTGAAGTGTCACTAGTGGAGGTTTTGGAATTAATTGATAAACTTAACAGTAACAAATCAATGGGACCAGATGGCATTCACCCAAGAGTTCTGAAAGAACTCAAATGTGAAATTGCAGAACTATTAACTATGGTTTGTAACCTGTCCTTTAAATCAGCTTCTATACTCAATGACTGGAAGATAGCTAATGTAACACCAATATTTAAAAAGGGCTCTAGAGGTGATCCCGGCAATTACAGACCGGTAAGTCTAACGTCAGTACTGGGCAAATTAGCTGAAACAATAGTAAAGAATAAAATTGTCAGACACATAGAAGAACATAAATTGTTGGACAAAAGTCAACATGGTTTCTGTAAAGGGAAATCATGTCTTACTAATCTATTAGAGTTCTTTGAAGGGGTCAACAAACATGTGGACAAGGGGGATAAATTCATGGAGGTTAAGTCCACTAATGGCTATTAGCCAAGATGGGTAAGGAATGGTGTCCCTAGCCTCTGTTTGTCAGAGGGTGGAGATGGATGGCAGGAGAGAGATCACTTGATCATTACCTGTTAGGTTCACTCCCTCTGGGGCACCTGGCAATGGCCACTGTTGGAAGACAGGATACTGGGCCGGATGGACCTTTGGTCTGACCCAGTATGGCCGTTCTTATGTTCTTATGTGTCTGTTGGTTTTGACACTTTACAGCTGATACCAACAAGATAAGAAGATGTTTGCTTTTGCTTTTTACGGATTTAATCTCAATGGTTTGCACACAAAATACATCAACATTTTGTTAAAATTTTTTAATGTACATTACCATCTCACATTTCAGTATATTTAAGATAACTAATTTCTCAATGCAGAAAACACCAATTTACAACATTGAAATAAAAGTGACAGACCATCCTAGGAGAAAAGGAAGGAAAAGATATACTAATGCACTGAGTTAGTTATATATAAATTTAACAAAGAATTTTAAACGTCAACAAATAATTTTTAAAAAAGTAATCTTTAAGAAAAATTCTGAGCAGTATTTCATAGTTTAACATGTCTTCCTGATGTTATATGAATATTTTGAGTCTGGAGTAACTTCTCTACAATGCCCTAAAGAACCAGCAGAGTAACAGAAAATGGAACTATTAGTTTTCTAGAGTAAGAGACATGGTCGGCAGTGTTTGAAAATCTATTAGAGCTTAAAATATAAAGTTTAAACTATCCTTGTAAGAAAGTTATAATTTTAAAATGGACTCTAATGTTTCTAATAAAGACCACTTAAAGTATCACTGTTATCACAAAGTAGCAAAATATGCTTTAGTGGTGTTAGCCAATAAAAATAAAGTTAAAAATAAATACAGATGACTTTCAGTTATGAAATAAACAGACTGTACCATGGCTTGTGATAAACTATATAAGTTTTCAGAGATGTACACAAGTTGAATATCTACATTAGTTAGTAGGGTTTCATGGAACATTACATATGGACATTTGTATCTCACGTATAGAATGCCACAGGAAATAGTCAAATCTATTCATGTACCCTGTGACATCTGGACTGAATATTTAATAGGTCTTTTTTGAAAAAAAAACCTAGTGCAAAAGATTTTGGCTTAACAATTTTTAAAAACACTGTTTGTCGTAACTCTAGACATGTTTTACAGAACTTTCACGGAGATTTTTAAAAGAAATTTAATATTAAATACAAAATTTGCTTGAGTGGAATGCTTATTTTTAGCTTTTCTCCATTAACAAAATATTGAACTATTGATAATATTAAACAAAATATTTTTTAAAAAACCTAAACCTTATAATAAACATCTTCTCCATGGATAACCATGAAATATATATTACACCTACACAAGCTATTATATAACCCGGAGAGGAGATGCAAGGATGATATAGGGGGAACTATTTGTCAATTCCCCATGGTCTGATGAGACCTTCAACTCCCTCCTCTGGAAAAAAGAATTTTTGAAAAACTCAGAGCACAATTTGTAACCAGTCTCTCTGAATGGTATGTGTCGGTTATGCTAGCTCTCAGATAGTATGGAACTTTGGACCCACAGTTGCTATAATATCAGCATAGGGAGCACACTGAGTAAGCTCAATAGCCAGCTGTTTCTTTAGAACAAGGAAGCCGTAAAACTTGGCTGAAACTTGTTTCCGGTCATTGTTCTTACAGAGCTCCAAAAAACTGACAGAACTCACTCCTGATTTGTTGATGTACTGTATAGAAAAAGAAATTGAAAAATATAGTTAGGTCAGTTTAACTGCTAATAAAACTAGATCCCATGGTGTTGGAACCAAGGTACTGATTTTACAAACATTTTTGCACAGGAGTAAATATTTACAGGATTGAGGCCTTAAGATGGTTTCTTATCTGTATGTTTTAATGTACGTAATTTTCCTAAAGTTCTTTATAAAATTTACAGTGTTGCTAACTCTTGCAATTTTATCACAAGTCTCACAATATTTTGTGTTTTCTTAAACCCCCCCCCCCCCACTTCTGGAATCAAGAGATTGCATGGGAATCTAAGCTTTCATTTAAAAAAAAATTCTAGCCTTTGTGGTTGTGCAGAAAAGCTTGAAAAGATAAAGCAAGTGAATCCTAACGGGGCCAAAATGCAAAAGGCAAACAAAAAGAACCTAACATTTATTTAAAAATCTCATCATTTGGGGGGTCTGAGTCACGGTTTTTGGATGGTTGGAGTTGGCAATACTGTTGATGATACAAGATGCAATGTATCCCATAAAAATCTACTTAGGCCTTGATCCTGCAAAACGTTACATGTCTATTTACAGTACAAGTCATTAGTTCCATTTAATTCAATGGGACTACTCAGATCCATAAAAACAATCACACGTGTAAGGCTTTGCAGAACTGCCAGTCCTTATATTATAATTTACTGTGGCTTTTGCTATCTTCTCTTCTAAGTACAGCAAATACCATTAAAAATACAGTAAAGTCTATCACAACTTGGTAAACGTTTGTGTGATTTTTGTAAATGGCCATGTGTGTGACTATGTAAACATACACACATGTATCACACCGGATATGTGTGTGTACACACACACACACACACACACGTATATCACACACAAAAACTATGTTAAAAGAAGATTATTAAGGTTGCAAAATCAAGCACTCCAAAGTTAGGAAATGCTAGAATTAAGGTTGCCTGTACCCCCCTTGTATGTTTGCATTATGATACATTCTTTAATTCTATGATCACTTACTATTTTTTTCACAGAATCCCTGCCTCATTCAGTGCACAGAATAGTCTATGCTCAATTAATGCACAGCTATTCAATATTTTGTTTTCTCCTAATTGTTCAATGTGTGGCCCATGCCTTATTTACCACACATTATTCAAATCTTGTTCTGAAGAGAAAATTAATTTTCTCATGGTTTTTCTATAGTACTCATCACTATAGCATCAAGAGAGTGAGGCTTTATAAGGGGGTCTTGCCCCCTGTACCACTTCAGTTCCTTCCACTGCTAACCCAGAGAAACCATAATAAGACTTTGAGAAAGAGGGGATGGTGGGTGGGAACTGTGAATATGCAGTCATCTCACAGAACTCTGGTTACAAGGAAGTAACCTTCATTTCTTCTTCGAGTGGTTCTGCATATTCCCAATTATGTGCAGTGCTGAAAACTCAGGAGGTTGGAACAGAGTCCTAATTAAATAATGACTGAAGCACTGACTCCAGGAGTGGTGGAAGCTCTCTCAAAGGAGGGGGGGCACCAGCACCCGAACCGTGACCCCAGCTCCCGTGCCGCCCCTTCTCCCTGAGACCCTGCCCCCACTCCGCCTGTTCTCCCAAGGCCACCGTATGTAGGTTCAATATGGATGCCATGCAATCCACCAGGTCGTAGAACTGAAAAGTATCCTCAGAAGGGGAAGAAGCAGACAGCACACCCACATGCTCAACAGCTGACGTCAGCCCATCAAGTGACATCAAAGTCAGTATCCATTTGTTCTTGTTCAAAAAGAGGAGCTATCTCCTCATCCTTCTCTTCAGATAGTGTATCAGGTACCATTGCCTGAGCTGCCAGTGGATCTGGTTCAACCAGATCCAATGATTGCTGAGACACTGGATCCTTATCAGATGAAACATCACCTCTCCATCCATAAGGAGGCTGATTCAGAAATTCCTGAAGTGCAATGCAACGGGGCCATGGAGACTAGGACTGCCAATCTCTCCAACAGATGGGATCCGGAAACACACCATAGGAGGAGAAGCAAAGGAGTGAGGGAACCCAGGCGGAGGAGGCATGAACTGGGATGAATCAGGTGTCTTAATTCTTTCTTTCCTCCTCTAAATGAGGATACTACCTCAGAACCACTATGGATCATACCAGAGACAACAATGGAACCAGAAGGCAAAGAGAAATAAAAGGTGAGAAAGATCTGCCAGAGGATCTTGCAGGAGTCTTAGGAAGAGGATGCATTGATGGATCTGGAGAAAGAATATCTCCTCTGCTGTTCTCTTTCCTGGTGAAGAAGACATTGACCATGGAATGGATGACACCCATCTCTTCTTCATCGTCCTCTGCCTCTCAGTTGGATCTGATGAGTGATGAGAAGCAGGAAGGTGCACATCAAACACCACTGTAAAAGTCCTCTTCAGGTCTGAGGACAGTCTCTGAACAGAAGCAGAGGATGGAGCCTGTCCCATAAACTTAAGTACCAGATCCAAGTTTGAAGTTGAACCCAGAACCAACTAGGGTTTCAGAGTCAGAACCACAAACGCCATGTCAGACTTGGATGGAGCTGATAAATCTGACGTACAGAATCTGGCATTGCTAACACTGGCTGTCTTCTCACTTGTCTTCTTCCATAAGCAGAAGCACCTTCAGTCTATTCTATCTATCTTTGCATGCTCTGGGCATGAAATCCTGGCAAATGGAACACCCAGAAGGAGAATTATCTTCAACCCAGCACTTCAGACATCTAATGTGGTCATCCAATGCCAGGAAGACAGCTGGGCACAAAGTACATCTCTTAAATCCCAGCTTCTTCTTCTTCCACTGTTCCGCCATATCATGGAACCGAACCTACCAACTCTCCTTAACTATCGACACTTATTACTTAACTACACTGCACACTAAGAACAACAACTAAAACTATCAAAGGCACTATCAAAGGAGGAAAACCCCTGGATCTGAATGGACTGGAATGGTTCACTTCTGTCTGCTGCAGCAACTGGAAGGAACTGAGGTGGTAGAGTGCAGTGCCCCCTTACATAGTCTTCCCCTCAGAACATTCAAAAGCATTGAGGGGAAGGCTGGGGCGGGGGGGGGGTGGGGGTGAACATGCGCTCTAATAGGCAGTGCTTGGAGAAGGTTCTACTGTTAGGTGCCACCAGGTGGGGCAATATTCATAAGTGGGAATATGCAGAGCCATTTGAAGAACTATTAATTCTTTACCCCAATCTCTCAGACCCAGTCTCCCCACAGCTATCTCCCAGGCCTGGTCTCATCCCTCTGTTTTTCATTCCTCCCAGGCTCCTCCACCAACTGCCTGGCACAGTCATCTGCCTCCACTCCCAGATCTGGCTTATGTCCCCTCTACATTCAAAACAGACAGCTGCCTCCTCAGTGGTGCCTCAGTGCCAGCCTGGGGGCAGGGGAGAGAAGGAGGGCATCAAGAGCACAGGAGAGCCAGTCTCCCTGCTCTCACTTCTGATGCCTGGCCCACAGCAGTCCAGACCTGTAATTTCAGGGAAGTCCTGCCCAGTCCTGGGCTGAAGAATGCCAGATTCTGTATGAACCTTCTGAGTTTTTAGCTGTGAAGCTCTACTAAGCAATTGTTGCAATTGTTCAAAGACTTACACTTTGGCCAAATTTGGGCAGATTTTCACAGGGAAGGCAAACAGCACCTCCCTGACATAAAGGCAAAAACCTTTGTCAAATTTCAAGATCCTGCTCCAAAGCATATGGACACAAGAGCGTCTTAAAATAAAGGTCATCAGAATTTTTTTAATATGGGCAAAACAATGTACGTTTCCCTAACATCATTCTGAGAAATGTCTGAATCATTTGGGCTGAAATTTTCCAAAAAATTTAGCCTGATGCAGACACCCAGCATGTAAAACTTTAGCTTGAACAGTTTGGCAAAATTTGGCAAAGTTATGAGCAATTGAAAACAGGGTCTTACAATGGGAAGTGTCGGGCAACCTTAACAATAGCAGTGCTACCAGACCCACCAATAATAAAATCACGGTCCAGTGTTAAAGCAAACTTCAGAGTGAGAAATCAAGTACTCCAAAGTTAGAAAATTCTAAAAATTCCAAAAACTGTGCAGGATTTGCCACTATACAAAGCATTCTGAAGCCTGAGTATCCATGTCAACACACAATAAAACGTGGTTGTATCACACATGAAACTCTTACAGAGACCAAGTATCAGAGGAGTAGCCGTGTTAGTCTGGATCTGTTAGTCTTAAAGGTGCCACAGGACTCTCTGTTGCTTTTTACAGAGACCAGTTGCACATGTAACGTATCAACAAATAGCAAGTGGTTGTACGTTATATTTTATGGTTCAATCCAAGTCAATAGCTGATTTAAAAAGCATCTAATGGCTAAATCCAACGTCATACCCGTAAAGTGTTCAATATTCGAAGAGTTCTTTTGCTCCACCTTCTTTCTTCACTGTCTTGATCATTCCTCACCATCTCCTGAATAGGAGATTAATACAAGCATTAGATGTAACTTATAAAAAATCACATGCCAAAATGTTAAAAATGGGACAAGTATTTTAGCTCACTCATTTAAATTTCAACAGTTATTTACCTCCCTACCTGGTAAACTTCACTTTTGAAGGCTGCAATTTTTTTCTTATGTGGCCCATGTGTTATCTATTTTGACAATGCCTAACCACATCAGAGCTGTATTAAGGGGGAAGCTGGGTATTTTGGTAGTTGTGTAGGGGACAGTTGGGGCTTTTGGCACCTGTGGAGTACTAGGCTGTAAGGAATTGTAAAAACATTAGATAGCGATTGCTATTCAGATGGGCTCAAATCTTGTTTAACAGCATTTTACTTACTATGCAAGCAGCCCCACTGACTGCAGTGGGGCTACTTGCAAAGTAAGGCACTTATCAATGTGAATAAGCATATCAGAACCTTTTAACTATTTTGCTACTGTTCATGGGCCAATCTGGCATTTAAAATGTTATCTCTGTATTTTGGAGTTAATGACCTATTAAGATGAATGGGGCACTTCACACCACTCATAGCTACTGTTTCAAGCTGCCTGCAGACTCAAGTTTAAACTTGGTGCAAGTTTTTAAGATTTTTTTCACAACCATTAAGGTCAGAAACTTTTTTTAAATGAAAGCTCACATTCTGCAGCAAGGAGTTGATTCAAGGCAAATTCCAAATGCTTGAATGGTGGAATACACGGGGCCTTACCAAACCAGGGTTTCATATTTGTGCAAATTTTGACACCCACAGGAAAAACTTGACAAACATGAATTCTACATTTTTAAAATAAATAACTTCTGTATTCATTTTTATTTGAAATTTTGGAAGGATATTGTTTTTAATGGCTTCATCCTCTCCTTACAGAAAGGAGTATGTACTACCAGTCTTTAATATCTCAGTATTTTTTACAGTAACTAATTTCCCCACCCCATAGGCAAGGCACAGACTTGTGTTCTGCAGGAGTGATTGCAATGCCTCTGCAATCTCCACTGGAGAGTCGCAACTACCAGATTCATAGTCAGTGTGTATGCACAGACTCCGCCCCAGCTTGTTCCCAACCCTCACCTGCACCAGACTGTTCAGTCTCCCTCTGTGGTGCACAAAGGACGTAGAGGTCCCACCACACCCTTCTACAGTGCACTACAGCATGGCTTTAAAAGGAGCAGAATGTATTGTGGGACCCACCACATTGGTGTAAATTAGGGTTGCCATATCTGAACTTTCAAAAAGGAGGACACTCCATTGGGGGGGTAGCCCCGCCCGCTAGCCACTCCCTCCCACTTCCCGCCCCCTGACAGCCCCCCCAGAACCCCTGACCCATTCAACCCCCCCTGCTCCCTGTCCCCTGACTGCGCCCCTTCTCCAACTCCCCGGCCCCCTTACCGTGCCGCTCAGCTTAGAGCAGGTGTCTGGCTCCGCGCCCCAAGGAGCGCCCCGCCCCGCCCGAGCGCTGCCGAGCGGCATGCTGAGGCTATGGAGGAGGAGGGAAGCGGGGGAGGGGCTCTGGCTGCCACTGCCAGCGCCACCACCGTGTTCCCTCACAGGCACACAGCCCCACACCCCAGCACTGCCGAGCGGCGTGCTAAGGCTGCAGGGGATGGGGAGAGCCGGGAAGGGGCTTTGGCTGCCGAGGCCCCAATGCGAGCGGCACTCGGCTGTCCTGTCAGCCGCTTTTTGGTCCATAAATAGCCGACCGGGGGGGAAATCCCGGACATTTTTAAATTTCTAGAAATCCCCCCTGGACGGCTATTTAAAGAGCAAAAAGCCGGACATGTCCGGGGAAACCCGGACGGATGGTAGCCCTAGTGTAAATATAAACTTTACGTTATAGCAAAACCCTCAAATTAAAACTAACAAAACAGACATTTTCTAGTTTTGCTAAGGACACTAAAAGACTTTATAATGTCCAGGGTGATGTTACTAAATATGAGGGAGATCTGAAATCCTATCCTTGATAAAAATGGCCATAACATGTATCTTTTTCAGCACACATAAATAATAATTAGGTTAAATTCATAAGTAGTTTATAAAGAGTTAATAAGTGAATAGCTATTTTAATAAATGGTTAATAAATTGGTAGAGCATCCAACAAGTTTGCTTATAAACATGGTTTATAACCATCCATAAGGCATTTTACTAATTTACTTAAAACATCTATAACACAAGCTACTCATGCCTGTAACATACGTAGTAAATAATTAACAGATGTTATAAATCTCTGTAAATGGAAACTTAATATAAAGCGTTGCTAATAAAGACATGCATTGGTTCTTTTACATTTATTGAAGGTGCTTACTATAGCCTCATCAATTTTATTAGCATCCTCATTTCTGCCATTCTGTAATGCCAACACAAATGAATCATCAGTAATAGTTCTCTCCGTTTCTGTATGAGCTGACTCTTGCAGGTAACTTGACTCTTCTATTATCAACATCTCTATATTAACAAGAAAACAAAGTTTAAAATGAAGTTACACTGACTCTCAAAAATCAACCACCATTAACACCTAACAATCATGGAGGATAAGAATCAAAATGAGTGCTGAGCAGGAGCTGCATACCCAATGGTACTTTGGGACAAAAAAACTAGTGGAAGAGTTTTCTTGGAAGCATTTAAAGACCGACCTTTCACTTGCAGGAAAACTGTGCAAACTTTACAAAATACATGACTGGTTAAGAAGCAGACTTATTTACCATGGAATAAACACTGTTTTCCACTGCAAGTATAGTTCTCTCGACACATCCTACAGTGAAATTCAGCAAGTGACAATATCACATTCTACTCAATGTGAAGTATAATGCTAGTAGTCACATTCTCAAATTAATAAAGGAAGAGGAGTAAATAAGAAAAGGGACCAATTCCAGCACTGGAATAAAAGGTGCAATTTCTATTGTTTTCTCTGCACTCATTTATGCCAGGGCTGAAATTGATCTAAGTGATACTAGTGCCAAAAAGAGGCGGAATGGCTGTATGTGCTGAGAGAGCTAGTCTGTGGTCTGTAACACTTCTGTCCACACTTCCTTTTGCTTGTTTGGTTACCATGGGTAAGTAGACTTAGCAAGCAGCCATCATGCAGAGGTGGATTAATGTGTATGTGATACAGGCTGGGTATGACGTGCTGTTTATTCACTACCATTGGGCAAACATTAAAGTATGCCTATACATTTTTATAATTATGCCATGAGGCTGCTCAAAATGAACTGGGTGAATCTGGGTCTGAAAATCTTTTTTAAAAGAGACTGAGTACACTGCTAAGTACTGAGGAAGAATAATTGTGGATATAGAGGTATCCTAATCTATTCCTCTAACTAACTTCTTGACAACATTACAGATTGTTTTCTCTAGATGAATTGAGAACCAAAAATGGGTGGAACACCTGTAATCAAGCATTTCCGGAAGAAACATGTCTCTTTCTGGATGTTCTGCAAAGTCTCAGTCATCCAGAATAGAATAGACCTAAATACCTGTTTTGGGACAGTGGGCTATTATTGATCAATCTCAGAATAAAATGAAAGCCTTCTTTGGTTTCAGTGGTGTCCTAGATAAAGAGACCCTCACAAACCTAACATACCACAGGGAGAAAAGGAAGTCTACTAACAAATGTACTATGCCTCTTATTCTTAAGCATTTTTTAAACAGGACGTTGAAGTATTTTCAAAAGCAAAATATGTATTTCTTCTTTATAACTAATTAGGGCTGTCAAGCAATTAAAACAATAATTGCAATTAATCACACTGTTAAACAATAATAGAATACCATTTATTTAAATATTTTTGGATGTTTTCTACATTTTCAAATATATTGATTTCAATTACAACACAGAATACAAAGTGTACAGTGCTCACTTTATATTTATTTTTGATTACAAATATTTGCACTGTAAAAAACAGAAGAAATCGTATATTTCTGTTCACCTAATGTAAGTACTGTAGTGCAATCTCTTTATCATGAAAGTTGAACTTACAAATGTAGAATTATGTACAAAAAAATAATTGCATTCAAAAATAAAACAATGTGAAACTTTAGAGCCTACAAGTCCACTCAGTCCTACTTCAACCAATCGCTCAAACAAGTTTGGTTACATTTGCAGGAGATAATGCTGCCTGCTTGTTTACAACATCACCTGAAAGTGAGAACAGGTGTTCTCATGGCACTGATATTTACGTGCCAGATACACTAAAGATTCATATGTCCCTTCATGCTTCAACCATCATTCCAGAGGACATGAGTCCATGCAGATGATGGGTTCTGCTCGATAACAATCCAAAGCAGTGCAGATCGACGCATGTTCATTTTCATTATCTGAGTCAGATGCCAGCAGCAGAAGGTTGTTTTTCTTTTTTGGTGGTTCGGGTTCTGTAGTTTCCACATCAGAGTGTGGCTCCTTTAAGACTTATGAAAGCATGCTAGACACCTCGTCCCTCTCAGATTTTGGAAGGCACTTCAGAGTCTTAAACCTTGGGTCGAGTGCTGTAGCTATCTTTAGAAATCTCACATTGGTACCTTCTTTGCGTTTTGTCAAATCTGCAGTGACAGTTTTCTTAAAACGAACATGTGCTGGGTCATCATCCGAGACTGCTATAACATGAAATATATGGCAGAATGCGGGTAAAATAGAATAGGAGACATACAATTCTCCCCCAAGGAGTTCAGTCACAAATTTAATTAACGCACTATTTTTTTAACGAACATCATCAGCATGGAAGCATGTCCTCCGGAATGGTGGGTGAAGCATGAAGGGGCATTGCAATGCTGGCTACAAAAGTGCCATGCAAATGCCTGTTCTCACTTTCAGGTGACGTTGTAAATAAGAAGCAGGCAGCAGTATCTCCCGTAAATGTAAGCAAACTTGTTTGTCTTAGCGATTGACTGAACAAGAAATAGGACTGAGTGAACCTGTAGGCTCTAAAGTTTTACGTTGTTTTGTTTTCGTGTGCATTTATGTAACAAAAAAAAAATTACGTTTGTAAGTTACACTTGCACAATAGAGATTACAATACTTGTATGAGGTGAATTGAAAAATACTTTCTTTTGTTTATCATTTTTACAGTGCAAATATTTGTAATAAAAACTAATATAATGTGAGTACTGTACACTTGGTATTCTGTGTTGTAATAGAAATCAATACATTTGAAAATGTAGAAAAACATCCAAAATATTTAATACATTTCAATTGGTCTTCTGTTGTTTAACAGTGTGATTAATTATGATTAATTTTTTAACCACAGTTAATTTTTTTGAGTTAATCGCGAGAGTTAACTGCGGTTAATTGACAGCCCTATAATTAATATAATTGTTGTAACAAATTGGTTAAGAGGGTAACCAGTTTTCTTAAGCTTTAAGCTTTTCTTGCCTTTCTGGTTTGTGCAGTGATGCACATTGAATGTTTTGTGTCTGAAACACTAAATAAAATGTGTGAGTTTAAAAAAAATATTTTCTGGTGGTTAAATAATAAAATCAGTTGGGACAAGCAGAATTATAAAAATCTCACCTGTAGTCTCTCTCTCTTGTCTTGTTTCTTCAGTTTCAGACTCTGTCTGTATACCTTTTCTTCCAGTCTTAAAGCCAAGATACTTAAAGCAATTTGCAAACAACTGTAAAAACAAAGATTTGTTTCTAGAATGTAACTTCAGATTAATAACTAACAACAAAACATAACAGAAAATACAAGGAAATGATGGACAGTTACTGTATATTAATTGCTTTGATCCAGAATTTAGAGCCATTGACTCAGACCCTGTTAACAAATTTTGCTGAGATTCTCTAAGTCAGGAGTCCTCAAAATTCATTGCACTGCGACCCCCTTCTGACAACAAAAATTGCTACACGACCCTAGGAAGGGGGAGCATTAGATGTAACTTATAAAAAAAATCACATGCCAAAATGTTAAAAATGGGACAAGTATTTTAGCTCACTCATTTAAATTTCAACAGTTATTTACCCCTTCTGACAACAAAAATTGCTACACGACCCTAGGAAGGGGGACTAAAGCCTGAGCCCACCCGAGCCCTGCCCCTCCGGTTGGGGGGTGGGGTAGGGGATAAAGCTGAAGTCTGAGGGCTTCAGCCGCAGGCAGGAGGCCTGTAACCTGAGCCCAACTGCCCAGGGCTGAAGCCTTCAGGCTTCAGTCCCAGATGGTGGGGATTGGGCTTCAGCTTCAGCCCCTGGCCTCAGCAAGTCTAAACTACCCCTGGTGACCCCATTAAAACGGGGTCGCGACACACTTTAAGGTCCCAAGCCACAGTTTGAGAACCGCTGCTCTAAGTGAGAAAGTGGCAAAGCTAACATTGGGCTGGATCATCTCTCTCTCCCTCCCGCCCCCCCCCACCAATAATGAACCCCACTGGAGTGGGATAAGGGAAAGAAAAATCTGTGAGGTTATTCACATGGGAGTTTCTCTCATATATAGTTGTGGGGCCATGATTTGTCTCCATGTGGAACAGGGTGTGGCTCTGTCCCTAAACCTTGCAGATCTGAGGGATCTGTATGGATCCAAAGGATTAACAAGAGGTTAGGGCCACCTGCATGGAAGCCTGTGCCTCAATACCTGCTCTTGCACTCCAGTGTCCTCTTCCAGGAGCTCCCCTGGAACACTCTTAAAGGGAGGAGTGACCCATTAAAGAGGTGCCCCATATAAAAGGTAATAGAGCCTACATAATCTCTGTGGGGCCAGTAGGGGGACACTATATGCTTCCTTTTGCCTTACTCCCACCCAGGTTGGGCTCTCCCAGCAGTCTTCATCCCATCATGGACCCTGAACCTACAGAAGGTTGTCTGGAAGGTCCCTGAAATCATGGGAGAGGAAGCAAGGAACAGTGCCACCAAGCAACTGATACCTCCCTCCTGTGTAAAAGAGGTGAGGATCCATGCCTGGAAGGTCCTTCCATGCATGATTTGACCTATTTTTCCAGCCAACATCCTTCAGCATAATAATAAGACAGTGTTCAAGAGATTCTTATCTTGTAATGAGCTAAGAGATGTAGACATGGCTGGATACAGAGATACGTTTTAGGTCAATGGCACACTACCTAAGTACATTATTATCAAAAAAGATGTAGTACAGTGTCTTATTGCAATTAACCAATGAAGGTTTGTACTTAAAATGAAAAATTAAAACCATAAGTTGAGATTTTGAAAGCAGTGGAGGGGATTTTGCTACACAAAGACATGTATCTAAATCCCCTGCACTGCTTTGAAAATATTAATCATTATATTTCATGCAAATAGCCTCACTGGTTTCAATTGCCTTCCTCTAAAATAGTTAATAAAAGGGAAAATTAAAAACATTTGAAATAAAAATATAAACACAGGTATACCACAGGCTTCTGGTTTAAACATACACACTGTTGTTCAGGATTCACAACATACTTCTTCCTTCTGCTTTGCTTCAACATTTATTTGACAGAAGTCTTCTTGTGATAATGTTCTATTCTAATTACTTTATTTCCATTATACTGAAAGACTGAAGTCTTTTGTCTAACACTCGATGGACCAAGATAGTGACAGCTGTTCACTATACCATTATTGAATAGCTGAATTCTGACTGGCTTAGAGAAATGACTTGTGTGCTTCCGATAAGAGCTTAAAGTACAGTTTTGTTTTTTTAAAGTATGTTCTACTTGTAACCGGATGAAGTTTTATTTTAAATCAGTAAATAAGTAGCCACCACCAGTAATCTGATTAGCTGGCACTATTTCCCTTTGGTGCAACTGAAAACATGTTTCAGAAACTAAAATGAATGAAATGACAATTTCAGTAAAACTGGACATGTCCACAGATATTTCAAACAATTTTAACACCATTTCTCTGTAAGGCCTCTTGCCTTATAAGACTGTTAGAATGTTCTTTCTAAGAGCTGGTCCACACTAACCCCCCACTTTGAACTAAGATACGCAACTTCAGCTACGTTATTTACGTAGCTGAAGTCGAACTATCTTAGTTCGAACTTACCGCGGGTCCACACGCAGCAGGCAGGCTCCCCCGTCGACTCAGCGCACTCCTCTCGCCGAGCAGGAGTACCGGCGTCGACGGCGAGCACTTCCGGGATCGATTTATCGCGTCTAGACAAGACACGATAAATCGATCCCAGAAGATCGATTGCTTACCGCCGGACCCGGAGGTAAGTATAGACGTACCCTGACATAAGGCTCTTACTACAACAGTACAGCATCAGGTCAAGTCACACATTTTTCCTCAAGCTGATCTTATTTGGTTCTATGGATTTAAAGGTTAGTAATTTTTTTTCCTGGAATTCATTGTTCAAAACTAGGACTTCCTAGAATATAATTCCTACTCAATTAGATTATAGTAATAAAACAATAATCATAATACATTTGTATTTACTTGGCAGCCTGAAGACCTCAGAACACAAACAAAAAAACAAAAAAAAAAGTACTTTGAAATCTATGGATGGAAAGCACTATATAATATTTTTATTACTATTATAACAAACAATAATTGCAGAAGGTCAATATGGTCTAGTACTAATTACAGAGCAATAAATCAGAAAAATAATAATGTACCAGTGTGCAATCAACGAAGGGCTTATATGTGAAATCACAAACATACGCTCATATTTCTATGCCCTCTTGTACTGATTCTTGGAATTTTGAAGATTAAGGGCCTGAATTCTAGAGATGGCAGACTTTTCTGTAGAAGCAAATACCAGCGGATACAAATATATTCATCAGATGTCCAATTACCTGAATTTCTGTACAATTAGATAATGTTCAATTATTAATATTTTCACCTGCAGTTTATTGGATACACAGTTATTTGTGCACACAAAATGAAGCCTGCAGAATTGGAGACCATCTCTGATAATCAGGTCCTAAATATGCAACAATCCCATCACGTATATGGTAATGTCGTAACAGCATACAAAGGCATAAACCTTTACCATTTGTAGCTCAGCATTAATCAAAGGCTGTGTAGTACGGGACAGAAGTTTATCCACTCCTCCTGACTTCTTCCACATCATCAACTTTCTTGTAGGGGGTGCAAGATTCAACATAGTAAGAGTATCCATGCAGTTGCTAAGCTGTTTGTAAATAGTACTGCTGCTGAGCTCCTTCACTACATCAACAAGCAACTTCCTCTTTCTTTTAAAGCTCCTTCTCCCTATGACAACTAAGCATAAGAAACAGTCACAAACATGGACGTTTATCTCTTTTTCTGATGGACACTTGTCTATTACTGTACTAGAGGTGTTGGGTATCACAGGACACATCGGAAGTAAATGATGCTATTCAAATTGAATTATTTTTTCCATATTTTCATTGTTCAGCATGTTGGTGATCTGAACAGGAGCTCTCCCTTACTCATAGTTCTGATGACAGCACATACTGTAACAGGAGTGTGGAATGGGGAGGGGCTGGCTTGTGATCTTCTTAACGCAGAGACTTGGATATTAGGCCATCCTGACATTGCTGACCTTCCCCTGGTGGGCCATTTCCCCCACTTTACTCCCAGTCCTCAACTCTCTTCGTAAAACATTTCTGCAGCAACTTAGAAGGCATTTTGTTTATTGCATGTGTACTGGTAACTCGCCTTGAGAGGCCAAAAGTATCACCTTCATCTCCCACACCCTCACATCCCGAGGTCAATCTTTCAGCTTAAAAAAAAAAGAGTGTCAATATGGCAACCACCAGCCAAACAATAAGGGACATTTTGACTCCAGTTTAGAACATTTTCCTCTAATTTCTTGTTGAATTATGAACATATACAAACAAGTTCTGATGCTTTAAAACTTAAGCATGAATATAATAGTTGGAATAAAAAGGACAGGCTGGAAATAGTTTAGAAAAAGGTTGAGTGAACAGGAGAATTACATTGACAATGAGGGGACCTTTTCACCAAAAGTTTTCAGAAAGACAGCCTCTTCATTTTATTGGGAATTCTGTATACTCTCAAGTTCAAATACCTCTAAGTGCAGGAAGATTTATGAATATTGTACTCAAAAAGCTGTAAAGTAATGGTTTATTTAAGTAAGAGGACACGATTAAGTGTGTGAGAGACAGGCATTATACCTCGAAAGCAAGTACCTTCCACCAACAGAAGTAGGTCCAATAAAAATATTATCTCACCTCCCTTGTCTCTCAGGCAGTTTACTCTAATGAGAAGTTAGCCAGGCCAAGAATTGCTAACGTCCTTAAAAAAGTAGTATTTTAGGATTAATGTCTGGTTTTGTCAGTTTTAACCCTTTAAGATGTTGAATGAGGAGACAGACACCAACACATGGAGACACACATTTATGATATACATGCATCTCAATAGTCATTTGGCAGGAAGGTTGGAAAATGTAAGCATTCTAAGGTTTAGTTTCAATATGAATGGTGGGGGTGTTTATTTCATAACATTCTTTTCCATTGTACCATTTTATATATTTGATAACACCCACAAATGTACCACATGAGTTGGCCACTGGATGAAACAAATTACACTTTCATTTCTTGTATCTCCAAGGACTGATGATGTCTCTTTGAGACTTCCAACTTTAATCTTCTTGAATAAACTGACTTTGAACATCTGTTAATCAGAGTAATGAGGAAAAATTTTCCTTTTTCAATATCTTAGGGAAATCTTTATGTTTAAGTAAAATTAAGACCATGAAACAAAGCAAACCCTGAAAATTCACCCTGGAAACAGAAAGTCAATGTTGGTTCTTTCTGGCTACAACTCACCCACAAAGATTCTGCAACTAGAACTGAGTTAACAATTCTGTTGATGGTATATGGGCCAGAATAGAATACAGTTCACTCTCCTATAGCAGTATTGGTTTTGCATTGCTAACAGGAGTGAAAAATAATAAAACTTATTTTAGTAAGTGGAGAGGACTGTGAATAAACATTGGGAGTGGATCAGTTGATGTAAGAAAATGCCCTTTTTGCACAGTCACTTTTCAGAACAGAACTGAACTTTGACAGCAGGAACAGATGAAATGTAAGTAAATAAAAATAATCTCTGATACAAATATTATTAGTAATAATGAATGAGGAGAGTAAAGCAAGTAATATAACTAGAATAATTTTATATAACATGCTTTTCAGGGTTTTCCATGTAGCAGGAATTGTAATATTTGCATGCACCTAACAGGAAACTGATTGAACTCTGACCTGTAGCATCAACGGGCTCAAGTGTAAATCCTTCTTTTTCATTTGTCAACAGCGTAGTTTCACTCATCTGGTGGCTTTCTTCTGGATGCATAGAACCTACATAGCTGAAATTCACTGTAAAACACACATCCCACAATCCAATAAAAATATTTTAATTAATTCATTTGGTATCAAAACACAAATATTAGAGTTAGAAAAATGTGTGTAAGTCTTAAGGTACAACAGAATTTTTTTCTCCCTGAAACTAATTTCTAAAATAATATTTTAATACACATATTTTGCACTTCTGCAGTTTCTTTCATTATAGGAACATAGGACTGGAAGAGACCTCCTGGGCCATCAATTCTAGTCCCCATCTATCACGGGTAACTCCATCAGATAAACTCATACATTAATTTATCAAGCTCCATCGTAAATCTAGATATCTTTTTTTCCCAAGTACACGTACTGGAAGGCTGTTTCAGAACCTCACTCATCTGATGGTTAGAAACCTGCTTCTGATTTTCTGCATAAATTTATTCATAGCCAGTTTATACTCATTTGCTCTTGTGCCAACACTGCCCTTTAGCTTAAATAGCTTTTCTCCTTTCCTAGTGTTTACTCTCTTGATGTATTTATAAAGAGCAGTCATATCCCCTCTCATCCAAGGAGCTGATATCAAACTAAACCTCACAACATCCTCTGAGGTAGAAAAAAGGTATAATGTAAAAACATGTTTATATCAATGTCAAGTTACAGACAAGAAATTCCAAGAATTAATTATACCTGAAAGGGGAACAAGTATAAAAGAAAAAAGGAAAACAGAATCCAAGACAGTACTGAAGCAAAGGATACGATTCTGATCACATAATGCCCGCATAACACTAGTATTATACATTAACAAATCAGTGAAGTGCTGATTTAGGTAATCAGAAGGAACAGAAACACTACAAACTCACCCACTGCATTATCATCAGGGAGCTCCTGTGACAAAGGAACTTCTTCCTCCATATCAAGAATGTCATAAATTAGGCTATTTTGCTCAGTCTTCAGCAGATTTTCTTGAAAATAAAATGCATCATTTTAATCACTCTAAGCTTTAGTGGTAATAAAACGAATGACCCAGCCAAGTGTTACTATTTAAATATTAGTCTTGCGTTTAAAGCAAGAGACCGACTTAAACAAGTCTAAAGATTTAGAATTAAAGCTTTCTTAATACAAAACAATGTGTATAAAGGAGAGAATTAGACTTAATTTTGAATTTTCTGCCTTTCCCCTGTGAAAGTATGATCTTTAATGTGGTTTAAAAATAGTTTTTTATATATAACTTCCTTATTCTAAAAAACAAACCCCCAAACCTGTTCTAGCTTCTATACAACGGTAATCACCAAAAGCTAAATATCTACATTTCAAAATTAAAACTAATCTGTACATTATCATATTTTACAATACCCTACGGTATATCAACTACATTAATACAAATGTCAATTTATATCTCAAATAAAAAGCTATTAAGTAAATCATAGGTGATCTGGTCAACAGGGTAGACATATATTAAAATGTTTTAAAATAGCATTATTTATGCAATAAGCCAGCAGAATCCATTATAATGAATTATTTAGAAGGAATTGTATAGAGCTCAATCCTGCAAGATGCTGTGCATCTCCTGCGAAATCAATGGGAGCTCAGGGTGCTTGGCTAATCAGAAGAGGTGTGCAGCACCTTGCCAATGAGGCCTCAGTGCTTACAGAGAGTGCTTTATAATTAGTAAAATTCTATGTGAACATGTCAAAATTGATTAACTCATATTACAGATTAATCACTTACGAGACAGCTGTTTGTAAACAAACTATTTTGAGATAAATAAGCCGAAAATAACACCATTCTTTGGTAAAATGTCTATTATTTTATATTTTTACATGTTTTGCAAAATCATAATGAAAATTGAACAGACCACGCACAAAGTGTACTTAGCTGCTCTTGCTATTATGAGGAGGATGAAATTAAAAAAACGTTTATGATATTTTACTTGTCAAAAAAAATTATTCAGATAAGTGGGCATCTATGTTTCCGCATCTATGTTTCCCCCCCTGAAAGTTAAAAACAATAATTTTTTTCTTCTTCCAGCACTTTAAAAAAAATGTGCTTCTGAGTTAAAATGTGTATACCAACTTTTATACAAGTTTTTTTTTATAGTTTCATTATTAACCCTTAAAATAAATGGTTTGTATGTAAATTTTAAGACCATTAATTATAGCTATTTACAGTGCTGGTCCTTCAAAACTGCAGGCATGACGACACACTTGAGTTGCCATTAATTTCCAAATATTTCTTTTGAGAAAAGTATTTTGTTGTAGTACAAAGGAAAGGCTGTAGTTCTAAAATGTTTTTGCTTGGATATAGATGCAAAAAACAAAAGCTGAGGAAAATGTACTGAAACCGGTTTTAAGCATAAATTTCAAATGATGATTTACTTGTGATGTTTTATTATGGAAGCACCACTTGCAGTGACATAGGGCATGGCTACACTTGCAGATGTAGAGTGCTGTGAGTTAAACCCGCCTTCAGAGAGCGCATTAGGGAAAGCGCTGCAGTCTGTCCACACCGACAGCTGCTTGCACACTGGTGTGGCCGCATTTGCGGCACTTGCAGCGGCATTGGGAGCGGTGCATTATGGGAAGCTATCCCAGCATCTAAGTGACTGCAACGTACTTTTCAAATGGGGAGGGGGGTGGAGTGTGACAGGGAGTGTGTTGTGTGTATGTGGGGGGAGAGAGAATGGGTTTTTGGGGGGCTGAGAGCATGTCTGCATGCTGTCTTGTAAGTTCAGACAGCAGCGGACCTCCCCCTCCCCCCGCCTCTCTCTCTCTCTCTCACACACACACAGCATTCCCGGCTGTCAGAAATGGAGCTTTCAAACGGCATATCCGCATTCCTACAGTGATTAAAAACAATGACAAGAGTGGCCACTTGACTTAAGGGGATTATGGGACCTTTCCGGAGGCCGATCACAGCGCAGTAATGCAACACCTCGTCCACACTGGCGCCGCGGCGCTACAGTGGGTGCGCAGCAAACGTTATTCCACTCGCCGAGGTGGAGTACCAGGAGCGCTGTAGCCGCAGAGTCAGAGCGCTCTATGTGCCTTGCCAGTGTGGACGGGGAGTCAGCTAGGGTGCCTGGGGCTCCTTTATTGCGCTGTAACTCACAAGTGTAGCCAAGCCCATGGTAAAGGCAGAGCTGAGTTTTGCACTTAAAGCAGCGACTCAAGCGCTTTGTTACATATGAAGATACAGCATATCCTTCCCCAAACTGCTGTACTTACTCTTTGGGAACAGAATTAATTTTCTCAGAATTTACAAGTAAATTGTTAATTAGATTGAGTTAAAATTAATTAAAAAAGAGATCCTCTAAAAATGTGGCATACAATGTAGGGCTGTTTAATTGTCCTGAATGATCTTAATAACAGAATAATACAAATGATTCAGACTTTATTTACAGTTAAAACTCACTCCATAGACTACATCTGAAGACTTTATTTTTTAGGATTAATGGTAATTTCTCCCTGTTTATTCTTTATAGCTGAACGTTTCTCCCCAGCAAGGGGCTAACAAATAACATTCCATTACAATTAATTCTGTCTAGAACTGCCCTCTTTCAAAATGCATGCCACCCCATTTTTCTCAAGAAGACTCAGAACATAACTTGTCCACAGTTAGGTGATCATTTTGAGAAGGTCACCTATCTCCCATTGTTCTCAATGGGAGTGTGGCCATAGGGTGCTCTTAACAAAAAAGTTGAGTGGCTTCACTCTTACTGGAAACAGTGGAAAGTAGCGGTCATTTTTAAATGGGGTATATTGACTGAGGGAAGATATGGCCTCAGTCCTTCTGAGAACAATGGACTATTGAAACCATTTTGCAAATGGGCAATTCTATGTAAGTTTCACTGAAGAAGATTCTTATATACAAGCTTGTGCTGATGGAGAGACTTTCATTGGTTAAAAAAAATGACAAAAAGTGACAATTAATGCTAAACATTTATTTTCAAAAGCAAACTGTTGCACCAGATCTACTAAACAGAGGACAGAAGGGGGAAGCCAGGGATATAGTGCGGGAGTGGATCAGTGGGGAAGGGGAAAACTGATTTGTGTGCACACATATGCACGTGCTGGGAAATGTGGGGTGAAGGAGAGCAGGCCAAACAGGTGACACAATGAGGTGAAATAAAGAAAAAAACCTAATGTATTTTAAAATATCACTTTAATTGAATCTGGAACCCAAAACATTAAAATGCTTTAATCAAAATCATATGGTTATTTCTTGGTGTCACAAAAGGGCAGAGTTAAGATTGTCTGAATGCCCTAACTGTGCATTTCCATATCTTAACATGTTTGAATTTCTTTTAAGTTTAACTTTAACTCTCAATTTCCTGGTTTTATAATGCCTGATTGTGGAATAATTGGAACATTCCCGTAATGTATTTTACCCTAAATTGCTGATATGTACTCTCAACTTTAATTTCATTTTAACGGAGTTTTTGTCTGGGATTATATAAATGAGCTCAGTTTATTATTAAGTAGTGAAAAACTAAAAGTGCAAAAGGAAACACACAGTAAATTACAGAAAAAATGTTTTCAAATGCAAGTTCTATTTTTATTTACATTTTGTGAGGGGTTTTTACAGTAAAAATACTTTGGATAGAATTGATTGGATTGTGTTAATCTATGACAAACCATACCAATCATATCCCCAGGAACATCTTCGTCTCCAAAACCATCGAGTTTGAATCCATGTGTGTCGTCACGTAGTATAGATTTGTCTCCAGTGGTGCTCACTGAGCTGTGATCAGGCAAGAGACTATTAGTACTCATTAATATGCCATCATTGAAGAAGCTATGTCCTCTTAGTATTTCAGTCTCCTCACCTGAACAAACATATATAATTATTGACAACTCCTTCTGTCAATACAGATAAAATACACATATGTCAATTTCCTCAGAACTTTATAAAATTCTCAAAATGAGGTTGCATTACAGAACAAACAATTTCAGCTAATTCAGTAAAAACACAAAATATATTAGGCTATGTCTACACTGTGCACTGTACAGTGGCACAGCTGTGCTGCTGTAAGGTATGCAGTGTAGCCGCCCTTTGTCGGCAGGAGAGAGCTCTCCTGCGGACAAAATAAAACCACCCCCAATGAGTCAGGTGTGTTTGTTTTTTCCACACTCCTGACCTACAGAAGTTTTACCAACGAAAGTGTAGTGTAGACATAGCCTTGGGCTTGATTCTCCTTTACATTAAGGCCTCTTTACATTCCTCTATCAGAGGAGTGGTTGTGTTAGCTGCTCAAGTATGATCAGCACTCAGGCTTTAATCTGTATTCTCTGATGGGCCAGCCAACTCAAGTGAGAGATTTTTGTGTGTGGACGGGACTTGGGTTGGGCTTAGGTAAGAAGTGAAGTTAATTTTGCAGTGAACACAAGCCTAAATTGCATATATTATGTTTACACTTACTTAAAGGGGCATCAGCATAAATGAGAATTATGCCCATTAGGTTTTAAGTCACTTAGAGCCCATTTCAAAGCCCACTTTAGCCAACAGGTGGATTTTCATTGACTTCAATGGTCTTTGGATCAAGCCCAAAGAGAATAAGTAGACTCCGTAATTACAACAAGCAAACAAATCCTTCATATGAGTAAAAATAAGCTTTATGAACTTGCATACAGTAATTAAATCTTAAAATGTAATTTTATAAATCATTAACAATGCAAATGCATTTGCTTATGAAGTACAATTCTAATAATTTAGAAAAAATGGTGGTAAAAATTCTTACAAATTTTTCAAAGTCTAATTTATCAGCTGTTCTCACCAAAATTCCCATCACTGGGAAGCACAGTCATTCTGTAATCTTCCGGAAGTGTGATGTCTTCAGGTCTGCTCTGATTCAAAGTAAAGTGTTCAGCAACATCAATGGCACTAATGAAAAATGTAAAGATACAAAAAACAACATGAATTGAAACCCATTGGCCATGTTGCTGCAAGGCAAAAAGCTTGTAACCTGAGGGTTCTCAAACTTCATATGTTTTTCTTTAAAGACAAAAAGCAATAAATTATTACTTTTTAAGGCTCCAAAACACCCCAGCTGATGTCAACTCTTGTTCAGGGAGAAAGGCAATCTCCTAGGCGACCAGAACCCAAACCACTTAGGGCTTTATTGATTAAAACTGACACTTCTAATTGCATCTAGAAGCTAAAAGGAAGACAGCATAGCTACTGGAAAATAGATGCTATATATTCCCTACATTTGATACCTCGAAGCAAACAGGCAGCTGCCTTCTGTACTTGCTGAAGCTTCTACGTAATCTTCAAAGAAGTTTGCACAGCACATTAAATAATCTAGTCTCAAAGTCGCAGAGGTACAATGACTATGGTAAGGTCCACGCTGGAGAGAAAAGCATTTAGGGAATATCTTCACTACCAACGTTAAAGCACTGCCACGGCAGTGCTTTAATGTGGCTGTGTAGTCGTGGCACCAGCACTGGGAGAGAGCTCTCCCAGCACTGTAAAAACCCACCCCAACGTGAGCAGTAGCTACCAGCACTGGGAGTGCGGCTCCTAGCGCTGGTGCAATGTCTAAACTGCCTAAACTGCCACTTTACAGCACTGACTCTTGCATTGCTCAGCGGGGTGTTTTTTCACACCCATGAGCGAGAAAGGTTCAGCGCTGTAAAGTGGCAGTGTAGACAAGGCCTTCGATTAATGCACTGAGGGCAGGTCTTCACTACCCACCGGATCGGGGGATTGATTTATAGCGTCTTGTGTAGACGCGGATAAATTGATCCCCAAACACGCTTTCCGTCGACTCCGGAACTCCAGCTCGCAAGAGGCGGAAGCGGAGTCGACGGGGGAATGGCAGCGGTCGACTCGCCGCCGTCCTCACAGCCAGGTAAGTCGACCTAAGATACGTCGACTTCAGCTACGCTATTCGCCCCCCCTGTGTAAACCAGGGCTTAAAAAGAGGAGCTACTGGCTACTGACACTACCTCCAACTACAGGAGCAATTTGTAATCAAGATATATCCCTTGACTGCAAGCCTGCTTGACAGGGGAAAACATCATCCCTATCACGTTCTACAAAAACTTATTTTTGCCTATCAACCACACCTTCATCTTGTCCAACTTCAGCTTCTATGAATTTTTTCACATACAAGTCCCATTTTCTGCCAGATACAATGTCACATAATGGACTCCTCAATATAGCATATCATCTGTAAATTAAACCCTATAAACTCTTTAGGTAATTTGAAAAAGGGAGCTCCATCATTGTTCCTCACACAGTGGCACATTGTACTACTTGATTAGACTGAAAACAATTATGTATTTTTTATCTGTAAGCTACAGGTTTTCTGAAATTAGATTTATAACAAAAAATAGCAAAGACTTTCAGATCCAAAATAACTAAATTTATTGAGCTGTAAAAGGAAAATGTCTGTGAAGGTGTACTATGCTTTGGCTCTGACCCTCACTAAAGTCCATCAGAAACAAGTGTTTTAGTTCCCAGCTCTTAGCTTTTGAAGTGTCAGCATGCTGCCTCCCATAGCCTACCAGCCCTCAGGGAGCAAAAGACCAGAATTTTAAATTCAATTTTAGATCATAGCAGTGAAAGACTGCTATGCCATGGATCCAGGCTACCCTGTTCTTACAACTGAATGAAATTTAGGCTACTTGGGCTGCCTCCTCTGGAGCACAGCAGTTCAACTTTTCTGTATCTAGTATTCATTCAAATAAATTAAATGAAAAACTTCTAAAGCCTACGCTGAAACAATTACTTCATTGTGTTCTGTGTTCATAAAATGGGATTGGAAGAACTGTACCAATACATAATTCTATGGCTTAGAATATGGAAGAATCAGGTTATCAAATTCAAATAACTGGAATGACTGTACCACCTGCATGCTGAGTAAGGGTCAGGTAATAAGCAAGAACATACATTTTTACCTCTGAGAAAATGAGGCCAGACAAAATATAAAAAAAAGTTGAGAAACATTTACTTCAAGTCAGGTAGCTGTGTGTCAAAATCAGGAAATTCTTCAGGCAATGTAATGGAATTATAAGCAGCTTCAAAGCTCTCTTCTGGAAGATCAACAAGTCCTAAAAGAAATGCAAAACATAACAAAATGAGCAGTGATAAGGAGTCATGTTCTCACAAGTGTTTACAATAAGACTGTTAATCTATCAAGGAATTCTGTTGCCATCATAAACTAATGGGACTTTTAGATAGAACAATGGCTTTCAGCAGATCATAACCTTTCCCTTGATACATCACATGACATGCTTTAGGTGAAATATCACAATTATATATAAATGATGAATATGGGAGTTACGGGGCACTCCCCCGAGGTATAGAGTGTTACAGTTTAAGTGTAGACCTGCCCTAGACCATAAAAAGGTTAAAGGACTTGAGAAAGATCATATAATTACTCAATGGTATGTTTAGGAATAGAGCAGAATTCGGTACATACCTGGACGAAAGGCCATCTTCATTTTCACTAGAGCTTCACTGCAGTCTGCCAAGAGGTACTTTGCCTTCCTATGATAGATTCGCACCACTCCCAAAAGCAAGTGTCCTGAGGTGCGCAGAGCAATTTTAACCTTTAATAATTTTTTTAAATGGTTCAAGTATTAATATTTGTGCCAAAATCATTAAGACAAAATAATTTCAGTTATTATACAAAGCAAAAGGTGTACTAGTGAAGTCTTGGAAAAAATTCTTTATCTGCTAGCTAAGTATAGAAAAGGAGCTCAATTAAACAATAAAACAACACAGTATGTGTCATTCTGAGATATTCAGGCTAACACAGGGTTGGAGCTCAAGAGCTATTGTCACTGAGGCCTTGGCTACACTGGCGCTGTACAGCGCTGCAACTTGCTGCACTCAGGGATGTGAAAACGCCCCCCCACCCCGAGCGCAGCGAGTACAGCGCTGTAAAGCGCCAGTGTAATCAGAGCCTGCAGCGCTGCACGGTCGCTCGCAGCGCGACTACACTCGCACTTCACAGCGCTGCCACGGCAGCGCTGGGAAGTCCCGAGTGTAACCAAGGCCTTAAAAGAAGACAATTCCTGGTGGATAACGTACTGGACTAGGACTCAGAAGACTTCGGTTCTGTTCCTGGCTCTGCCACACTTGCTATGTGACCTTGGTTGGGGCATGGGCTTACCACAGGAAAATGATAAAAGACAACACCACCACATCACCTGTGGGCGAACACTGTTCACTAAGTGATCACTACATATCTGACCTCTCAGTCCTCATCCTCAAAGGAAACCTGCACAACACCTTCAAAACATGAGCCTGGGAGATTAAAGGCGTAACTTTGATAGCCACTAAAAATCATGGGAGCAGAGAGACTGAATTTATTGATTATTATAACAATCTATGCCATTAACAACCCCCCCCACCAGCTGCCTTCCCCCTCTTCCATTGCCCCACTTCACCTCGAAGGGTCCCTTGATATATGTTAACTACTTATGCTAAACAAGCTGTTCCACGTTGTATTTAGCAGTGGCACTCTGAGTACCTTTCCCACACGTGAAGAAGAGCTCTGTGTAAGCTGGGCTTGTCTCCCGCACCACCAACAGAAGTTGATCCAATAAAAGATATTACCTTACCTACCTTGTCTCTCTGACTTCAAATATTGACCTTTACAATATTTGTTGATATATTCTTTTTCCCAAAAAAAAAAGGATCTACCTTTCTACAACTAGACTTAAACATCTCAGTCAGTTACATACCTTTGGTGAAATTATCTTTTCAATAGTAGTCTCCAAATTGCATTCAAATATGTGAGTTTTTGTGAGCTTCTTCTCCCAGTGAGCGGCGAGCCATATTTTGGCCAATGGCCCACGCTTGTTCATAAACAAATGCATATAGAACATGTTGCCTATACTCAGTAGCTGAATTCACGTGAACTAGGGAAAAACATAAGAATTAATCTCAAAAATTT
>NW_020664481.1:3090208-3092589 GCF_002925995.2 Terrapene triunguis | reverse complement strand
TAGGGCAGGAGGGGGCATATATGGAGTAGGGGTATGATAGGACATACTGCATAGGCTGGGTGTGTGTGTGTATGGGGTGAGGGCAGGGGTGATATAGGGCACTGGAGTACATGGTGGGCTGGTATGTGTGGGTGTACGGGGTAAGGTAGTACAAGGCATGGGGAATGCAGTTTGGGGAGTATGTGGTACTCCTGAGGGCATTCTGTGCCAAAAAAATTAAAAAATTTGTGCCAAAAAAATTAAAAATTCTGTTCACAATATTTTAAAATTCTACAAGTTTCATTTATCAATAAATAAATGCAGAGGCTCCAGCATGGCAGTGGGGAGCACAGGCCACTGGCTGCACGAAGGTGGGAGATCACCTCAACTCAGTGGGGGGGTGTCTAGGTGTGGGGGATCTGAATGCATAGAGGTTCATTAGGGGTAGGTGGGTGAGTTCCAGCTGCAGGAGCAATGGGACTCTGCAGGGGCTTCCAGGTGAAGGTGCTCAGAGGGGGGGTCTGGGTGCTAGGAGAGTGGGGCTTGGTGGGGTGGGGGTCTGGGTGCAGGTAATTGGGGGTCAGTGGCATGGGGGTCTGGATGTGGGGGCTCAGGGTGGTGCAGGGGGTGGGGGTTTGAGTGCAGGGAGCTCACTGGGGCGTGGCCTGGGTGCAGGGGTCGGAGTCCGGAAGCTAGGAGTCTGGATGCAGGGGGGCTCCAGATGCAGGCGTTGAGGTTCAGTAGGGTGGGGGTCGAGTATGGAAAGCTAGTGAGGGTTCTGGATGTACCAGGTGAGGCTTGGCTGGGGTTTCTGGATATGGGAGGTTTGGCTGCACGGGGGTTGGGTAGATGAGGGAGCAGCTCCCTGTACAGTGACCCCTCCCTCCCACAGCTGAGGAGCATGTGGGCAGGAAGCAGGGGAGGCAGCTGAGCTTCCTGCAGCTGGAGGAGGTTTCTGGGGGTGGATCTGACACAGCCCCAGCAACTCCTTGCAGGGGAAGAGGAAGTCCCATCCTCTACTGCCTACACCCCAGATGGGACTAGCAGCTGATCCCAGCTCAGGTTAGGGGCCACTGGCTGGGGTGTCCCCAGCCCCATGGTGATTTACCTCTCCTCCGGCTGCCTGAAACGACCTACCTGCACTGCTAGGGAGTGGTATGTGATTGCTCTTGCAGCTTCCCTTTGCTTCCCTGTCAGAAAGTCATTTTTCTGCGGAGGAGCAAAGAAATCTGCAGGGGACATGAATTCTGTGCACATGCAGAGGCGCAGAATTCCCCCAGGAGTGATGTGGGGAGTGCAGGTATATGGAGTGAGGGTGATATAGGGCATAGGGGGTGCAGGTTGTTTGGAGTGGGGGGAGTAGGGGATGCTGGTGAGGAGTACACAGGGGTATATTGGGTGTAGGGCATGGGGTGTACATGGGGGTGCAAGGTAGGTGTGTCAGGGGGCAGGGTAGGGTACATGGGGGTATGAGGTGATGGGGTGGAGGACATGGGGTGTATATGAGGATGTAGGGTGGGAGTAGTGAGGTGAGGGGATGCAGAGCAGGGGTGAGGGTGATGGAGGTCCTGTGGGTGTGGGGCAGGGTACATGGGGGTATGGGGTGAAGGGGATGGAAGGCATGGGGGTGCAGGGTGGGGTACATGGGGGTATGGGAAAGAGGGCATGGGGTGTATATGGGGGTAGGGGGACAGAGGGCATGGGGTGTGTGAGGGGTGGAGTATGTGGGGGTGCAGGGTGGGGTACATGGGGATATGGGAAAGAGGGCATGGGGTGTATATGGGGGTAGGGGGACAGAGGGCATGGGGTGTGTGGGGGTTGTGAGGGGTGGAGTATGTGGGGGTGCAGGGTGGGGCCGTGGCGGTGTTGTTGGGCAGGGGGGCGCTCGGGCAGTCAGAGGCCCCTGGGGGAGACCGTACACACAGAGCAGCAGCGGCGGCCGCCCCACCCCGAGTCAGTCAGTCGAGCCCCTGCCCGCAGCCCGCACTTCTCTCCTCAGCTCAACCGCCGCCAGTCCGACTTCGCACGCGCAACTGTGGCGCGAGGAGCCAACCGCCGGTGGCGCGCAGACCCCCAGTGGAGCGCGTGCCGCGGAGAAGGGGCTCGCGCTCTGCAGCCGGGGAGCGAGCGCACGGAAGCCGGGCTGCAGCAGCCAGTGGGGTGGGCATGGGCGTACCCCCAGTGCAGAGGGGCTGGCGGCGTAGGGAAATGTCCCTCTGTTGCTGGTGTGATCACTGCAGCACGTTATTGGTTAGGCGCCCAGCTGCTGTTTTCAGGCCTTTGTTGCTGTATATTTGAGTCTGCCAGAAAAATAAACAAAATAAAATAACCAAAAACTATAAACACCGGAAACTGTGTGTGTGTGTGTGTGTGTGTGTGTGTGTGTGTGTGTGTGTGTGTGT
>NW_020664481.1:3066170-3090198 GCF_002925995.2 Terrapene triunguis | reverse complement strand
TGTGTGTGTGTGTGTGTGTGTGTGTGTGTGTGTGTGTGTGTGTGTGTTTTATGCGATATGTATAACATCAACGTACAAATGGACAAACATACGTTTAGTTATACCTGCCACTGACTCCACGGGGAACCATGAATGAGCCACTTCTCTTTCTGCCTTCATTTCCCCAGCTGTACAATCAGCAAGTACCTAACCTCCATTGTAAAGCACTTTGAGATCCCGAGGACAGGGGTGATATTAGTGCAAAGTGCTATTATTAATGATTATTCTATTTATTATCAAGAGCTTTTTGTGGGCTCAGGCCCAGATCCTGCAATCGCTGACACACATGCTTAACTTTAGACACAGGATGTTAGGAAATTGTTTTTTTGTGGCAGTATGTTTGGTTAGGCTGCCTTGGGTTTTGAAACTATCTTTAAAAGAAAAACAAACAGACGCACATAACTGACAACATTTAGAACAAACATCCATGTTTACCCATGGCCCTAAGCCTACTTTAAAATGAACTAAAAGCAGCCTTCGCCTCTAGGAAAAGGGACAGACTTTTATTGAAATTCACCTTGCCTGCCAGTGAAGAAATGTGTTTGCTAAATTGGCTAATCCAATTTACAGTGGTTGCCCTTTAAAATCTTTCATTACCTGCTCCCATTGAAATCAATGGCAAATCTCCAGTTTACTGTAATGGCAAGAGACAAACGAGTATATTCACCTGTCTGAAATGTGTACTGATCAAGCTACTCTCTGCTATATTCTTTGCTCAGTGGGATATCTGAGTGCCTAAGCTAACATCCATAGGACACAATAAATTCACATTAATTAATAAAAATATGTGTAATGGCTTATTAATTGCACAGCACCGATCACCATCACATCTAGGTACTCTAAGAAAGGGCCAAATGCTGCTTTCAGTTATATGGGTATAAATCCGTTGGCTGCAATGCAATTACTTTGTGTTTACACAAGGGTATAGGAGAGCAGAATCTGGCCCATAGAATGGAAAGCTGATCTCATGCTGGTGTAGGTAGGGCTATTTCCCTTGAACTTGGTGGAATTATACTGGTGCAAGTGAATGCAGAACAAATCTTATAAGAGCCGACACTAGCTCTCCTGAAATGATGGCCCTTTTTCTCCCACCACCATGCTAGCCCCTCAACAAATGTCAATAGAAAATAACCCAAAACAAAATCAAATAAACCCAGAACAAAATCAATCAGCCCAATGCAAAAGACAATAAACAGGCCTTGTGCCCCGCCACCCTCCAAGCTCAGACTCTGGGGCTCCCTCATGGAGAATGGATTCCCAAGGGCGACAGCCCTCAGCGGAAAGGGAGTTGCCACTGGTCAGAGTTTTACGATAGAAGCCGGCAGCAAGAACATCTGAATTGAACTCAGCCATCATGATGGGCCAAGATGAGAGGTGTTTCTCAGATAACAGAGTTCCAGACAATTCAGAGCTTTGAAGATTCTCACTGTCATCTCAGAATCACACAGTAAGGCAGTGAAGTGACTTGAGCACTGTTTCATGAGTTCCTAGTGTAACACTGACAGACCCCAGTTGTCGGTGGGCAGGATTAAACCTGGGACTTCTGGAGCTAAATGCATGAGCCTCTATTGCATGAGCTAAAATCCACATGGCCTTTAGCTAAGGCTGTAGAGCAGACTCATTAATCTCTCTCTCTAAGTGGTCTCGGTGCCACTAGATGGGACAGAACACCACACCCAGAAGGTGTGTGAGTTACACTAGCATTCTGTATCATCTGAAGGATCTGAGCTGCTTCATTTACTCCAGTTAGCTATGCACATATGCAAGAGTGAGCTGGGTTCCATTCTGCCTCCTCTATTCTCAACAGAAATGCCAGCTACGTTCCAGATGTGCCTGCTTAGACTATGAGGCGGAAATCTGGACACAGCTGGATTTTCACATCCCTGATTTAATATGCAATCCTGGCAGTGAGAAAAAAACTACTTTGATTTGTGAACTGAGCACATTTTAAATGAGACTAAATATAGAACCCCACAGTGTCATTTTACAATCACTTTTCCAAAATTGCACTTTAAAGAGTAACTTACGTGACCTGGACACCAGGAGGCACTGCCCCTGTAAAGGATAAATCTGGTGATCTGACAGCTGCACTAACAGACACTTCTTCAGTGAATGACACGAAGTGCAGCTCATCATGAGGCTGACAGACAAGTCACACATGCTGGTTTTGCAAGTTCTAGAGGATTAACACAATGGTACATTCCAGTTCATACTCCTGCAGGGAAGAAGGTTCTCGCTGCTTTTCTGCAATTCTGTCGCTGTGACTCTCCCGACATGTATAAAATTACCCAAAACATTTGCATTGGTGCTAGCTCAAAGTGCATCTGAGTTACTCTGGCTTTGCCCAGTAAGAACCTTCCTTCCCTTTCCTCTTTCTTCATTCAAGAAGGCAGAAGAAGCAGGAACCTGAGTGAGGTGGGAGCATGGCTGAGGGCAGAAAGCCCAGCAAACTAGGGGCTCTTTTGAAAGTCGCCCCATTTTTCATTTCTTAGGCTGGGTAATTTTTAACTCCTTCCTGCTCCTATATTCTAAGTCACCATATGTAGGAGGTGCTCTGAGGGTGCTATTGTCTATCTAGGGATGTGCTGGAAAGGCACAAACCCTGGGCTCCTGTTGCAGTGTGTGGGAAGCTTTTCTGGTTGGGGGTTCCTTATTTTCTCTGTCCTAATGAGGAGTTCCCTTTGAGCCAGCACTGCAGATGGAAATGACTCATCCGGTCCCTGCAAGACTGCCCCAAATTCTGCAGTGACTCCATTTGTATGTGCATTGATAGTTGCGTGCCCAACCGTTGAGCACGTCTGGTAAGCGTGATTGGCTGTACGTCTGCATGCACACTGGTGCATGGTTGTAGATCGCTGTCTCGCAAACAGGACACTCCTGGAAATTTTCCATGAGCTCCAGCGGGAACCTGCTAGCACAGCAGATTCGAAACGTAAACAAGGCCATTTTCCCCAAAGCCTGCAGGGCTCTCTGAGTGAAGCTGAGAATCACCCCAGCACACCACTCTCTCTAGGAGCTTCATGGTGATGATTGCAGAGTTGTTGTACTGGCCTTGGTCTCAGGATATTAGTGAGACAAGGGGGGGGTGAGGTAATATCTTTTATTGGCTCAAGACAATCACTCTGCTCTTGAATTAACTCACGCAGAAAAATGATAAAAACCCAGAACTTATCACCCCTGGGTGAACACTTTTCACAAAGTGATCACTCTATATCTGACCTCTCAGTCCTCGTTCTCCAAGGAAACCTGCACCGCACCTTCAAAAGACGAGCCTGGGAGCTTAAATTCATAACTGTGCTAGACACCAAAACTCACAAAAATAATAAAGACACTGGATTTATGGCTCATTACAACACTCTGTAACCCACTAACCCTCCTTTGTCCTCCAGCTGCAGAGGTGTTAGCTGCCCACTTCACTTTGAATGGTCTCTTGCAACATATGTTAACCCCTTATCTGTTCCACCTTGTATTTAGCTGTGACTCGCTGAGTACTATCTCAAAAGTTCAAAAGCTTCTCCCTCACCAACAGAAGTTGGTCCCATAAAAGTTATTACCTTGCCTACCGTGTCTCTCTTATGTTGATGATATAATTTAGTTTCTTGCAAACATTTCAAGAGATAGGGGTTTTTCCTTTCGGCCCGAGGACTTTGAATGGTCTGATTTAAACACAGTGAGCCTTGTTTTCTCATTTACATCAACTTTACACCAGTGTGAGACGAGAACCCAGTGCAGTTCTGGGAACCTCCTGTAGAATGTACCAAGAAACGGAAGACAATTTGTAGAAGGGAAACGTGGGCTGGAAGAATTGATGTAGGGAATTCAATATAGCTTGATGAGGAGACTCAGAGGTGCTGTGTCAACCAGCAACCATCTAACTGGGCAGGGGATCATGCCGGGTGCTACGGGAAATGATAAATAAAAGTCATGACATGAAATTTCAGAAAAGCTCTGGTCAGACTAGAAATCACAGAGAGCAAAAGTTAGACCCCACCTCTGTTGTTTCCGGTGGCGAATCCTTTGTTTCTGAACTGCAATGGTGGTGATATAGTGTGTAACTGGCCAGGGGTGAGCTGATAACACGCTGAATGGCACCCTGGCCCCCCCCCCCCCCCACAAATGGTTTCAAGGGGTAGCAGGTCAACCCCATTGATAAATATTCCAGCAAAAAGAGGAAAGCAAATAGAGTTTTCACAGCCTGATCACATCCACTTTGCTTTACATTAAAGCCAAGCACAGACGACAGCCTCCTGGGCTTCAAAGCCTCAGCCTGACACATCAGCTGCCGCTGCCTCTCAGCACCAGGGACAATTCTTCACCCTGTTGCTTTCCCCATTTCCCCGGTGGCCTGGTGCTAGCGGGAGATAATTAGACTTCAATTATCATCGGTTATATTTTCACACGTTTCCCATGCAAATCCCTGGCACATCTAGTGGGTTCTGGCCCATCCCCCGAGCAGCTTTTGGAGTTAAAAATCGATCCTTTGCCTTCTGGTTTGCATATCTGCTGGTGCTAGACCCCCTCTAGGAGAAGTACTTACCTTACAGCACCTGCAGTGTGGCAGATCAAAGGTTGCATTTCCTTATGGGAGAGGACTGGTTCCTGGCATGGGGTACTTGTCCTTCCTTCCGCATGGGTTTCACTGGGAGAGGGATAAGCTGCTCATTATACACACATTAGGCCGGCCTGAGTGATCGCCCTGCAGTAGGTCAGCTCATTAGCAGGTGTCACTGAAGTCAGTGGGAACCTCTCGAGACAGCTACAGAGAATCCACAGAAAGAGGAAGAAAATGGAGCAGGGTGGAATGTTTTTTTATTATTATTATCAGGACACAGCCCCATTAACACAGTCACTGCAGGTGTCTATACAGCCTCCTCCTTTAGCAGCTGGCTCTTCCACCTCCTTTCTCCTGTTGGCAATTCCACTCTCCTGGCACTGGGCTATTCCACAGATGGAGCTATGGCACAGGCTAACCCCGTCTAACAAAGCTCATGTCACCTGAACAGACTTTGCTGGCTCTGGAGAATTCATCCCCTCCTTTAAAGAAAACCACCCAAGGTGTCCCAGTCACCACATCTCACCTGGGGAAGGGTGCCTCACTACAAATTATTCTTAAAGTGGCTTGAATACAATGGGGGGGGGGAACCAATCATGGTGGCCTTTCTGGAAGATGCTTTAGCCAGACACATGTTATCTGTCTCAATACGGGGTGACATTTAACAGCCTGGAATCTACAGGAGGTCAGACTAGAGGATCTACTGGACTTTTGGGGCCTTCAGCTCTGAATATATGTATCAGACCGGAAGTCACTATCTGGAGAGTCTGCTGGCACAGGAGTGCATGGGAAAGCAAGAGACTTCCAGAGCAGTTCTAAATAAGTTCTGTTCTGTTCTTTTCTTTTTTTAAAGGACAGTTCTGATTAAGTCTTAAAAAGAAATTAGTTAATTGAATTTACAGTGCAATAACTTTGAACATTTCCTGCCTTGGTCATGGATTCAGCTGGGATCTGCATTTCCTGTGTCCCCATTGTATATCAGATGGAACTCCTTGCTGTCAAGGATCAGTAAAATGCCAGCTCCTACTGATGCACACCCAGCACCAGTCGCAGTTATGGAGATACTGGAGTAAAGGCAAGTATCTCTGAAAGCTCTTCTGCAAATATATTATACAACCGCGCGCACACACACACACACACACACACACATTCAGATTTAGCAGATAGTTATTTCTATAGATAAGACTGTGTCTTCTCTGAGCTGTGGGTGCATTTTCATGAATAAAAAGCATAAATCACAACCACTGTAGCACAGTGATAAGCAACCTATGGTATGCGTGCCAAAGGCGGCACGCGAGCTGATTTTCAGTGGCACTCATACTGCCCGGGTCCTGGCCACCGGTCCGGGGGGCTCTGCATTTTAATTTAATTTTAAATGAAGCTTCTTAAACATTTTAAAAACTTTATTTACTTTACATACAACAACAGTTTAGTTATATATTATAGACTTATAGAAAGAGACCTTCTAAAAACGTTAAAATGTATGACTGGCACGCAAAACCTTACATTAGAGTGACTAAATGAAGACTTGGCACACCACTTCTGAAAGGTTGCCGACCCCTGCTGTAGCATCATGCTGCCACAACTTTCAGTCTCTGGGAACCTTCCTTTCCCTAACTACCATGATAACAGAAATAACAGCTGTCATGGAAGCACTAATCCATAGATGTCAAAGGGCCAGATTCTGATACAACTATTCATTATCTGCGTTAGCTTGACACCTACGAGCCCAGTCATGGAGCAGGACCCTGTTGTGCTAGGTGCTGTACAGACACAGAACAAAGAGAAGCTCCTTGCCCCAGGAGCTCACAATCTAAGTATAAGACAAGAGACAACAGATGGATACAGACCAACAGGAAAGTGCAAGGAAACAATGAGACGGTATTGGTCAGTACAACAGGCAGAGATCCCAGCAAGCTAGCAGATGTGCTCTTAGCTACATCCATACAGCAGCTGAGAGGGTACTTCCCAGTGCGGGTGGACAGATACGTGCTAGCTCTGCTTGAGCTAGTGTGCTAAATATAGCAGCATAGCCATGGAGGCACAGGCAGCAGCTTGGGCTAGCCAGCCCGACTACAAGCCTGTGTGACCCCCTGGGTACATTTGTGGCTAGCCCAAGCAGCTGGCTATGCCGCCACAGCCACACTGCCATTTTTAGTATGATAGCTCAAACAGAGCTAGTGTGTGTCTGTCTACTCACCCCAGAGAGCACCCATGCCAGCCTGTGTAGACACACCCTTAACTCTGGTTTAGTGGAACCTTATTCCATGAGGAGTCCCATTGACTAATGGGAGTACGGTGATTCTGAATGGCAATAAGGATGTCAGAATCTGGCCCTTAGGTATCAGACCAAATCACTTGACAGGCTTCCTTCAATTTGGAAGCTCTCATGAGGATTTGCCCCAAGCCAGGGGCAGTGTGTTGGGAAGTGAAAAGGAAGGTTCATGAAACACGCACGCCTGGGGCAGTCTTTTATTGTGCATGTTGAGATGTTTCCCAGAAGGGGCGTTTGAGTAGAAAACATTCCCTGGTGTCCACTGAAGGAGGCCTGTTGGCCGGGACCATCGTGATCAGCTAGGCTGAAGACACCAATACTGACGTGGCAGTAACACCGATCGATGGAGAGTGTTTCAGACACTTGATTCAGTTCATGGAGAGAATCTCTGCGTGGCAGTGACCAGCTCAGCCCTAAAAGAAGCAGTCACAATTTATGCCTCAGGATGACCATTAAAAAAAGAGAGAGATGATTTGTTATTTCCAGATGGCTTTAACATTGACCTGACCATCAATTCTGTTCCCCAAATAGCTTGAGCTGCCTTATGGGATGGAGTTCCTCCTGCTTGTCTCTCCTTTCAGGGATGGAGTCGAGCCTCCGGTGGGAACTGGAGCACCCATGTCTTCTGAACTCGACCGAGCTCTGGCGCGGATCGTCTCCCTGCTCGGATCTGAACTCTCCCAGTAAGCGCATTCCACTTTCAGCTCCTGCATGCTGGTGTGCAGCTGTAACAGCTTCTCCAGCAGCTGCTGATCCTGGAGCTGCATCTCTGACTGGAGCAGGGCATAAAAATATATAGAGAGAGAGTGATGCTGGGTCTTTAGCACTGTATCAGACTTTGGTTTATGAAACCCTTATTCCATCCATCCAGAGAAGGGGGGAAACAAACTTCAGGGGCACAGTCCAGCCACTGCTGTGAACTGCCTGATCTAAACGTGATGGAACCAGTACTGGCAACCCTCAGCTTAACCTTCATCCCCTCCCTCCTTGCTACAGTCTTCCAGCACTTACTAGCGTTTCTGAGGACAGGAGGGGACTTTCTGAAGGGGGAGTGGACATGGGGAAACAGGCTGAAGCCCAAGGGAGGTAGGGTTGGCGAGTCACAGGTGAGGGATTGTTGAACATGGGTGTCAGAGTTTGAAAGGTGGGTGGACGAGGCTGAAAGAATGAAGTGATCTTTACGATGAAGGGACAGGCTGGAAGGATCAGAAGTGTGGAAATGTGGGGGAGGTCATTGCATCGTAGGCCTTGTCTACACACAAAAGTAGCAGTGCTCTAAGTACACTGGTGAGGTTAAAGCGATACAGCTCCTCGAATGTGGACAGTTATATTGGTGTAGAGGTGCCTTGTACTGGTCTAGCTATTCCTGTGGGAAGGAGGATAAGCTATAAGCATAAGGCACCTTTATACTGCTATAGCTGTGTCCACACTAGGAGTTATACTGATACAGCTATTTCAGCAGAAAAAAGATCACCCCCTTAACCAAGGGCATGTCTTCACTACCCGCCGATCCGGCGGGTAGCAATCGGTCTATCGGGGATCGACTTACCGCGTCTAGTGAAGACGTGGTAAAATCGATCCCTGATCACTCTGCCGTCGACTCCGGAAATCCACCTCGGCAAGAGGCGGCAGCGGAGTCGGCGGCAGCGCGGCAGCGGTCGACTTTCCCGTGTCCTCACCGCCAGGTAAGCCGACCTAAAATACGCAACTTCAGCTACGGTATTCACGTAGCTGAAGTTGCGTATCTTAGGTCGGACCCCCGCTGTAGTGTAGACCCAGCCCAAGATAGTTAAGCTGGTATAAATCCTGGCCATACATAAAGCCGTGGGCTGCAACATCAGCTGCTTCAGACTACAGAACATGAGTAACCAAACATGAGAATGGAACAGTAGAGTGTGTCACGGAAGAGGGAACATATGAGATAACTCAGTGGGATCAGAGAAGTAATGTGCTAGTTCCTTAAAATGGCTCAAATCTTCCTTGTCTTATTCATGCAAGTAGTACCAGTCGAGATAGTTAAGTCCCAAGGTGACTGTGAAGCGTTACAGGGGAGCTCACAAAACTGGGTGACTGGGCAACAAAATGGCAGAGGAAATTCAACATTGATAAGTGCAAAGTAATGCACATTGGGAAAAATAATCCCAGCTTGTATCATGATGGGTTCTAAATGAGCTGTGACCATTCGAGAAAGTGATCTTGGGAGTCATCGTGGATAGTTCTCCGCAATCTTCAGCTCAATGCGCAGCAGCGATCAAAAAGGCTAACAGAGTGTTAGGAACTATTAGGAAAGGGATAGAAAATGAGATACAAAATATCATAATGCCACTATATAAATCTGTGCTGCATCCACACCTGGAATGCTGTGTCCAGTTCTAGTCGCCCCATTTCAGAAAGGATCCAGTGGAACAGGAAAAGGTTCAGAGAAGGGTCAACCAAGATGATCCAGGGTATGGAATGGCTTCCATACGAGGAGAGACTAAAAAGATTAGAGCTGTTCAGCTTAGAAAAGAGATGATTAAGGGGAGAAGGGATTATTGTAGATGTCTATAAAATCATGAACGGGATGGAAAAAAGTGTTATTTACCCTTTCCCACAATACAAAAACCAGGGGTCACCCTATGAAATTAATAGGCAGCAGGTTTTATACGAACAAGAGGAAGTACTTTTTCCACACAATACACAGTTAATCTGTGGAACTCATTGCAATGGGATGGTGTGATGGCCAAAAGTATAAATGGCTTAAAACACCAAACAAACTTAGTATGTCCCTCAAGGCTATTAGCCAAGATGGTCAGGGATGCAACTCCATGCTTGGGATGACCCTAGATGTCTGACTGCCAGAAAGCAGGAGGGCAAGATGGGGTGGATCTCTCCAAGACTGCCCTGTTCTGTACACTTCTCCTGAAGCTCTAGTACTGGCCACTGGTGGAGACGGGATACTGGGCTAGAGGGACCACTGAGCTGACCCCGTATGGCGGCTTTTGCGTTCTTATGTAGTCAGTGACACCACTTGCATGAGAAAGTTGAGGAAGAATTGACCTATTCATGACAGTGAATGTTTTCACAATCATAAGGGGTAAGGGCCGATGTAGCTGAGGCTGTCTTGTGCTGTCTGGGAACTCCCAACAGATCAGGGCACCATACATCAGCTTTCCAATATAGAAAGGTCCTATAACAGTGACCCTCTCACTGCAGTCCTTGGAACACCAGTCGTCCATTGATTTTTTCTGGCTGTCCCACACAATGAAACAGTTAGAGAAGCAAGCAATGGAAGGTTTGGGGTTAGGAGGTGATGTGATGGCTGGGGGATTGGCACAGCAAGTGGACCCATGAGGGAATCTCTCTCCCTCACCCCATGGTCAGCACAATAGTAAAGTTGGAGTAAACCTGTCTGTAGAGCAGATAAAGCTGGGCTTCCCGATCAACCAAGCGGTGTAGCCTGAATGGGTGCTGCCTTGCAACCACACTTTGCAGGAGATCAGAACTTCGTAGATTGGAAGGAATTCAGCCATCCCAGCCTTCAAAGAAAGAATGAAGAGAACCTGAGGCCAATCCAAAGTCCATGAAGTCAGTGGGAATCTTTTCAATGATTTCAATGGACTTTGGGTCAGGCCCTCGATGAGTGAAGCTGCAGAGGGACAGAGACTGCTCATTCGATTCAGCACTGTGCTCCTCTGAACCACTAGGGAGGGATAAAACTGAATCAGCCTGGGCAGAAATGGAGGTGCAGGATCAGGGTCTAGCTGAATGCAACGAGCGATGGACATAAAAACAGAGCAACTCTCAAAACCCTGCCCTACGGTGACCCTGTGATTGTTATTGAGCCTGGCACCGCTGCCCACGCTCAAAGCTGGGTTTGTGGGTTAAACTCAGGCCGTTAAGGAGGCCTGTGCTCACAGACAAGTCACTTTTAGCTCCGCTGAATAACGTGAAAACAGCCCTCGCCTTGCCCCCGTGCTGTTATGTCACTGTGGGGTCCGCAATTCTAAATGACTATCATCATCTTGGCTGTGTTTCTGGGTCCCTCAGGAAAGGGCCCATGGTAGAATATCATGGAGACATGGGGTGCACTCCACTGGAAATGCTCCTCTCCCTGTATGGGATCTCGTCTGTGAATGGACGATGGGGCCTTTAAACCTTGAATGGGCATTGGAAAAATACTCCGTTGTGTTTTTAAATGAAAGATTAGATTCTAGTGAATACGGTGCAGTTTATTAGTGTATTCGGTAGCACCTAGAGAATCTAACTGAAATCAGGACCCCATTGTGCGAGGGGTTGTACAAACATATAATAAGAGACAGTCCCTGCCCCAAAGACCTTACAATCTAAACAGATAAGGCAGACAAAGTAAGGATTATACTATCCCCATTTTGCAGGTGGGAAAACTGAGGCACAGAGGGAGTACATGTCTTGCCCAGGGTCACATGATGAGTCTGTTGCAGAGCAAGGAATTGAACCCAGGTCACCAGTGTCTTAAGTTTAGTTGCAGTCTATGTGACAGTCTTAATTCTGCAACTCTGGTCATGTTTCCATGATTGCCAAAGATTAGTGATTTTGAGTATGTTCAAGTGTTTAATTGTGAATAGGGGTGTGAAAGCGTGTGGGCATGAGCAATGAGACACCATGATTAGGGTGAAAGGGCATGTGTGTGTGTCTGTGTGTGTGTGTGTGTGTGTGTGCGCGCATATTGCCATCTATTGTTTGTATTTAGAGAGTCTATCTAAGCACTTGACCAGGTGTGTAACAGCAAGGCAGCAGGAGTGTTAGAAAGTGCCTCAGTACACGCAGTCCTTTGCCTCAGTATGAAGCTACCCTGGAGCTTTTAGCTGGCTCCAGAAATGCTCAGCTGTTTTTCTCATAATCAAGACCTGACCTTTGAGTCACCTTGAGCTGCATTCAGCTGCTGGTGTTCAGTCTGCTGTGGAAAGCTATGAATACTAAAGAGGCAGGAATGAAACTTTACCTCCCCAGCAGAGCTGGGAGCGAATGGCAGCTCTGCCCTGGGCCAGGATGGAGTTCAGCATTCACACACACACACACACACTCTTCCCCTTTTCCTCCAGCAAAATAACAATGCATTGGAGGAACCTAACTAAACAGAACCAGCTTCACAGCCCTGCTCATTTATCTCTCTCTGTCCCCTTTTCCATTTCTTCACTCCCAACTTTCCTCTTTCTCCTCTCATTTATGGGCCATTTATCTGCTTCCCATCTCACTCTCTCCTTTCTCTCTTCTTCACTGACAACCAGGCTCTCCCTCCCTTTCATACTGTGCTGCCACTTTCCTACTGGTCAATCCCTTCTTTAACCCCTCTTCTAATTCCTCTTCTCACCCCCCCCCCCCCACACACCTCTCTGTCCACCAGTGGCGTCTCTCTCCTTCCCTCCGACCCTATTTCTCGCTATTTTCCCAGCCCTCCCACCATCTCTCTCCCACATCCACTGCCGCAAGCTCACTCTGATTTTTCTCCATCTAACCCATCTCTCTTTTCCTTTCTCATCCCTGTTTGAGTGTGGTGCTCCCCTGCTGCTCCTCCTCCAGAGTTGTAGGTTTTAATCTTGGCCTTCTCCTATCTAGCCATCCAGCCCATCCTGGTTGCCATGGTATCGGAGCTCCTGAAGTCTATATTCCAGGGTTTTTCTTCTTGTAGATCATTTGGCTTTGTGGTCAGCCCTCCCGAGTAGCAGAATTTACCAGGGAAAGCGTCTTCTACCATCCTCAGTTTACATATCTTGGGGGGAAGAGGATCCTGCTCATCCCAGTTCACTTTAACCACTGCCCACCCCAGCAAGGAGCACTTCAGGTTTACGGTGACTGGGATTGCTTCCCCGTGCACGCCGACCCAAACCCATCAGAATCTGGGTGGCATTCTGGATTAGGCAGCCAAAGGTGGTGACATAAGGAGGACTTTGCTAAGATCCCCCCCCCCCCCCAGGTGCATGGAGTGATCTCCCCCACAGGTATGCTATTGCCAGACTAGCCCATGGTGTAACACTCAAAGGTATTCCCAGTGCTAGGAGCTTTAGGGGCCGGGATATAAAACTGATCACATGGTAAGTTCACAAGCTCCCTTTCCACCTCCCCGGCTGCTCTACTCCCCTAACTTCATTCCACTCCAGACCTGCAGAGCATTGGCTAGTGCTGTGGTGAAAGGGACATGGAGCGCACATGCGATCTGCGTAGCACAGAGCAAAGGGGGAGGCTGGAGTCAGCCAAAGAGACTGTCTCAAGAGACAACAAGGAGGGGGGAGACAACCCTTCCCAGCGGGGGGCAGGGGGAATCCAGGGGGCAGGGGGTAGCCCTCCTTCCCAGCAGGAGACCCAGGCTACAGCAGTGCTACAGGGACACAGTGGCTGCTCTGCAGCTACCTCCTGCCAATGCAGGGTGTGGGAGGAGGTTTACTGAGGCAGGTGAGGAGTCAGGAGGTGATTGGGACAAGGAGCACTCTACAGTGTCTAATGGGGGAAGGTCAGCAGGTAAGGATGCCAGGGATTAGTCATTCTGGGAACAGGTGACTCCTGGGTTCTAATCACTGACGCCGACTCCCCCCTGGCCTTGGACGAGTCCGGCAGGGCCTGAGCCTGTTGAAGTTAGTAGGAGTTTTGTCACTTACTTCATCTGGAGCAGAGGAGAACACGATCTGGTCGGCCTGTTTCCCCCGCAGTCCCTTTGAAATAAAACCTACCTAACTCACAGCAGTGCAAGGGGATTCGGCACTTAGGGCGTGCAAAACACACTGAATGTGAAAGTGCCATATAAATGCTAATTGTGATTAGAGAGGGAGACTCATGCCTGACGTGCAGACTCTTTGCTTACATGTGTTTGTCAGTGCGCCTCTGTGTCTGTCTGTGTGGGCACACATGTGGGTTTCCTGCTGGGAATGTGTATTGCTGCTGGCAAATGCATGTTTCTCTGAATGTTTCTGCATGTATGTTTGTGTGTGGTTCTGTATGAACGAATGTTCATGCTTGCATGTTTATTTCAAAGGTGTGTGCACAAACACTGACCAAGAACAGCCCCTCTCTGTGGCGGTGTGAGCTTGCATGTGTGTTTATGCAGGAGCTTTGTGTGTGTTTCAGTGTGTGGGTTTGCATGTCCCCCTGTGCTCGCAGCCTTGGCTGGGTGTGCGCTTGCATGTTTGCATCTCTCTCTGACTGCGCAGAGGGAAGGGAGGGCTGTAAAATTGAAGATGTCTTACCAGTTCTCTCCTCAGCCAGGCCAGCGTGTGCTCGAGATGCAGTTTCTGCTCCTCCTCCAGCTGCATTCTGGCAGCCTGCTGGCTGGGCACACTCATGGACCTCCTAAGAACTCTGGGACATCGTCTCTCTGCTACCACCTCGTCCTTGAACAGATCAGAGTTGGCTGCACAAGCTCTGCAGCTTCCACGGTGCAGCAGCACCAAGCAGTGAGCAGAATAAAAGCAACTGGTGACTCAACTTTGAAAATGTGTGTTTTTGACTGCGGCACTCCAAGCAAAGCAGGGAGGCAGCAGTGAGTCATGCAAAACAACACCTGACCTCAAGTGCTTTGACAGAGAATACAGGAGAGGGCTCCTTGCCTCTGTCAAAAGAGAAAACAACCAAGCTAAGCAAGAAGGCCAACAGCCTCTCTCTCTCACGGCAGATGCCCACCGGACGGGAAGAAGGAGCACACAGCAGCGGGGAGAGGCGGGCAGGAAAAATGCGAAGGGAGCTTGTTCTTCTGGTGGCAGTGTTTCAAGTGCAATCGCTCAGGTTAACAAATGCAGAGTGGAGAGCAGAACAAACATCAGATGGATTTAGTGACTGTCTTAACTGCATAAAGCAGAGCTAAGCGAGGAAGCTAACCCAGTGCAGAGATGTAAGCAGAGCAGGCAGACAGCGCCACGTGGATTGGCCAAGAGAAGGTGAGAGAAAAGTCCTGTTGGGCCATCAGGTTAGTTTTCCCACAAGTCCAAGAGAGGGATGGTAGCAGGGAGGAAACTGATGCCACCTCTCAGCATAGACAGGCCTGATTCATCCCTGCACTACTCCATTTTCATTGCAGTGTAACTCGACTGACATCGTATGGGCTACACCAGCATACAACTGGAGTGGCACAATGGTGAACCAGGCTCCAAGTGTAGACAGTGTGTACGTTCACACACATCTCAGGTACTTATATGGACCCATCACTGCAGTATTTTAGCATCTCACAATACCCCCGTGGGGCATGGCAGGGCTGTTAGCCACATTTTACAGATGGGGAACTGAGGCACAGAGAGGCTAAGTGACTTCCCACGGTCTCAAAGGGAGGCTGTGGCAGAACAAGGGTCTCCCAAGTCACAGGGTAGCACTCTAACCACTCAGCCATCCTTCCTGGGTGTGTGCACACACATGTGCCCTTGTGGTGGGTGCCTAGGATGAAGATTTACAGCTCTGACACACATCAGAGGACCTGGGATTGACTGGGGTGTACAGACACCGGGAGCAGTCCACTGGGGACAAGAAGGTTGAAGGCATCGTGTCTGCCTACAGCTCAAGGACTCGAGGTGGGATTGTATTTGGGGAAGTGGAGCTCAGACAGCGCTTCCTGGAAAGAAGAGCAGAGCATTAGTCACTGGGGAGCTGGAGTGAGCTCTCGGCCCTTTGCAGCAGCCACTTGTTAAAATCCTGCTGCCCTTTGGAAGGGAGAGTGAGGGGTTTCTCTGCTTCTCACGCCGTTCACTGCTCTGTGGATGCTGCTGTCCAGCCAGATGGCCCCTTGAGCTCCTTGCTTTTGTGTTGCCTCCCTTTCTCTTCCTCTCTGTCTGTCTGTGGTGAACCTCAGCTGTAGTGGTTCATACCACCTCCTGGCAGTCTCCAGCCTGCTAATCAGCATCTTTCCACAGCCCCTCTGAGGTTTCTCTGCCAGGGTGGACTTAACAGCCACAGCTGCTCCCCTTCAGCTCTCCCAGCAAAGCAGCTCCAATTTCACAGCCATACACTCTGCTTCAGAGAGAGCAAGGCTGCCTCTTTTATAGCCCAGCAGGCCAGTCTCTGAGTTACCAGTTCCAGTCACATGCTCTCCAAATCCTGGCCTTAAAGGGAGGAGACCTGTAACTGACAAGCTAGTGGTGCCTGGCCTTTAAAGGGTCAGCTTGCTCTGTTGTGGGGCCTGATTCTCAGAGGATGGTGCTCAGCTCTTTCTAGGGTGACCAGATGTCCCGATTTTATAGGGACAGTCCCGATTTTGGGGTCTTTTTCTTATATAGGCTCCTATTACCCCCCACCCCGTCCCGATTTTTCACACTTGCTGTCTGGTTGCCCTAGGTCTTTCAGACAATTGGACCCTCGCTGGCTGTCACTTCTGAAAATATTGGCCACCATGTTCTGAGCCCCATAAAAAGCAGCTCACAGACAAAAACAGTGAGATAATAAATTAATCATTGCTCTGCTAGAGGGCATCTTGGCTGGAATTTTTTGATTACGATGAATTCAATATAATTAGAAGTGTCTCTGTCTAGTCGATAGATCTGTCTCTTATGTCAGTATCTATCCATCTGTCTATTCACACACTTATGCGCACACCCTATGCACACATATTCCCATGTGGATGTATCGTTCTGAGGATCTTTTCCTAGCCTAGGAATGTGTTGCTCTGGAAATCTATGTACACGTGGTTAACATATTGGGATGCACTTTTGTTTATTTTTAATTCCACTTTTAAGGCCCCAGTTATGGATGCATCCTGGGGAACAACAGATTCTAGGCTCCTGGAAAGCGTTGTGAGGTCTGACAAAGTACAAAGATGGAATTGGAGAAATGAGTGAGTGGCTGCATTGTATGTTCAGGCAGCCTACCACACAATTCAATGCACACATCTTTAAACAATACTGTCGTGCTCAGAGATGCATCGATTCTAAGGCCAGAAGGGACTATTGTGATCATCTAGTCTGAGCTCCTGTGTCACACAGGCCTGAGAACTGCCCCGGAAGAATTCCTGACCTGACAAAAACAGAGACTGGAACCCCGTATCCATGGAACAGGTACAAGACAGCGAATGACAGCGCAAACCTCCCACACAATGCCCCAGCAATGTGCCCCAGCCGCGACCTTCAGAGATTGCTTCTAGGGGGAGAGGAAAGTTCAGTTTCTGTTCCTAGTCAGTCCTTGGCCTCTTTACAAGGATGCCGTTTAGTTCCAGCTGCAGTGTGGACACTTTTCTACACTGGGCTGAGACCTGCCGACTCAGTTAACAGAACTGGGTGCATCCCAGTCAAATCAAAAAATGTGACAAAGCAGCTAAAATCCGCCCCCCCCCTCCAAAAAAACCCCATTAGCAATAGGGTAATTTTTTTTAAAAAAAGGCAACGTTAAAGCTTACTCCGAGATGGATAATGAAGATAAAGGTAATCCATATAGTTAATCTTATGAACAGTAGTGATAATGGGCCAAATGTATCCATGGTGGAACTGTGTCAGATACAATAGAATAATTGCTCCTGAGATAAATGTGGTCCAATATTTTATTCTATTCTAGTTATTTCACCACACTCATCAGCATGGTGTCAGAGCATCTACATGTCAGTCTCTGAACTGTATGTATTGTTATGGCTGAGATTTTGAAGCTGCCTGAGAGATAGCACTGCATTACAATGCCTGGGCATTGGGGGTCTACATTCCCTAGGTGGCTTTGAATACCCCCAGGCCCCATATCATTTTGTACTTATGCCCACAACACAATCTCTAGGTACAGGTACTAAAACTAAAATAACACATAGTTTAGGAACTAATAAACTAAAACCACTCTCATGCCAGCAGGTCACCACAAGGATCGGGAAATGGAAGGGTTAACAGCTGACGTGTCTGGAATATGTCAAGGTGCACTGGAGGTGTGTGTGTGTGTGTCTCAGAATCTCAGACTGTTCTAGGGCCGGGGCATGGTCCTGCTGCTCTGCAGGGTGCTATATGCCCATTTTTTCATGTGCTGTGTATTTATATCTGCCTACTGTATTTTCCACTCCATGCATCCGATGAAGTGGGTTATATCCCACCAAAGCTTAGGCCCAAATAAATGTGCCAGTCTCTAAGGTGCCACAAGGACTCCTCCTTGTTCTTGCTGATACAGACTAACACGGCGACCCCTCTGAAACCTACGAGCAATTGCTTCATCATTGCACAGATCGGAACCTGTAGGGCCTGATCCCAGAGTCCATTGACATACGTTGACTTAGTTTGCAGGAGCGGGGCCCTGGCCCCAGCCCCTACGGGACCCCTCCCTGCTTTGAGTGACGGGTGAAACGACCCCACTGGTCTCTGCGTCGCCCCCCAGCACACGCCCAGCCAGGGATGGGCGTTCGCGGACTTTCTCCCCGGCAGGTCTTTCTCGCCAGCCGGGATCTGGTTCCTCGCGCTTGGCCTGAGCCTTAGCATCTGGCTCGGGGCTGGGCCTCGCAGCTCCGTGCCCCCCCTCGCCCTGCACATCCCTCCCCCCCCAGCCCGCAGGTATGTGCCCTCATTGGCTTGCCTCTCATCACCGCGCCCGCTCGGCCCCTCTGCCGGGCTCTCCGCAGCCGGCCCCATTGGCTGCCTGGCACGGAGGGAGGGGATGTCTCCCACCTGCTCCGCAGGGAGCCCGGTCCGGTCCGCCGGAGCAGCCCGCGGGCACGATCGCCTTGGCAGGGCGGCTCCGGCTCTGCCCAGCCAGGTAGGTGCCCCCGCGCCCTGGCCTTGCAGGGGCTCATTGTCTGGCGGCAGGTGCCTGATCTGCTCCGTTGGGCGGTTGCGTGAGAACCTGGCGGCGCCTTTGTTTACCGCCCCCGTCCCCTGGTTGGATTCGCCCCCCCAGCCCCCTTGCACTGAGAGGCGAGCCAGCTGGGGCGGGGGGGGGGGGGACCGGACGCTGCTCCCCGCCGCGCCCCGGGGACCGAGCCGATTCCGGGGGCTCTGGCTGGGGGCTGAGTCGGGTGCTTTGGAGCAGGTGTGTCTGGCGGTGCCAGGTGCTGCTGGGGAATGTAGGGCAGCCGGGCCGGGGAGGGAGGCGGCTGGTGCTGCGCTGGGCGGGGGATTGCGTGACTCGACTCCCGGGGCGGCTGGGGCTGGACAGCGCAGCCCCGCCGCCGTCCTGACCTCCATCCATCCTTCCCGCAGAAGGGCACCGGGGGGCGGGGCAGCCCCCCCCCCCCAGCGCCCAGGGTGGGTGGCAGAGCGGAGCTCGCCCGCGGGCTGCCCGGAGCCCAGCCCGGCCCCCGGCGCCGCCAGCCCGCAGTGCGCGGCCCGGGCAGGTAGGAGGAGAATAACAAGGGGGCGGAGGGGGGGGGGCATTGCCTTCTGCAGCCGGCCCGGGCTTCTCCATGCACCCGCAGGGCGATGCACCCGCAGCCCGCGGCGGAGGCGCTCGGCAGTGACCCCCGGGCGGCCCGGCCGGCCCCTGGCTCCGGGGGTGCCCGGCCATGGGGCGCTGGGGCGCAGCGCGGAGGAAGCTCTGCCCTGCCCAGCGCTTCCCGAGCCCGGAGAGCGGCCGCTCGGCCGCCCGGTTGCGGTGAGCTCGCCGGGGCCCCTGGCGCTGCGGGAGGCGGCCCGGGAGCTGCGGGCTCTTCACAGCCCGGCCTGCGGGCCCGTCTCGTGTCTCCGCAGACCCGGCGCTGACGGGGATGCCCCGGGGAGCTGCCGGCCCATGGCGACTTCCTGCCCCCTGGAGCTGAGGGGCCTCGGGATGGGCCCCGGGGGCTGCTCAGTACCGCGGACAGCTCCCACCGCCGGCCTGGACAACGCCTCCTACCAGGCGCCCGAGGAAGAGGAAACCTGGTTCCGGAGCGGCGAGGAGGCGGGGAGCGGCCCCGGGGGAGGCGCCGCCCGGGCCGGGGCGCAGCGGGGAGACCTCTCGCCCAGGTCGGAGGATGGGCCCCTGCCAGAGCCCGCTGGCCACTCTGTGGACTATGGGTTCATTTCGGCCTTGATCTTCCTGGTGAGTGGGATCGTGCTGGTGGTGATCGCCTACACCATCCCCCGGGAGCCCCGGGTGGACCCCGCCGCCGTGACGGCCCGGGAGATGGAGAGGCTGGAGATGTACTACGCGCGCCTGGGCTCCCACTTGGACAAGTGTATCATCGCAGGGCTGGGGCTGCTGACCTTGGGGGGCATGCTGCTCTCCGTGCTGCTGCTGGTCTCCATATACAAAGGGGAGCTGTACCGGAGACGGACCTTCCCGGGCGCCCGGGGGCCCAGGAAAACCTACGGATCTATAAATCTGAGACTGAGACAACTCAATGGCGATGGGGGACAAGCCTTGGTAGAGAATGAAGTCATCCAGGTGACAGAGTCTACAGCAATCAGCCAGGGGTCTTAGACCCCTCACTCCTGCTGTGCCGCTTGGGCCTTCACGCTTCCTCTTGAGGTGAACAAACCGATAAAAGGGGTTTTTTAACTGTTCAGCATGGAGGTGTTACATTAACTCCACACCTCGGAGCAGAGTCGGACTATTGGAATTTCACCTACTGCAAGAAAATATCTGGGGGCAAGAACAGACATTGAAAATGCAGATCGGACACTCACCTGACGATTGGATATCACTAAGTATCTAGTCCAGCAGCCTTTTGGAAACCAAATGTTTCTTTTTCTATTTCAGTTTGGGAAGAGCTGCTTTCCTAAGCCCTGGCATTAGAGTGAAAGAAAACGTCAAGATATCCGGAAGTTTTCTGTGCCATGTACAATACTATCTCCTCATGACCTTTGACTGATATGCAGTAATAAGCATAGCCGAAGTTACAGATCGGTGGTCCTCTGCTAGGTTATTGATGGAACACAAAGCACATTTAGAGTCTGTGTTTTGTTTTTATGTAGGGTATAATTTTCAGCAGTAAACAACTTTTTAGCAATAGTTAATTGTAAAACTTGTGTGGCATCGAATCTGAGCTTTCACTGTTCCTAACTAAAAGGGAAGAATATGTGGAAAATGTGACGGTTTTTACAAGTTATGTGAATATAAAAGACTTCTCCAATCCTTCACAATATTTGCGTTGCACCTATCCTACTTCTGAAAGCGGGACAGAGAAATGGACAGCACACAATCTTCACTCCACCTACCAGTCACACCAGCAAATCCACGGTCCCCGAGCCTTTAAAAAAAAATCTGGTTCTTTGTCCAGAAGAAAAGAAATAGGAAAACGACTTGCATTTTAAACAATTTCCAGATTTTCATTTTAAATGAACTGTTCTTCCCCACTCAGAAGTCTGTCTGAGTCTGATCATTTGTGCTGATGCCAGGAGACATGGTCTGCAGTTAGGAGATGAAGTAACATCTTGGCAATAAAACCTGAAATATAAGTAAAGCACAATATTCTGCATAGAGAGAGAAAAACAGTGTAAGTAGGAAGTTTAAAAGTGGAGTTAGGAAAGTAATCCAAACAAAAGGTGACATTTGCAGTGTACTGCAATAAATATATCATATATAATAGTATATAAATATATATATATACTATTCATGGCTTAATTCAAATGTGGCTAGGCACATACAAATATATATTTAAATAGCCAAACAAAAATGCTTACGAGCAAAAAAGTAATTTTGCTTGTGACGGAATTGCTCGTCATATTTTATTTCAATGCTTCCAAAAGTTATCCATAAAATAACTATTAAAGTTCTCCAGCTTTTGGGGGGTTGTCAATACACAGGCAGGTATTTTTTCTAGCAGTTTGAGGTTGGTTCTTGCTATCATTATAAAGCTACAGGGATGAACTATGGTCTCTATCACCCGGGGGAAAAAAACTCCATTGAAGTACCACATTTTTTAATGGTCTCCAGAGGTCATGATCTGTGTGTAGTTAATTACATCTCAAGTGCTGTGTTCTTTAACTCTCTGTCGAGCGTTTAGAAGTCTCGGTGAAATCCTGCTAAACACCTGATCCAAAACCGCACTGAAGTCAATGGGAGTCTTTCCATTATCTTCACTGGGTTTGGATCAAGACCTATGCCCCGGAGCGTGAGCCTCCTTCTGCTGAAATCAGTGGGAACCAGCAGTGCAATCCTTACGCAGGCCTCTTATCCCAACATCGTTGGGGAGGTTTGCTTGAGGAAGATCTGCAGGACAGTAAACAGCGTGTGTACATCAGTGACTGAGATTAAAATCAGTGGGCCAAATCGGTGCAGGTGTTGAGCAAACGCCACGCCCACTGAAGTCAATCAGCCTGACCCTGTCGGGTGCAGAGCAGTAACTGACACTGGTATCAGTAGGCGATCAGGGCCCTCGGTGCTTTCCAGAAGGTGCAGAATCAGGCTCAATGGGAGTGGATTTGGCCCCTTGGGATTAGTCATGTGAATAAAGGGCGCAGGGATCTAGCCCTAGGCTATACACCTGATATAAGAACACAAAATCCACTTCCAATGGATGTCTGGATTAAAGATTAAACCTCTCCAATGAATTAAAAGAACCCCCGGAATACCAAATTACAGTGACGAGGAGACCAGTTCTGAATAAACCCGTTAAAGGAATAAAACTGCGATCATCAATTTCTATCACTTTAAATAAGATAAAATGCTTCTTAAGTGATGAAAGGATGAACCTGTTAGGAGATTAGATCTACTGAACACCTGATTTATGTGAGTATAAGAAGGACTCCGTTTGTATTATAACATAAGACTGTTTAAGAAGAGAACTTAATGGAATCAGGCTGTCATTGCTTTCTCAATGTATTACTGTATTATCCCTTAAGGAGGTCTGGAGGATGCGGAAGAAGAAAGCCCCTTTATTGAAATATAAATATTTAGGATGAATGAAGTGTATCTAGGGAAAAATTCCATTAGAGAGAGAGGCTGCAGCATCAGACATCTCTAGTAATTGAGAAAGATTTTTTTTTTAAAAATCACCCAGATGCTGGTAAACTATAATGTACACTCAATTTAAAGCCTCTGTTTTTGCTGGCAAACATTCACCTCACATATAGGTACAGATATCCCCATGCATCCAGCACTTGCTCTTTTTTACATTTTGCTTTACTTTTATTTTCTCTTTTTTTTTTGTTCTGCTCTTTGCCCAGTGATTTATTTGTTGAATTCATACGATGGAGGAGAAATCCAACCCAGAGAGCTTGAAACTATGGACTAAGCTGAATAATAGGCAACAATGAATTTAGCAAGCGATAATAAAACCCACAAACATTCTAAGGTGAAGGGGAAATCTGTTCCTTGGCTGGCAAAATTTTTGATCTTAAGGCCAGAGCTGCTTTCTATTAGCTTGGGAGTCCGATAGGCTCTAGAGCCAAGGATCAGGGTTTATTTGATTCTTTTAGGGTAGGAAGTGGGGTTCCCTCGCTTTCCCCACCCACTTGAATAAAATCACTGGCTGTCATTGGAAGGAACTTTGCGATCACTCTGGAAGACTCTCGACTATAGAGAGTCTTAATTCTGAAGTGGAATGAACCAAATGAAACAGATCTCCACCCTAGTCTGTTTCACATGCCAGTTACATTGTCAGATCCTTTCACATTTACCTGTAAAACCAGGTTTGTTTGTAAATGGGTAATTATTTTCTGTCATGAGTTCTTCAATCAGAGAAAAATAGAATTTATCATGAGAAACAAGAAAAGGGCTATTTAATCAGGGCCTCCCTGCAATCTTTGCTGATTCGAATTTGTGGATTTCTGCCTTAGGAGTATAAAAAGAAAGAGTGCATGCATGCTTGAGTACTGGACTGTGTGTCCGTGGTGGTTTGCAGAGCTGTGCTTTACCATTACACTGCAGCAGCTGATCAGACGGGATCTGCCTTCCAGGGGCTATATTCTCTTGCAGCAGGACTCAAGTAACTTCCATTTACCTTAATGGGCATTACTAATATCCTGCAGAGGGAGAGTAGAGTACAATTAGTGCCCGAAGTGTGGCCTATGGAGGGGCCTCCATCAATGTGAATGAAGTGGGGAGGCTCATGGCAATCACATTCCTGTATCAGGTTGGAGCATTGCATGCGGGACCTGTGGTCTTCACCCTATACACCATGTTAAAGATAAAGGCAGCTGCCATCTGCTCCAGTTTATGCAAGTTACGCAGGGTTTGTGGCAAGTTGCCAATATGACCGTTGGATGACTGCTGTTAGAAACCATCGGGAGCTGGAGAAAGTCATTAGCACTGAAGTGGAAAGTATTTCCAAACCCACTGGGAAAGAATTGGTTCTAGAAATGAGCGAGATTAAAACATTCTTGAATTATAAGGCACTGGACAGAATGGGTATG
>NW_020664481.1:3061495-3066160 GCF_002925995.2 Terrapene triunguis | reverse complement strand
TCCAGGGCACTGCACTGAATGGGAATGTGGGGATCCAGGGCACTGCAGAGCACGGGAATGTGGGATTCCAGGGGACTACATGGGGACTGTTGCATAAGGGAAGTGCATCTTGGAACCTTAAGCCCCCTTGTTCTGAAGTTTAGAGAGAGAGGGGTTGATTCTCTGTTGCCCTGCACCTTGCACAGTCATTTACACGTGTGCAAAGTGGGTTAAACGTCTACCCAAGGTGCGAGGTAGGCCCAAAGACCACCGCTGGTGAGAAATGAACCCCTCCCCCGCCATATCTCAGAACATGGGGCTGCAGCTCGTCTGGCCTTTGCTATGCTCCTAGAGGAGCAATGGGACAGAAGGGGCCCAAGTTTCCAAACTGACTCGCATTTGCACCTGCAGCTTCGCCTGCAGGGTTCATTGTGTGAGCAAATACCACTCGGGCACTGCTTGCTCAGTTCTCAGTCTGACAAGCATCCCCAAAGAGCGCATCACAGCAGTACCTACAAGGAGGCCCTTTCTCTCACTCCCGCCTTCTCCTGCTTGTGCAGTGTATGACGAGATCCTTCAGATCCACTGACCGGCGAGGAAAGCGTTGTAAAACTGAGCACCAGGAACTGGCAGCCAGCTTTGTTACACTGTAGTCCTGGTTATCTCAACCTTTTACGCTGTTGGAACAGAGAAGAGGGCTGGGCTAGGGAACCTTAAACAGCCACATAATCCACTGTGGCTTGGTCTGCTCATGCCATTTGTCTTAAGCAATGGCTTGTGTGAAGGTGCTGGAGTCAGAGCTTCCATCAGACTCCTGATCTACAAACTGCTCCCCCAGCTGACTGTCTTGTTCACTGCAGATCAGGGTGGGTGGGAAATCATGCCAGGCCTTTCTTGAGAGCTGTGCCTTGCGCCTTCCATCGGGAGGGGGTGTTTGGAACAGCTGGCAGGTTTGGGAAACCAAGCTAGGCTTTTCTTACTGACGTCTCCCCTTCAGCCATTTCCCCTGTTGCTGGCTTGACCACCCTTACTGCTGGTGTTCTGGTGTGAGAGCGAATGGGTGTGAAAAACTGAACTGAAATCTTGCAACACATTCAGCTCTGTGATCTAGATTTGGGGCCCAGTCTGCAGTAGCTGAAGGGGCCCATTCACTCCCCTGCCTTATGAACCCCCATCTTCCCCCAACCTCTCGTGGGGGATGATCCAATAGTGGCCTTGGTTATTTCAGAGAGGGATGAAGACTCATTTGATCAATATAAGAGAACTGTGAACTCTTTGTCTGCCTGTTTGTGCAACAGTCACTCGATTCCTCCTCTCTCCCACGACGATACCAGCGGCGTACAGCTACTGAAGCAGCCACATGTTGTAAGAGCATTCTGCCTTGAGTAAAGTGTCTGTGTCCTTTATTGTAAGCTAGAGCGATTAACAGGGAGCCCTGCAGAGCAGATGGATTTCTAGCTGGGGTTTCTCGAAACAGTGCCCTTATTTAATTTATTTATTTATTGTTGTTGTTGTTGTTGTTGTCTTCTTCCTTGGACTAATTAAAATTATTCATAAAACACTCAGTCAGTTTTCTGCCCTTTGGACACGCCTGTCTGTGGAGTGATTGTTCTGCTCTCTAGCTGCTGGTGCTTTGGTTGTGTGCTGGTGTCAGTTTCAGTATCGACTGGAGTGAAATGCTGATATTGCTGGGGAGAGCCGGGCGCAGGGCCCAATCCTGCTCCTATTGAAGTCACCGTGAGCTTTGCCACTGACTACAGTCGGAGAGGATTGGGCCCATAAAGCAAGCTGGGTGGGGCAAGTGCCCTTGGACAACCCTGTCAATGCCTTTCAGTCCTGACCTGCAGCCTCCCCGCTCTTCTTTGGGCAGGATGGGAGAAGGCACTGGGGGACTCTTTACCAGCCAACGCCAGGTTGTGGACAAGACTGAGATGTTGAGAACAAAATTAATCAAGGAACCAAAGGATGTGAAGGGAAGAAATTCTTTAATTGCCTGAGCCTGGGTGCCAAACAAGAGGCATGGGCATTGTTGATTGATAAGCATAAATTCCAGCTAGCTGGCATTCCTGAAACCTGTTGGGGTGATTCGCAGGAGGAGGGTGTTAACCGCAGAACAAACGAGGAGGGTGAAAAGAGAGAACAAAGAGGCATTCATTTAGAACAAAATCAAGATGCTGAGAACAAAATCAATCAAGACACCCAAGGATGTGAAGAGAAGAAATTTATTACCAATGCTAGGAGCTTGGTAATAAACAAGAGGAATTGGAATTGCATATTACTGAGCATAAATCTGATCTAGTTGGTTTTACTGAAACCTGCTGGGAAGATGCATATGACTGTAATGTTAAAATCAATGGCTGTCACCTTTTTAGGAAGGATTGAGTGGGCAATCCTCAATCCTTTATGTCAAAAATGGCATTACCTGTTTCTGAGTCACTGGTAACACGGAAGAAAATTATCCTGAATGTTTATGGATGAACAGATAAATCACAAATGGGGTATTAGTTGATGTCTGCTACGGACCACCAGATCAGGGAACAGGATGACTGGCTCCTTATGCACCTCTCTAGAATGCGTGGGAGGAAAAAGGACAGTTTCACAAAGCTGAAAACTATTACAAGCCAAATCAGCTGGGAGGAAGAATTCAATCCAAAACATGTGAATGACAAGTAGGAATTGTTTAAGAACACCTTACTAGATGCTCAAAAAGACACAATCAAGGAAGAAGGCCATGTTGATTAAACAATTGATCTTGTTTAGAGGGGAAATGAAGGCAGCTATAAAAATGTTTATATAAAACAAATGGAAGAAAGGGGAAGTTAATAGTAATGAATATACTTCAGAACCTAGGAATTATAGAAAATTGATAAAGGAAGCAAAGGGAACTCCATGGCCAGCAGCATTAAGGACAATAAGGTGTTTTAAAATATTTTAGGAACAAAAGGAATCCTTGGTCTATTCCTAGATGAAAATGATAACATTATCAATAATAATGCAGAAAAGGCAGAACTGTTCAATAAATATTTCTGTCCTGTATTGGGGGGGAAACTGATGATGCCGTCATATCGTATAACAACACTCTTTCCATCCTACTAGTATCTCAGGAGGATGTTAAAGAGCAGCTACTAAAGTTAGACATTTTGGAATGAGCAGGTCTGGATAACTTGAATCCAAGAGTTTGAAAAGAGCTGGCTGAGGAGCTTGTTGGAGCTTCAGTGTTGATTTTCGATAAGTCTTGGAACACAGGGGACGTTCCTGAAGCCTGGCAGAAAGCTCTTGTTGTACCAATATGTAAAACGGGTACATGGGATGAGAGTCCCTTTAGCTCAGAAGTGCAGCACGCTGGCAGGGCAGCACCGGGACACTTGCCCCATTCATTTCAGGGATGACCAGAGGGTAGGAGAGGTCTGGGCTGTCTCCTTTCCCAGCACTGCACTCACAGGAGGAGTTTGCTGCCTGAGCCATGTCTTGCTCAACCAGAAGTGATGGGCTCAGGACAGGAATTATGACCTGGGTTATGCAGCAGGTCAGACAAGGTGAATGTAATGGTCCCTTCTGGCCTTGACATCTACAAATTTCGGCCTCCGAAGAGCCACAGACACAAGCAGTGTGATAGGCATGGCGATTCACAAAGAGCAATTGTTGATTTCAGTTCCAGGCTCTCTAGGCACTTATAACACAGGGAGCACAGTGTTAGCGGGTGCAAGAGAGAACAGCAGAGCCAGCTGTTGGGGAAAAGAGACAGGCAGAGGGAGTCAGGGAGCCACCAAGGCGCACCTGGATAGCGTGCAGAGTGGGGGTCTCTCTAGGGGGGCGAAGGGGTACTGAAGACAAGGGAGGAGTGGGACACAGCAGGGAGACCATAGTAGGAAGAGATGTGACAATGGAAAGGGAGTACCGAGGCCTGGTGGCGCGACCCAGCTCTCTAACTCAGCATTTCTCAAACTTCATTGCACCATGACCCCCTTCTGACAACAAAAATGACTGTCTGGCCCTGGGCTCATGTCACTTCTTTGCCCTTGCAGAGAATTGAAGGCTCTCCCATTTGCCTGACACAGCGAGTGCTGTATCAGCACTGCATGGGGCTTTGGAAAGCACAATCACACAGTGATGATCTGAAATCCACCTTCTAGAGAGCTGGGCGGCTGCGGAGCCCAGCAGCTGTAATCCCAGTGGGCAGATGGTCTGCTGGATAAGTAGCAGCAGGAACTGTTCTCTGTCACAGGTCACCGGCCAGGCAGGTGCTGAGGAAATGGGACACAGAGGCAGGCAGCCAAAGGGGCCTCAGTGAGCTTGAGCTACTGCCACTCCTCTGGCAAGTACGGTTCTTCGACCATCACGTTCAGGTGTCTTGTCTCTAAGCCACGGAGCAGTAGGGCTGTTTCTTCATTGCCTGAGCCGCAGCAGCAGGGTGTGTATTGCCCAGCCTCCATCTGTCTTTATGGCCTATCCTGTGTCTCACATGACCTGTTCCTTTACACATTCATCTGTTCAGGCACTCACACGTACATGGCCTCAGAAACGTCCGGGACACCGCTAATCTCAGCAGGGCCGGCTTTAGGCCAATTCCACCAATTCCCCCGAATCGGGCCCCGCGCCTAAGAGGGCCCCGCACCCAGTGGCAGGGCCGCCCAGAGTGGGGGGCAAGTGGCAGAGAATCCCTTCCCTGGCTAGAGACACCTTTTT
>NW_020664481.1:3046692-3061395 GCF_002925995.2 Terrapene triunguis | reverse complement strand
AGTCATCCCTGTCGGGGCCCCGTCAAAACTGTTCGAATTGGGCCCCGCACTTCCTAAAGCCGGCCCTGAATCTCAGCTCCTGCCGGGACTCGGAGGAGTGGGCTGTGGGGGATTCCATTCCATCCCACACAAGACGTGCGGAGCCGCAGACCCGTTCTTGGTTTGGGGAAGACTAGGGAGCCCAACCAGATTTATTGTTAATTCAAGCGTGACACTGCTCTGAGAAGTGACTGTGCTAAAACGGGCAGGTGGAGGTGTTCACGCCAGGGTTATTGTCTTGGTGTTAGTTATTGTTTTAAACATTGATCTTTTGTATTGTGGTAGCATCTAGGAACCGCAGTCATGGCGCAGGACCCCATTGAACAGGGAACTGCACAAAAAGAGGCTAGTCCCATCTCAGCTAAGGACAACCTGTTTGTCCCTGACTGCCAGCCTCTGAGGGGTCGCAGGTCTCCAACCCCAGCAGCCCCAGGCAGTATTCAGACCCTGGCCACTCCCAGCAGCTCCCTAGAACCAGTGAGCAGGGGGGCTATCAGAGCTCTCAAAGCTCCCGAGGGGGGGAAGCATCCAGCCCCACCACTTGGCTCAGATGAGCTACTTAAGCCAGGAGGCAGCATAGGAAGTTGTCTGAGCAACTAGGTGAATCCCTGGTTGGCTGCCAGCCACTTTGGACCCTACTTACTTGCCTGACTCCTGGGCCTTCCTGCCTATTCCTGCTCTCCTTATCCCAGATCCTCCTCTGCTCCACCCATGACTCGGACTCCAGCTTTGACTCCTGCCTTGGACTCCCGCTCTGAATCCCGGCTCGTTTCTGGCTCCCGACTCGGACCCCCCTCACCCCAGTTCTCACAGAGCCCTGCAACCTCACCCAAGAATCTGAAAGTCAAGCTGGTTCTTTCCCTGTTGTGCACCAGCCCCAGAGTGATCGTAAACACAATATAGCAGAACCCCTGCTCCAGCTGCCCTGTCATTAACTCTACCTAGTTCAGGGTTACCTTCTTATAGCAACTCCCCCCACCCAGCATGTCCTTCTGGGGCCAGCCCCTTAGAGCCAATTTAGAGTGGCTCCTGCTTATTGGCTCTCCCTTTTCTCCAGCTGGTAAGAATTCTCATTTCCCATTAGCTTTTGCTTGTCTTAAATGGGAAAAGCCTGGCACATGCTCCCAACCAATGACAAAGGCTTTGGGTGCTACCCATCAGATATTGGCTCTGTTCATATCTCTGCACCATCAGTAAGTTTAAAACTGGTAAAAGGACTCCCCCCCCCAAGCAGCACATAGAATTAATCTGTGGAACTCATTGCCAGAAACTCTCCTTCAGGACAAATGCTTTGCAGGATTCTCAAAAAGGACTAGCCAGTTATACAGTTAAGGAAGATGTCACCTTTGCTTTGATGGGGCTTTAAAATAAGGGAGACAAACTTGAACTGGCTGAAAAATGAGGAGGAAATTGTTAAATTGGGGAAACATTTTTCCTATTATACTTGTCAACATTTCTGACTGTGTTGACAGATTCTGAGCAGCTCATATATAAATCCCTCTGCGTTGAGCCGTGAGCTGCTACTCTCCAATGGGGGCCAGTAAGAAATGTCCCCTATGAGCAGGTTGTTCTATGCATTTCTAAAGTGACAAGGGGATTTAGGAACATGGGACACATACTCATTTGTGAAAATCTCCCCCTTATTATCCACAGTGAGGATTTCAGAGCCAGGATGAGGGGCTTTGGAGACCAGTGGTCTGACTCCATATTGTTACAAAATGAGAGGCCAAGTCAAACTGCCTTTTAAAATGTATCCGTTTGTCTTTTCCCCTCCAGCATCACAGAGCCATGAACCAGCTGGGGTTAAATACTGCGGCCAAAGGAATGTTGATACAGAGAAAAAACACCCTCTCACACCAGAGCACAACTGACTTTAATTGGCCTCATCAAAGCAGGCTGTATTTTTCCTCCTCCCCAAAGGTTGCAGAGCATGATTAATTCAGCCAGGAGACAAGCAATGCCTCCTGCAGAGGAGAGCACAGCGTTGATAAGGCCACTGCTTCAGAAACTGCAGGGCTAAGATGATCAGTGGGTTGAATAAGGGGGTGCGGCTAATTGACTTGCAGATAAGCTGGCCGGTATTTAAACTGCGTTCTGTAGGCGGCCGAGCACGGTGGGCACTGAGAACTGAAAGGGCACAAGACAGGGGGAGTTCTGCTGTCCTAGCCGTGCGCATAGTCAAAGGGTTGGGCTTGAGATTTTTCCTCTTCACAAGAGCAAAATCTAATGCCTCCACAGCCCCTCCTGGGTCTACAGAAGAACCCAATGCCCTTCTGCAGTAGTATTACCCCTATTTCACAGAGGGAGAAGCTGAGGCACAGGGCGGGGAACTGACTTGCCCAAAGTCAGAGGAAATCAGTGGCAGAGACAGGTTTAGAACTGGGGCTTTCTGCCCAGGCTCTTTCTATAGATAACCACCCTGTCCAATACAATCTACCCCCTTTCTGCCTCACAGCCACCCACAGGAGAGAGCCAACCCCCCTCTTTGCTACCACCACTGGCCCTTCTAGGGCAAACGTTTCAGTGGGGAAAGGGAGGGTGCTGGCTGGGTGGGAGCCCCTTGTGAGCTACACAGGCCCAGCTGCAGCAGGGCAGGTGAGACATGTGGGGAGAGGACACAGAGGAGGGTTCTGGCCTGTTCTGCTCCAGTGTAGTCGCTGACTCAGCTGCAGCACAGCGGGAAAGCAAACTGGGGTCTTGCACCGGGGACCGTGACGGGGGCTTTGCTGGGGTTCTTTAGCTATTGCACGCGTGAGCAGGGACTAAAGGGCCTCACTGCTTCCAATGCAGGGAGAGGTCAGAACAAGCAAAGCTCAGAACACTGGCTGCTGTGGGAGCTGAGGGTGCTCGGCACCTTGTTGGATCAGGTCTTACACACATGTGCATGTGCTCTCCCCACCACAGCCTTCCTCTCGCTGCATGAGAAATCTCTTAACCTTGCCTGCGCACACCCAGCTGTCCCTTTATTGCCAGGGAGGGGCTGCTTTGGATCAGACTATCCGTGTTTGAGTGGCTAATCTCTCAGAGCAGGGTGGCTGCAGGCTTCTCTCTCTTCTCCTGGCTATTCCGAGGGTGGGGAAATGGAGGGACGGGGGGGATTGTCAAGCTCTGCCCATCCCACGCAATGACACTGGGATCTCACCCGCGCCTCTGTCCTGGCACTTAGGGATGATTTGTGCCGGACGCAAGCATTAAGCACCAAGCCAGCTGTTGCTCCGCAAGTGGCATTAGCCAATAAAAATGCAAAGTCCTCCTGGCAAGAGAGACAGCAGAGGAACGCATTTGCCACTCAGGAGCCAGAACTTCCTACGGGCCCTCCCTTTGCATACCGGGACCGGCATGTTAAAATTCAATTCAATGCCCCACGCAGCCTCTATCCGCTCTACCCCCACCATTGGGAGAGCAGGGAAATGCAAGAGGCAGCCGTAGCTCACAACTGAGCAGATTAACCCCCCCCCCCCGCCCCACACACTCCTGTAAGGAAGGGATGGAAATGACAGTTTCACTTGTACTAAACTTTTCTAGGATCTTTGAAAAGCCCTGGTTACCAATGGGCAAAACCTGCTTCTCTCTTTATAGCTACCTGAAACAATCACAGAGCCTCTGAAAGGGCTTTGAATAGCCCCAGCTCCAAAGGAGAGGAGTCTGCGAGGGGAGGGTGCTTGAAGAATATGAAATTGCAGCATAGGTGGCGAGGGCAGGAGACTGAAGGAATCACTATCCCTGATGCAGGAGCTGGCCACGGTGCTGAATTGATACCGCCGGCTGAGCCTCTCTAACCCATCCTCAGTTCCCAGCACAACTACCCTGAGAGCCATAGTGTGCTGGGAACTCAGCTGTTATCATCTGCACCTGTCTGCAAGGGGGTTGAAAAGGGAGAGAGAGAGTGTGTGGGTGTGTGTAAAAAATCAAGAAGGGAAGGATTTATTTCCCCCCCTTTTGCTTTCTCCTTTGGGACACAATTGCCTGAGTATGGCACCTTGGAACCAGGAAATCCAGTGATTTTAGACCCAGTAGCCACAGGTAATGCTGATCTTTCCTTGGATTGGACATTCACCTCACACAGATACCTTGTCTTCTAAGCAAAGTGCCCAGTACTGCTTGCCGGGGGAGAAGGTAACAGGCGTGACTAATTTGTTTCACAGCCTGGATTTTCTACTCATAAAAAATCACGTGGATCCGGCCGCAACAATCTGAAATTTCTAACCAGGAAGGGAAGTGAGAGGGTGGGGAAGCCTGAGGAAACCGTTGCTTTGTCATTGAAGCAACAATGGAAGTGCTGAAATTTGGAGAAGTTGCCTCATTGTCTTAAGTCAGAGGAGGGAGCAGAGTCCAGGAAGCACACAAGCAGCAGTTCACCCAGTTTTTATTTTAGTTATCAGATCCTTTAAAAAAAATTCAAACCAAGAGAAGCATCAGGAGAATCAGTCACTTAAATTTTCAAAAGTAACTAACAACGCTGGGTCCCAGCATAATGATCCTGCAACAGGGCAGGATTTTCAGACCGTGCTTGGTACCTGCCCTCTGAAATCAGGCCCCTCTACGGCACCTCAGACACAGCGGCACCCCAAATCAGTAGTCACTTTGGAAAACTGACACCACTGAATTCGACTGGAAGGATCGGCAGAGGACAGGAACTGTCCTGTTAACATACTAGCCTGGTGTGACTGAATTAACGAAACGAAGAACAGCCACCTGAAAAATCCCTCCCATAAAACACAAGGGAAGTCAAAGCACAACAGCTCTAAACGACCCCCCACCCCATTCTTACATCACCCCACCCAGAAACTAAACACCACCCTGATCTCAGCTACTCCAATGTAATTTCGGCACGCAGGGACTCCACCAAGACAAACGGAGTTATTCCAATTCGACTGAGCACGGGCGGAGAAAAAACATTCTCCATCTTTATGCATGTCCCCAGCTAGTTCCCTTTGGGCGTTCGACAGCACTTGGGATACAGTCAATGCCATTTCCCGACGTCTGTGTAAGATTCCCTCTCAGCAACGGCGGAGAGAGACTTAAAAACAGACACGTGGTCCTAAGAACCTCACAAACCAGCAAGGGAGATGCAGGGGCAGGATCTGAAACGAATGGTGACTTTTTTTTTTCTTTTTTAATTGACTAGATTGCATGTTGGTGTCTTTAGATCGAGGGGCCAGATGCTCAGCTGGTATGAATCAATGTAGCCCCACTGAAGCCAATGCAAGTAGGTCTAGCTACACCAGCTGAGGATCTGGCCATGTTGCTCTAGAGGCAGAAATTGGAAGGATTAATCCATTGCCCCATTCAGCCCTTCCTAACCCCTTACTCAGCTGGCAACTGAAGGGCCAAGGAGAAACCACAGACGCCTTTACAAGCCCTGCTCACACCGCAGCTTCCTGCAGCAACGCCTCAGGAGCTCACTGTGCTCTAGGCCAGGCCTGTCTGAGACATACGCGTGGCCGGCTGGGAGCAGGAATGGAATGTGGGACTCTGCACCGGCAAGCTCGTCAAGACCGAGTCGTTACCAGACAGGTGGTGGGGAGTGAATGTTTCTCGCTAGCAACAAACAGCTGAGTAAAGCCCAGAGCACACATCACGTCAGTCCAGAGAAGGCGATACAAGGAAAGCAAAGGAAATGACATTTTTTCAATACAGTTCTCATAGGGCAGTTCCAGTTCTGAATAACACACCCCAAGCAGCTTTCTGTTCTTAGCGCACGGCAGTCATGTTTCGACAGGTGTTAGATTACAAACGGCTAGGGATTTCCCCGGGGGATCAGGCAGAGAGACGAGATCCACACGCTGCCTTCTCCGCTGTTATATATGCAGTGAACCCTTTAAAGCTGATCTGCAGTGTAGGGAAAGACTCTAGTGCCCGGGGAGAAAACTACTGCTGAAGAGAGTCTTCCAAAAAGGGGAAAGGTGGGGAAAAGGTGCTTCTCTCTCAGTGAAGTCTGAGTCGGGAACGTCCTCACATGAACATGTCGTCGTATCCCGGAGGGGGAAGGTGATCTGGATCTGGCCTGCAACAGGATTGGAATGTAGAGAGCAGAGTTACAGAGTGAAAACTCCCCCTCTCCCCCCTCCACAAGAGTCCAGAGAGTTGGGTGCAGTTTGCGAACAACAGGAAAACGCCAGCACGGTTATAGCCAGTAAAGCAACGTACACGCACATCCAGATACCCACCCGGCAGGACGGCCGCCCCCTGGTCCAAATGGGTCGAATCTGGCACCTGGTGGAACGGCCCCAGGAGGAAGCCTGTTTGGGAGACCTGACGATGGGTCGATAAGAGGCCTTCGAAATCCGGAGCGGAGTGGATCAGCGATCATACCGCCCCTCCGGCCCCTGGGAGGAAGAAGAAAGCAGGATGAGAGCAGGATCACAATTAGCTCTAATTGGAGATAAGAGTAACCAGCTCCCGTCTACTCCGAGCTTGGCTCACTGCTCCATGAGCAGCCTGGAAATCTGATTCCCATTGTTAAAGCGAAGCGTGTGACTACGGATGGGATGGGAATGTGTGCGTACAGTGCAGCAGCATACGTGCTGAGGAGAGTAATTCAGTGAGAACAAGAGTACGCAGTTAGGTGTGAACACGAGGCTGGGGGGGCTAGACGGGTATGGAAGTATACAAGGACGAGACTTCCCGCCTTGTTCTCATTTACAATAAGGCCCCTGTGGTTTGCTCCAGCCATGTAAAGGGGCCTTAGGGTGAAAAGGAATCGGCCCCCTCTGTCCAATGCCTGGTATCACAGACCCTTTGGACTGGGAAATTCCGCAGTGTTAGAACACATGTGCACTAACATGATGTAAAACATGGTTTAGCACTCCGTGCAGACAAGGGCTGTCGTAGTGAACATCCTGTCATGGGGCTGTGATGAATTCACACTGGGGTGCACACTGCCCAGAGTGCTAAGTAGCGTCAGTTAACACATGTTCTACCGTGACGTGCACTGGGAAATGACAAGCCCCTTCGCTGTCCTTAATGCAGCCTGTTTGTTCACCCACGAAGAACTGCAAAATAGGCACCTGCATCTTTTGCAGTCCCACTAGCCACCTCCAGAGGGGGCTGAGCAACGAACAGGGGGAGGCTTAGCAGAGGGGCAGGTTCTATATTCCTCCAGCTTCTCAAAGGATTCAGGAGACCCAGGCCAGCTGTGAGAATATTGGAGACAGCAGTGAGTCAGACCCCCGCTGCTGCAGACCTGGGCTGGTTTAGGACTTGTCAGACACCCCTGCCTTGGTTTCCTTTGCTGCTTGATTGTTATTCTTGAGGTTCATTTAGCTCTACGCTTTTGGCGGTCTCTGATTAAATGCAAGATTTTCTCCCCCTCCACCCCAATGCAATGTTGCAAGAGTTCCCAGACCCCTTCTTTGGGATCAGTGGCCTGGAACCTTTTCCAAAGCCGTGCCTGGAAGCCATTTGCTAGACCAGTTCTGCCAGCCTCAGCTCCTCGCAGCTGTGTCATGCTGTGCACTGTCCTCGTACTGTATGATCTCAGCTGGAGCCTCTGGATGCTACCACCATAAAAATAATTAACATCAGCCACAGTAAGCGCCTTTATGACAGCCAGCTGCTCATGGAAAGTCCCACGGATCCTACGTAGAGGTCCTGGGGCTCAAAATCTGCCGCCAGCAGGTGCCCACTTTGGATCAAGATGCTATATACATTTAAGAAAGAAATCTCTTTAGGAGAGATGGGAAGGGGGGTGGCAAGGACCCGTCCTGATTTCCCCTTCCCTGTGGTATGCAGGGCTGCTTTCCAGCCACCTTCTTAGCCCTCCGCTGCAAGCTCCTCTTTCCAGCCTCCAAGGAACATTTCCAGAAGATCCCTTTCTAGCCAACCCTTGCAGGACAAAGCCCTCCAAGGAGAAATACATCTGATCCTGATCAGCCAGAGGCTCCAAATGGCAGGACTTCCAGGACTCCATAATGAGCTGGGTAGTGTTCCCATGGACTGGTTTGACTTTGGTTACATTGTTCTTTTACTGGAATGGAAAATGATGGGTCAGGTTCTCCCGCTTCCTCCCCAAATGGAGCTGGAGCCCCAGAGCAGAAGCAAGACACCCTGCAGCATCCCTCTCTATGGCTCCCATCTCCTCGGGCAGCTGTCTCTCCTCTCTGCCCTTGGGTACGTCAGAACAGCCCTGCAGATCCAGAGGGGGCTGGAGAATCCGCGGGCTAGACAAAGCAACATTTTCAATTGGAGGCTTAAATTCACGTAATGTCGTCTTTAGCTTTGATTTACTGGAGGAATTACTGCATGTTAAATGAATACCAGCTGATTATTAAACCGACGCAGATTCCAACCAATCAACTATGTGAGAGAGAGGATCTTAGTACAATATTAAAACCATATTTCGGTTTAGAACCAGCTCTTGGTCCCTGGGCAGTTCACACACAAGAACTGTTTTATTGACGTCCTTGTTGGAGACACTTCACTGAACGCACCAGTGAGGCCAATCCGAGTTATTTCAGTCACTCCCCACACGCTCCTCTCTCGGGGATACTCACCCAAAGGGGTCCAGGTCCTCTCCGCCCACAGAAAAGGGGTCCCGGGGATCAGGCCTGAAACACAAGACACAATTACCCCAGTGAGAGGTGTCAATTTCCTCGGCAGGTGGGTTCAGGGTATGGAAGAGAGTGCACAGGGGACAGGCAAGATTGAGAGCCCAGGCAGATGCGTGTGCCCGTGTGACCAGCAGAGCGGGCCACCGGAGAAGGCGGCTGTGCTCAGGGGCGAGTCTCTGCTGTAGCTGGGTCCACATTACAGATGACAGGAACAATGGAGTGACCTCGCTGTGCAGACTGGTGTTACCAGAATGTCACCAGGGCAGTGTGCCGCTAATGGTGTTTTGTGAGGTGGCCTGCGGCTTTAATTGGTGCAGACGTGGGACTGAGGGAGACTACAGGTGGCAGCACACATCGCCCCACCGGAGCCAAGCAGCCTGGTACGCAGGACTCCGCAGTCACCCCCCCCCCGTGCTAGGGGTTGCAGGTGGCTGCCATCTGCTCCGCTTTATGGAAAGGCAGCTGCGGGCCTGGAGCTCCCGGCAAATTGCTAACACAGCCCTGGGCAGAGCCTGAGAGGGGCCAGGCGAGCCCAGCAGTACAGGGACCGGCTCCCAAACCACAGCACAGCCACTGCCACTGAAACCCGGCTCCCACGAGCGCGAGAGGAGGGCAGGGTGTGGGGGCCTGGCAGGGAATGTGACGGTGCTCAGCGGGAGCTCAGACCCAGCTTTCAACACTCACGCCGTGCCTTTTGTTTCTGGGGTTCGCGACGAGGGGTTTACAACTGCACGCTGCACCCCTCGCCTGCTCCAAGGCAAGCCAGCCATTGGCAGCCATGTCTTGGACCGCCCCAGCCCCCCGGCAGCCCCAGAACTCCAGCACCTGGGGCATGAACAGCAGCGGTGTGACAGGAACCAGGGGTAAGATGCTACGGACTGTCCCTCGGATCTCTCGAGGGGCCAGCTCTGCAGGTGCCGCCACAGGGACAGTGGGGAGTGATGACGGCGCTTGGGACGGCCACAGCAGGCTCTGATTTCCTACCTGGCACTTGATTAAAGGGGAGTGCGGGGGAGGGGAGAGAATAAAGAGCCCTGCCCCTCTGCTATCCCAGAGAAAGAGATTATCAGGGCACAGGAGCCCACAGACTGATCCCTCGCATTGGGGGCGGCGGCGGGGAGCTGGCAGTGTGGCTGCAGCGTCACGGTTTTCCATCTGGGATGTTGTGCTCACGAGCTGGTCCGAAGGAAGATCATCGAGAAGGGAAGCAAAGTCAAAAGGCTTTTCCTCTCCCTCCCATAAGCCTTCTGCACCTGCACCTGCACAGCCGCGCTCAGCCCCTGGCAGCGTGGGAGGCACTGCTGGGCAAACGGCCCCTGGACGAACTGCTCTCTCTGCCACAGCCAGGCAGGGTCCCCGTTCTAACCCCCACCCCCCCCGAACACAGCTCTAGGCTCGTCCAGCGGGGGCTCCCCCACCAGATCCGAGCCCCCTCCGGGGATCAAAGGGAGCTCCGCCATCTGCCCTCCCGCCTTCAGTCACAAAGAGCTAGGCTGTGCAACCCTTGAGCCCACTGGCCAGCACTGCCACAAGCCGCCCTGCTGGACTCAGCAGCCCGAACCGACCGCCCATCCCTAGCATAGACGTGGCCAGCTCTCCCATCACTGAGCCGTCAGCCAGCTAATGGGGCCTTCCTCTCCCCATGGCAGCCCCTTGTCCCACCAACCCTGCACACCCAGCCCCCCTAGGCACGGGAGACCTCAGAGACCGGCCTGCTTCCCTCCCTGTCCTGTGTCCTCCTGACGCTGGCTGCAGGGCCCTCCCCCCAGCTTGGACATTCCTGACAGATCGTGTGGCATGGGGCAGATTTCAGCCCGTGTCTGGGCCATACCATTAATCCCTTCCTGCCCTGGTCCAACATGGGGTTTGCACACTCTACCTCAAGCTGCTACCCCTGATGCTCAGGGAGGGGAGGGGAAGGGGCCCCCTGAACTCCTAGGCAAGGGGGCAAGGCCATGGCACAGGGGCCAAGCAACACAGGTGCCTTATCCATGCTGGGGGGGTGGGGTGGGATGTTACCTCACTCTTCTCCCAGGTGGCCAACTCTGGCAGCATCTCACCCAAAGCACAGGGTGGGGTCCCAAGCTCCAGACAAGACCTCCCACTGGTGGGCCAGCTTAGAGGGAAGCCAGCCAGAGCCCCATGCCAACAGCCTCCGAGGGTCGGGATCAGCCCGCAGGTGAACCAGAAGCATGGGATTTATAAGCAGGCCTGATTGGGGTGTCAGGACACGGGCTGTTTTAAAGAATCCCCCTCCTGCATCGCTTGGATCCCTCCGAGGACTAAACGTGTGACACAGAGCTAGACCGTGCACCGGTGCCCATGAGGACATGTCTGTGACAGAGGCTGGTGTGGGAAGGAACCATGAAGGGCCGGATGCTCCGTCACTGCTTTCCTGCCCCCCACCTCATCTGAAAGAAGCGCAGGCTACGCGGCCCCCATCCCCTCGCCAGCATCTCACTCACCAGGATGGCTGCCGGCCACCGAGAGGCTGCCAGGGAGGAATCCTTAAGGGGTCATAATCCTGAGTGGAGGCAGGCGGGACCGGCTTCTCAGGCTTGGGCTCCTTTTTGGGGTCGCCCTTCTCTTTGGGAGCCCCCAACGGAGAGATGATGCCTGTGACAACCCTGCTCTGCAGCTCCTCGACGTTCTTGTACACCCTGCAGGGGCGAGAGGGAGAGTCAAGGCTGACAACGGACAGCACCCAGGGCCCTGCTAGGAAGGGTTTGGTGGGAAAGGCCCTAATACAATGGTGCGATGGGCCCCCAACATGACACACACCCAGAACTGTCCTTTCCAACTCCCCGGCAGTGCCCATGGCACGTTCATCCCGCGTCCCTGGCCAGATTGCCTGCAGATGTCAGAGCGGGAGAGGGAACCTGGTGGATTTGGGCTTGTTTCTTGTTTGGAATTGCTGGCTGGTGTCCAAGCCGTCTAAGATTTCCTTATCTGCAAATGGAGGGGCTGGCGGCAGCACAAACAGGGCTTTCAGGAGCTCTGGTAAAACAGAAGCTAAAAATGCCGGAACGGAACAATTTCAAGACCCACGGCACGGGCGTTTGCTGACGTCTTGGGTGAGACGCAGCATTCAGGCGTTAAGCAGAGAGCAGCTGGGCAAGTCTGATCTTCACCCAGCTTTGCAGCAGAGAATCACGGAACTTGGAGGTGGGGGGAAAAATCCCTATCAGATAATACAGCCCCCCCTCGCTGATGCAGCATTGCTTCCTACAACACACGTCGGGTGCTCTGTCCAGCCTTGTGTCCGATGTCCCAAGCCATGGCGCATCCACTCCCTCAGGAGACTATTCCACAGTCTAAGTGCTCTCAAGGTCAGAATCTCCCCACGGTTACACACGGAGGGCTGCATGCAAACATCTAAGGAAGTACAATCACTTTCCCCACAGCAAGTCAGTAGCATATATATGGAGATATACCTATCTCATAGAACTGGAAGGGACCTTGAAAGGTCATCGAGTCCAGCCCCCTGCCTTCACTAGGACCAAGTACTGATTTTGCCCCAGATCCCTAAGTGGCCCCCTCAAGGATTGAACTCACAACCCTGGGTTTAGCAGGCCAATGCTCAAATCACTGAGCTATCCCTTCCCCCTACAGCATAGGCCTGTACTGTGGTGGATTCAGGCTGCAAGTTCCTTTGGGGCAGGGTCTGGGCTTTCATGCAGGGAACACATGACGGTCAGCGCTCTGGAAATAAAGTTACAGAGCCAGCCAGAGGCTGAGCCGGGATTAGAACTCCCAAAGCAGCGAGCTCCCAGAGGCCATGTGGCCTAACTCCCTCTTTTCTGCCAGCCTGAGTTTGGGGTGCCATCTGGGAACAGAGGAGGAGGAGAACATGTGGGGGGTATTGAAGCTTTATCTGCAAAGAGTCCCTCAGGTTCCTCCTAACGCACCCTCTCCTCCCCTGCCCCGATCTTCGCCTGCCTCCCCTCCCCGAGGGCTCAGACACTTGTGTGGAGAATCTCCATGAAACGCAGTTACCTGTGGAAATCATCCAAGTGCTCCGGATCGATGTAATCTGCCACTGTCAAGGTCAAATCCGCCACCTGCTTTGAGCTGCAATCCTGGGGAAGGACAAACAAAACGCTGCCTCAGCAGCTAAGCTCATGTGTGGGGTTGGGGGGGAGGAGCAGACACAACAGCAGAACGGGTGGGGGGGGGAAGCCGAGGCAGGAGAAATCACTGGAGTTTGCTCCTCTACTGGCACTTGTCAGTGCAGAATCCATATGTCTGGATTCCCAGCTGTCTAAACCCAAGTGCAACCAACTTGCAGTGGATTGGGAAGGCTCTTTGCCAGCTCTCCCTGCTTGGACTGCAGAGGGTTAGACAGGTACTGAGCCCGCGTTCGATCGGGAGGAGAGGTGTCATTACACAGGGGACGGGGGTGACAGAGCAGGCAACAAGGATCCGGAATTCCACAAGACGCACAAAGGCTGCAACTCATCTGCCGGCGTGGGCCGAGCAGTAACGACGTCACAGCTTCAACCGAATGGATGTTTGACCTTAGCTTGCTGCTTCACCCTGGACACAACACTTCCAGGGCCAGTTCCTCGGCTGGGGGGAAAAGGCACTGCTCCATGGCAGGCCATAAGCGACACTGATTTACACCAGCGGAGAGCTCTACATGACTTCCCAAGCACACAGCATTCTGCACGCTTTTGAGGACGTTACGTGCCAAGCTCCGCCCTGACATGTATCCTGAGCGCCTTCCTGACGTCAGTGACGCCGAATCGCATGCAGCCAGCACAGGACCTGGGCCACACTGGCCCCCTCTCCACGCTTTAGCCAGCTGGGTTTCTCGCCGAGCGCCTCCACTCAATAGGCGCCAAGGGCATTGGAGGACATAGGAGACCGGGAAAATGGATGCTCAAGTGAGTCACAGCTCTTATTCTTTGCCTCTCCTCCCTTACAGGGGGTGGCACTGACTCCCCACCTCCTGGGGAGCTGGGACTCCCTGCAGGGACCGATCCTTACATAGCCCAGCCAGCTGAGAGCCTCACCATGACGTTGAGAATCATGCTGGTGTCCACCATGATCGCCTTCAGCAGGAGGTCGTGGCGGTCGTCCGTGGACCTGTATCGCAGCGTGTACAGGTCCTTGTCGGCGTTCCACCCGTCCGGCAGCAGCTCCGACTTCCTTTCATTGGGACCCGGCTGCACAAAGGCATCAGAGAGAACAAGCTGGAGTCCCAGCTGATACCAACGGGGCACCAGGAACAGATCCCGGCTGGACACAGGAATCTGGGAGGAGGTTTAAACCTCCCAAAGGGATTGCATTGTTGTCTGCACGGGTACGATTGCGGGATCGGGGCCCCTGGTTCCACTGTACAGGACGCAGCCTACCATGCAGGGCAACCTGAATTACTACCACAAAAAATGCTGCAAACAAACCTCTCCCCAAAAAACAACGAGGAGTCCGGTGGCACCTTAAAGACGAACAGATTTATTTGGGCATAAGCTTTCGTGGGTAAAAAACCTCACTTCTTCAGATGCATGGAGTGAAAGTTACAGATGCAGGCATTATATAATGACACATGAAGAGAAGGGAGTTACCTCACCAGTGGAGAACCAGTGCTGACAGGGCCAATTCAATCAGGGTGGACGTAGTCCACTCCCAATAATTGATGAGGAGAAGTCAATTCCAGGAAAGGCAAAGCTGCTTCTGTAATGAGCCAGCCACTCCCAATCCCTATTCAAGCCCAAATTAATGGTGTTAAATTTGCAAATGAATTTTAGTTCTGCTGTTTCTCTTTGAAGTCTGTTTCTGAAGTTTTTTTGTTCAAGAATAGTGACTTTTAAATCTGTTATAGAATGTCCAGGGAGATTGAAGTGTTCACCTACTGGCTTTTGTGTTACCATTCCTGATGTCCGATTTGTGTCCTTTTATTCTTTTATGTAGGGACTGTCCGGTTTGGCCAATGTACATGGCAGAGGGGCATCAGGCCCTGACAACACTGGTTCTCCACTGGTGAGGTACTCCCTTCTCTTCATGTGTCATTATATAATGCCTGCATCTGTAACTTTCACTCTATGCATCTGAAGAAGTGAGGTTTTTTTACCCACGAAAGCTTATGCCCAAATAAATCTGTTAGTCTTCA
>NW_020664481.1:3014751-3046292 GCF_002925995.2 Terrapene triunguis | reverse complement strand
CCCCCTCCCCAGAGTCCTGTACCCCTCCCCAGAGTTCTGTCCTGTCCCCCTTCCCGGAGTCCCTTCCCTCTCCCGTACCCCTCCCCAGAGTCCTGTACCCCTCCCGTACCCCTCCCCAGAGTCCCGTCCCCCTTTCCGGAGTCCTGTACCCCTCCTGTTCCCCTCCCAGGGTCCCGTCCCCCATGATTCTCCATGCATCTGAAGAAGTGAGTTTTTTTACCCACGAAAGCTTATGCCCAAATAAATCTGTTAGTCTTTAAAGTGCCACCGGACTCCTTGTTGTTTTTGTTGATGATTCCCTGTTCTGTTCATTCCCTCTGGGGCACCTGGCAATGGCCACTGTCGGAAGACAGGATACTGGGCTAGATGGACCCTTGGCCTGACCCAGTAGGGCCGTTCTTATGCTCTTATGTTCCCCCTGAGATATATTTTCAGGCTGTTTTTAGTCTGGGGACTGAGGTTTAATGACAAGGTAAAAAACAAAAAAAGTCTCCAACATCATTTTGGTTTAATACCATTTGGGACGTTTGGCACTGGGGAAAACTCAATTATAGAGGAAAAAGTTGGAAAGTATCTTGCAATCTGGTTGCACTTTATTCATGGGGAAAAAACCAGAAACTTCAGTTGTCTGTCAGTCAAGCTCATGGAGTTAGTTTGACTTGTTATGGGTTTTTAACTAATTCCTGACAAATAGCTATCAGTTCAATAGGTCCTGTTGTGCTCATTTGGGCCCTGATCCTGCAAACACTTCACAGAGCAAGTGTCAAGTGATGCTCATGCATAAGCGTTTGCAGGATCTGGGCCTTAGTACTGACATTTCCAATTGTGCTCAGTATTGATGTGGAGACTAATACCCACTAACGATTCATAATAACCACAAACAAAACACTTATGTCTTTATGCAGAGTGAATTATTCAGAGAATTTTCTGCCAGGTGACAGAACTACAAAAAACCACCTTTCGTTCATGGCACTCTGATGCTAACAGGAATGAGTGATCCTGGCAATCGGGAAGTATGTTAGAGAGACAAGGTGGGTGAGGTAATATCTGTTATTGGACCAATTTCTATTGCTGTATATCTGGGAGCAGGGGAGGGTTCTTTTCAGGAAGAAGTGGCTATCTTACAATAGCTAACTAACGGATAAAACTAGTCAGATTAATTTCTTAGGCCCTGCTGCTGCAAACACTTCCGGGGGTGTTTAGAAATAAGCACCGGCATACGTGTGAACAAGACAAGGGCCTTACTCCTCAAGGGTACCCAGATTATATCCCACTTAATTGGACAGATAGTTTCACAAGCAGTTGTGACCACGCTGGAGCCCAGCAAGCAGGGGTGGTGGGCAGATTTTATTGTAGGTATGTAATTAATTACCAAGAGGTAACCATTAAGTAAGCGTATACATTCAATCCCATTGGAGCTCTGTCTCCAATACAAGCCCCTTTGATCTGAGATTGGAGTGAAAGGCAGAGCCCTGGCATTGATGCTGGCCTCACTTCAGTGCCAGTCCAGATGAATGCCTTTGAAATCAGTGAACTTGCTTGGGTGGAAAATTGTCGCGAGTGAGAGCAGAATCAGGCCCTCTTTGTATTAAGAATAACGGGTCCCCAGGTGAATTCAGCGGGGACTCGGTCTGCCGTGTGTTACCAACCTTTCCAGCTGCACTCCACCACTTCTGAAATGATGCAGTTCAGCCCTGCACAGGTTATATAGAGGGGAGGCGATGTGAGGTCAGCTGATTTGGGTTCTGCCGCTTTATTGCCCTGAGGTTGCCGAGTGATGATGTTTCTAGTGTTCTGAGTTCCAGGTTCTGAGCTGTCCCGGGGTATGGAGACTGGGGCAGAGAGCGTTCTCCTCTGCTCAGTGGAAATGCCCCGACCTTACTGTTAATTGAATTGTCTCCTTAGACTGACCTCACACTTAGTAAGGCAACTCCCATCTTTTCATGTGTTTATACCTGCTCCTGTGTTTTCCACTCCATGCATCTGATGAAGTGGGCTGTAGCCCACGAAAGCTGATGCCCAAATAAATGTGTTAGTCTCTAAGGTGCCACAAGGACTCCTTGTTGTTTTTGCTGATACAGACTAACACAGCTACCACTCTGAAACCTGACCTTACAAACAGGCTGCTGTTGTCTCCAGAATCCGTCAGACCAGAGGAACAGGAAGCCAGTGATCAGGGCCACAACACTCCAGTCTGAGGGTATGTCTACACGGCAATCAAAGGTGTGATTGCAGCCTCGGTTGGCAGGCCAGCACAGCTAAAACTAGCAGGGAAGACGCGGCAGAATGGGTTTCAGTGCAGGCTGCCCAGGTACGACCAGGGACCCAGGGCACGTACTTCCATAGCTAGCCTGCGCTGAAGCCCCAGGCCTCTGTATCTTCACTTCTACTTTTAGCCATGCAATTAGATGAAAGCGAGTGCAGGTAGGCCTACTGGAGCGGCAATAACGCAGTGTAGATGACCCCGGGATTTTCCTGGGAGCAGAAATATTATCCCACGGGAAGGAAACTCTGGAAAGGGCCTTTCCTGAAATAAATAAAATCCCACCTGTTGCCTCTGTGTCACACAGTGGGGTCATGGGGAGAGAGGGACTGGGCAGCAGGAAGGATCTCTTACGTGTGTGAAATCACCGGCCAGCTTGAGACTAGCTGAAACTTTGGTCCCAAGTGAGAGGATGGGTGCTGTACAATGCCACGGAGACAGCTTCTCTCTGCAAGTCTGCAGCAAGGGGCAGCGTAAATCAGTGCTCTCTTGTGACGAGCGATCTCCTCCCTTCCTGGATTTATCTTCCTACCTGAAAACCCCAGCGCCTGGCATGAAGCGGGGTTGGATTGTTTTGCACCCCTCAGAGAGTTATTGGCCCATTCCTGTGTCCTAGATTCATGTGAAACAGGGCAGAGCCCTCCTCCGGTTAGTAACTTCCAGGCCCCGCTCTCGACCTGCGATGGCTCCAGGAACTAAAAGCGCACACTAGAGGGCCCTCTGTCTCTTTCAATAGAACCCCAGGACTGCACTTTCTCAGGCAGAATGTCTGAGCCCAGAGGTGAGTCTCCATTTCAAGGCTGCACGAAGCTTGTACTCCCAAGGAGAGGCGTTCCTGACTCCTCCACAGGGGTAACCCCATACCTGCCTCAGACGCAGAAAGGCTGGGGGAGCCCCCTCTGCAGCCCCCCAACTCCCTCCCCCATTGTAGAGGGAGAAGGGGTAGCAGTTAGAGAGACAGAACTAGAGGTGGGTCCCGCAAAGATCAGGTTCCCCACCCAAACTGCCCCAGATGTGGGAGTGTTTGGGGGCAGGATTCTGGTTCAGGTCCATCCCTGTAGGATACAACTGCTTTGCCGTAACAGCCCCCCACTTCTTCTCAGCCTGCTTTGCACACAAGCCTTGCAGCACCCCGTGAAGCAGGCACCACACCCATTTCGTAGCTGGGTAGACTGAAGCACAGAGACGTCAAGGGATTTGGTCCTGGTCGCACAGCGGGTCGGTCGGTGGCAGAACCCAGGAGTCCCGTGGGAGCGGAACAATCAGACTGTGATAGGGATGAGGAGCAGGGCTAAGTGCTGGTGGTTCAGGCTCAATCTCTTTTGTGAAAGGAAGTCAGGACCCCAGTGCTGGGCCAGGAGAACTCTAAGACGGGTGAATGTCTGTACAGTAATTAGCGAATGTGTGTACAGTTGTTTTGAAGGGGAGAGAGGTACAACAGAGAGAGCTCCGAGAGGATCTCGGGGGGTCTCCCTCTGCCAGCAGTGGGGGAGAAAACTCCCAAATAAAACAAAAACCTACTGAAACAAGCCACTCTACTGCACCTGATTCCCCCCTGGGCAGAGAACACGGGACAGATGTGTAGTCACGTTGCTTAATGTGCTATGGGAAGGCGCTCAGATACTACAGTGATGAGTGTGGTAAAAGAACCTAGACAGACTAGACTAGACTAGGCTGGGCGCTGGCTGATCCGGCACCAGCGCTAAGACAGAGGCAGAAGGAGCAGGCGTTTGCAAAGCAGAAGGGCACCTGGTTGGGGCTGGGGAAGGGTGTTCACTCATCTGCTTGGTGTCCCAGTGAGTCACTGCACACAAGGGCCTCTGTCAACAACTGGTGGGAATCAGGCACATGGAGGGAGCCCAGCTGAGAAGTTCTGCTGAAACCTCAGACATCACTCGGGGGCTCATTAAAGTCTGCGGGACTCCCCCCTGGAGCTGACTCCCCCCAGAGGCACTGAGCCAGGCTGGAGACAATGGAGAAGCAACAGGGACACATCTGTCCCATCTTAGCCTCTGAGAAGCACATTCTGCTCTGGCTTACCCCCTCCCTCCCCCCCATATAGCTCTGCTGAAGTCACTGGGGTGGCTCAGGGGGAAAACCAGGGCAGAATTTGACCCTAAATCAACATCAGTTTTACATGGGGGGAGGGATAGCTCAGTGGTTTGAGCATTGGCCTGCTAAACCCAGGGTTGTGAGCTCAATCCTTGAGGGGGCCACTTAGAGAGCAGGGGCAAAATCAGTACTTGGTCCTGCTAGTGAAGGCAGGGGGCTGGATTCGATGACCTTTCAAGGTCCCTTCCAGTTCTAGGAGATAGGACATCTCCATTAATTTAATTAAAATTAAATGGGAACGGCGGCTTGATGCAGTGGACGGAGCATAGGGGTAAGGTCCCGGAATTCCTAGCCCAGGCTTGGTGAGTGACTCTCTGTGTGGTTCAGGAGGAGTCACTTAGGCCTAGATTTTCCAAAGTGTCTGTTAACCTGGGGTTCCCAACGCTAGACACCAAGGGCCTGAACCCACAACTTGGCTGAAGTCACATGGGAGCTGTACGTGCCCATCACCTCTGGAAACCAAGATGTCTAAAACTGGGGCAATCCAAAATTAGCCGCCCTTAACTTTTCTGTCCCAGTTTCCAGGTCTGTAAAAGGGGGCTAATACTTACCTACCTCGTGAGGCTTAATTAGTGAATGTCTGTACAGTGCTTTGAGCATGCAAAACTCACTACATTATAGAATTCTTGGTCTTATCTCAGCCCCCAGCTAATCACATCTTGCCATCTTCCTCCTAGGTTTCCTTCCTGCCTTCTGGTTGCCAGGGAAATAGCTGTCCTGGTAACCAGCTGTCATCTATCTTTTACCTTTGATTGTACCAGTCTGCTGGCATCGCTCCAAAATTCTCTCTTGTTAGATCTGTGAACAGCAGGTTGTTTGGTTTGATGGTGACAGCCCAAATTGATCATTCTCAGCCCCTTTTCCTGCTACTGATTTCTCAACAGCAGTATTATGCTGGCTTTAATGCCACCTTGGGGTGGTAAATGGGACTGGAAAGAGAAAAAACGATGTAAGATCCCAAATCATTAAGGTGCCGTATCAGAGAGGAGCAGACTGTGTCAGGTATACAAGTGGGAAAGGGGACATGATGTCTCTGCCTGTAACATGATAAAGGAAAAGTCACCTCAAATATCCCATGGTGCTCCCTTGAATTTTCTCGTGGCCTGCTGATATACAATTGCAGTCCAGTTTCATTCAGTGTGAAACCCTGTGTGAGACCGTTCGGCTGTCAAAGGTTGACACACTCCCACTTTGAAACTGTAGGAATTGATTTTCAAAGAAACTAATAGCACTGTTCCATGAGCAAAGCAAACGCTCAGTTGTGAATCTAATTTGCATGCTCAGTTGGTATGTTTGTGTCAGTAGATTCAGTAACTCTGCACATGTAAAAGGGCCAGTTCTGGTAATCTGTGTATGCAGTTACCCAATTTGGGTGCATAATTTTGGTAACTGGGCATGCAACATGGACACACACTTTGTGTATGCAGTTGAAGGGCTCGCTTTTTTAAAGTCTATGCTGTTTTCTAGTTTCCCATCTATATTTCTGCAGCTTAGGCCTCTACCAAGCAGAGCTTGCCAACATCAAACCAAAATATTTGCTAACCTAATTTTTAAAATAAAGACAATATTGCAAAACATTAAAATATGCTTCAGTGTCACGGTTGGATTTTTTAAAAGAGCATCCCCTTCTACTTCTCAAAGGCACTTAAGGCTGTACCACAATTAAGGACAGCTATTAATTTTGACAGGGTTATTTTCATCTTTGTACTCTCGTTTTTCGCTGAGACACTTTGTTTGTAACATGTTCAGCTTTATTTTTTGTGGCAATATGAGTTGAAATATTTTCAGCAACTTTAGTTTTCTGCGCCAATTCATTTTAACTCCAATAAGTCAGAGGCATGTACGATGTCAGAGGAACCACAAACCACAGAAAAGTTAATGTCACATCATTAGGGGAATATCAAGGTGACCTTGCCAAAAATAATCTGGGAGGGAGAAATCAGAACATCCTTTGTGAGTCAGCAGATTTTCTTGCTTTCCTGAGGCCACAGGAAATAACACTCACACATTTAATTCCTTAGGCATTTGGAAAATGCTGCTGTTAGAAATACATACAGGGGCTCATCTGGAAGACCTTTACTATCACCTGAGATACAAGGTGGGTGAGGTAATATATTTTATTGGACCAACTTCTGTTGGTGAGAAAGACAAGCTTTCAAGCTTACACAGAGCTCTTCTTGAAGTCTGGGAAGTTAAGGGCAGGACTACACATAAAATGCTGCATCAGTCGGGCAAGCTGTATAAACCCAGTTGTGGGTTTGAAGGATTAGAACCGACCAGAGCCCTAGGTTGGAGTTGGGGGAGACCTCTGGTGAGCTTTTTAGCCTGTGGGTAGGTTCTTTTAGTGTTTTAATATCTTTTCTCGGGAACGCTTTCATCTTAAGAATAAATGTGCTTGCTTAGAAAGAGCTGTGTGGTGACATAACTGCGGGGCAGTTCACTGGTCTCCGCCCAAGAGAGGTGATGGCTGGGAGCCAGAAACCTAAAGTGGCTGTCCTTGGTGGACCACAGGCAGGGGGAATACAGGTGTAGTTGCCCTGAACTGAGACACACATTATTTGCTTTCCCATAAGAATGGCATCAGGCCCCTCTACATCGGCTTCTGTATCCCTTTGCCAGAGTATCTGGTTCTCACTCCCTGAAGCAACATCACTGCAACTGACCTATAAACTAGGGCTCGGAGACACACCTGCGTTCGACCAGGAGGTGCCGGAAATCAGCCTCCCACCGAAGGCACTGTTGGAGAAAGGTCCTGGGAAAGAGCACCAGGACTTGGGTGGTAAATTAGTAACAGGGACAGGATTTGTGGCCATGACAGATGCCCAGCGAACATCCTGAAATGAGATTAACGCTGCAAGGATAAAACTCGTGGTTGCTGTTGGCTTCGTCAGTGAACTTCGCTACCCTTCTCCCCGCGATGAAGCAAAACGCTGAGAAGGGAAGTTAGCCGCTTGCTGCTGGATCCGAATGACTTCAGGGAACAGCCCGAAGCTCTTTAGCAACCTCCAGATTGCAGGAGCCAAGGCAAAGCTGGAAGCGGTGGGGGCAGCAGCCTGGTGCGCTCGTTAAGTTCCCGTGGCACTAAACGAGTTGGACCGGCTTGAAGGAAAGTGGTTGGGGCTAGCAGCATGAGGCAGGTAAACCGATGTGTCAATCGCCGCAGAATCTCACGGTCGGCTCCATCTCCGTCACGCAAACCACAGCCCTTCCTGGCGTTCATACTTTCCCCTTGGCTCATTGCTCCCGGTGGACGGGCCCTGGTGCAATATTTCACTTTAACGAGGGGAAAAGAAAACAGATTTCTCAATCGACCGGTCAGACACAAATTCTAGAGACATAAAGGACAGAAACTGCAGCCAGCTCATCTGAAGTGACATATACACATCCTGCCATTCTGGGGGGGGGGGGGCGGGATCCTCGTATCCCACTCAGAGCCTGTGATCCAACTTCCAGATCAATACAGAATGCAGCGCGGCCGCCGGCCACCAGGGAATTCCTGCTGTTAAACTAACCAAAGGGCACTCGCTCTGCACACAGGGCAGCCGTAGCGTGGTAGGAATAAATTAAGTAGACGCACTGGCTGTGGAGCATCTCTTCACTGCAACTCTCTCAAATAATAATCCTGGGACTTGGCTTTTCAGCTGCTTCCTCATTTCCAAGGACCTGTAGTTCCTGGCACTGGGCAGCTGAGAGAGACTGTTGGCTCACGTCCTCCTGGAGGTGTCTGTGGTTGGGGTTAAGCTAATGGCAGCTGGCGCTGATCAGTTCTTAAGCAGAGCCAATCGGATATCCCCGGAGTCGGGCGCGTCGGCACCCATACCAGTTGCGGTTATATGGGAGGCCTTCTGTTAGGGAGAACAGAGCTGGTCCTGGTGCCTGAATGACTCGTAGGGAGCTGGCTGTTTGGGTGAATGGCTTTTCCTCTGGGTAGCCAGTTGCCAGCAGAGGTTAGTGGAGGATGTGCCCACTGGAGGAGGTCACAGAGGTCCTTGTGATACTTTGCTGGTGAAGGGCTGAGTCCACTTTGGAAGGAGAGGGGGTGAAATGGAGCCCACCAGAGGCTTCAGCTCAGGTACGAGTGTTCAAACTTCCTCTCCCCGGCAGCTGGGGGGTGCTGGGAGTTAGCACGTACTGAAGTTCTGGAGCAGGGCAGTGCCACAGCTTTTACTAGGGTGTGCGGCCTGCAAGCCCTCCCTCCCCGGTCTGCCTCCTAGTGCCTGGCTCAGTTCTGCTTCATTGTTGGTGCCGGTAGCATGGGGGCCCCGCCCAGGTTAGAGCTGCTTTGAAGGAGTGGATCGTTCTGTCCAAGTCCAGGTCACATCCTTGTGCAGGAGACTTTGGCACAGGGCAGGATGCAGACATGCACTGCGAGGAGGAGAGATTAAAAAGACTGGGACTTTTCAGCTTGGAAAAGAGATGGCTAAGGGGAGATATGATTGAGGTCTATAAAATCATGACTGGTGTAGAGAAAGTAGATAAGGAAGTGTTGTTTACTACTTCTCATAACACAAGAACTAGGGGTCACCAAATGAAATTAATAGGCAGCAGGTTTAAAACAAACAAAAGGAAGTATTTTTTTCACACAACGCACAGTCAACCTGTGGAACTTCTTGCCAGAGGATGTTGTGAAGGCCAAGACAAAATAACAGGGTTCAAAAAAGAACTAGATAAATTCATGGAGGATAGGTCCATCAATGGATATTAGCCAGGATGGGCAGGGATGGTGTCCCTAGCCTCTGTTTGCCAGAAGCTGGGAATGGGCGACAGGGGATTGGTCACTTGATGATTCCCTGTTCTGGTCATTCCCTCTGGGGCACCTGGCATTGGCCACTGTCGGAAGACAGGACACTGGGCTAGATGGACCTTTGGTCTGACCCAATAGGGCCGTTCTTATGTTCTTATGAGAAAGCGGGGGTCTGACTTCACTGAAGGACACGAGCAGTTTGGGGCTCCCCATGGCTCCCCTCCTATACTGAGCACGAGGTTGCAGAGGGTGGCCCAGTAGCTGCCCTCCTGTGCAGACCAGGCGCATATAGATGGCTTTCCCGCTGTCTTTCTTCCTGTACTGACTTGCACTATCCTCACCCTTACAGCCTTCTTATTCTGACAGAGCAAAGAGCGCTCAAGACACGTGCGATTGTACAATCCAAACTCAGAGCACTTCCCTCCTGGTTTGTTTTACCTTTCCACCTGTAGCCTTAGAATAATCGTGTAGTATGAGAGCGGCTGCAGTCTGGTCTAGTGCAGAGGGCACCGGCTGGCTGTACTCCCACCCGATTCACTCTGTCACCTTGGGTGAATTGACACCATTGCCCTGTGCCTCAGTTTGACCATCTGTTAAAAATATTGCTAATACTGCTCCACCTTTGTAAAGTGCTTTGAGCTCCTTGGATGAAAAGCAGCCTCTAAACAGCCCCATTCTTTAATACTGGCAATGCTGTACGTTCCACGGATTATTAACCTCAGACGAAATATGGGGCATCACTATACATTGCGGGGAAGGCAAATTCGGACTGAAACCCTTTACTCTCTTAAAACCAGAGCGTTGTCAAATGCGGCCAGCTGATGAGTCACAAATCTGTTAGTGTGATGCACCCTCTACAAGCAGAACTTTCATCACCGCTTTAACAGGCTGTTCTGAGAGCACAGAAGATTGGGCTTGTTCTCATTGTTTTTAAACCCTTTTGGCAGCATTCATCAGACCTAGTTGTGTCTGTTTTAAAAGCTAAACTAAGTTATGTAACATTTAACATCACTGTTGATAGATATATTGCTTTGTCTAAGTGTTCTTTTACTGTTTGGTTCCTTCTACTGCTACTGCTGCTCACTCCCCCAGCATGTGGTTTCAATCTCTTCCCTGTAGAAACATCCCCTCTCTCTTTCCATGTGTATGATGGTTTCATTGTTCCAGGGGAATGCAATTTGGGAGAAATTAACAGATGAGGCAAAATGTTGTGGCAGTAACCACCTCCATTTCAAGGAAATAGGTCCATCAGTGGCTATTAGCCAGGGTGGTCAGGGATGTAGCCCCATGCTCTGAGTGTCCCTAGCCTCTGTTTGCCAAAAGCTAGGAGTGGAGGACAGGGTTGATGATTGCCTGTTCTGTTCATTCCCTCTGAAGCAACTGGCACTGGCCACTGTTGGCAGACAGGATACTGGGCTAGATGCACCTTTGTTCTGACGCAGTAGGGCTGTTTTTATGTTCTTAAGGAAATAAAGGGGAACCCTTTAATAACACAGGGCAATGCTTATTTTTAAGAGACACAACCCCACAATGTTTAGCCTCTTGATACAAGATCACACGTTGATATCACAGCATGTGATCCTTTGCTTGGAAACCTTTTTACTTGCACCAAACACATCTCAGTAGCCCCATATCAGATAAAGGTCATAGAATATTAGGCACCGTCCTAAAGGATGGGGACAGGTTCTCCTCTGAATTACATCCTGCACAGTCCCATTGGCTTCTGTGTAATTTAGGCAAGAATTGTTCCATTTAGCTTGGCACTGAAGGGTTTCTTTCTCTTTCCTTTATTGAGCTGTTTGCTAGGAAACGGGCTGGTTGCAGGACAGTGGGGTGAGGGCAATTCTGGCCAGGAACACAGTGTGAGCGGGGACTGGGAGCCAGGCTTCTTGGGATCTATTCCCTCCTCTGCCACTGACCCGCCGTGTGACCTGGGGCAGATCACGTCATCACTGCATGCCTCAGTTTCCCCATCTATGAAATAGGGATAATAGTCAGCTACCTCATAGGGAGGTTGGGAGGTGACATTAATGAATGTCCCTCAAGTCCACTGAGATCCTCACGTTGCAAATGCTGTAGCGTGTAAGTGCAAGGATCCTTATCCAGTTCATTGTGGGGCTACGACCCACTAACGGGCAGGTTGAGCCACTAGAAATCCCTGTCTAGCCTGTTAGCCAATGACAACACATTTTGGACACACTCCTGCCCTCTGCCCCTCCCCACCATGGAGGCGACTCACTTTCTACTACTCTCCAGGGATCTTTGGTGTGTCTCGTACCGGCTCAACTGACCCCTTAAAGAAATGATCTGACTTGCAATGCTCCAGCTGTGAAGCAAGGAGGTTGAGCATCATTTTACTTCATAGAGTGAAAACTACTTTCACATGAAAGCCTTGGGGCTGTCTTGTGCACAGACCAGTCGGCTGCTGGAGCCCATGAGCTCTCACCTCTCCACCGGCTTGTCTAGGCCTGGAGAAGGGGCCAATCAGCATATTAAAGGCGTCTGGTTTAAAGCGATGCGGTTAGGCTGTGCCTGAGAGCCTGGGAGGAAGCGAGCGATGGCGAAGAGGGCCCCGCACTTCATAGCCACCTGCCCCCAGGGGAAAAAATGGCCAATGACCCATCCTGGGTGGGGCATGCCAGCCTGTGACAGAGAGCCAAGGGGGTCTGACCTTTTCTTACGCTTTGGCAATGCCCGTCCCGCTTGTCCTGCCAATAAAGTCTGATTGAGTTGAGCGTTACCTCGGCACTGCTTGGGCCGCACGTCATTCAGAACAACTTCCCTACGCTTTGGTTGGGAGCAGATGAAGAATAAATGAAAAAAATAATCCTCGGTGATGGCTTATGGCTCCATAGACCTTTCCTCCGCAAACCCTTCGGGAACGATACGAACCACACCCAGTAGTGGGCAAAACTCAAAAAAGGCCAATGAAGAAGGAAGAGATTTTCTTCCATTCGCCACAATGCTCATTTCTCCGGAGTGCTGTCCAGACAGTCAATGCTGAGGACAGTACATTCATTTTTGAATGGCACCTTCAGCCAGCTAGCATCCCTCCCCATCCCAAGCAGGCATGGGCCTTATCAGGCAATGTTCTCTGGAAGTATCTGCTTCTGCTATCAGAGCTGTTGAGTAATTAATAGTCTTCGTTGTTGGCAATCGCTAGCAACAGAAAATACTCATCAACAAAAAGAGGCCTCCATGCAGTTTACCAGGGGCTGGATGCTGCCAGGTGCCGAATTCTCTGGCCTTCATCCAGCAACACATTTCAGCACGTATGCTGTGCTGGATCGGGGCCAGGATCAATCTCCAGGTTCAGATCTCTTGGGTGAAACCTCTATAACTGAGTCTGGCCCTGTCTGGCTTGAGTGAACATCACTGATCCGCTGGGACTTTTCACACGAACAAGAGTTTGTCCCAGGAGCCTTTGCCAAGATTTCACCTCTGCCCCCTGCATTGTTGTTGTTCTGTTTCTTTTATCCTGGTTGCCACTTGGCATCTCCACAGTGGTTGTGTTGATTGCAGTGGTGCTGTATTGTTTGTGAGGCACTTTGAGATCTTATGGGCTGAAAGGATGCTATACCCACGCAAGTACACACTACGAAAGCTGAATTGGCCTGACTGGATGTACCGGCTGGTCCTACGGACAATTCGACCCCAGGCCTGGATCTGGTTCCCCAGAGGTGGAGGGGTTTCAGATGGATGTGTGTTCTGGTTCAGACCTGTTCTATGGGGACCAGAAAGCTTGGGTCTGAATCTGGATCATAAAACCACAAGGGGTGGTTGGACCAGTCCACCGCCTGTTTGTGTGCTTGTCATTCAGGCACCATTAAACATTGGGGACAGCATCTTTTATTAATATTGTCTTGTCATTATGATTTATTATTATTACCGTAGTGCCTAGGAGCCTCACTTATGGACCAGGAGCCCACGGTGCTAGGTTCTGTACAAACAGAGAACAAAGACGGGCCCAACCCCATGGAGCTGACAATCTAAGTATAAGACATGAGACGACAGGTGGATACAGACCAATGGGGGGGAAACAATCATAGAATCATAGATTATTAGGGTTGGAAGGGACCTCAGGAGATCATCTAGTCCAACCCCCTGCGCAAAGCAGGATCAATCCCCAACTAAATCCCCAAATGGCCCCCTCAAGGATTGAACTCACAACCCTAGGTTTAGCAGGCCAACGCTCAAACCACTGATTGGGCAGCATGATGTTGTCAGCAGCACAGCAGAGTTTCAAGCAGGGGTTGGAGGAGGGAAATGAGGTGGGCTAAAGAGTTATTTCTTGTTTTAACGATTTGGGAAGAAAATAGCTAGAAAAGATAAGCAAAGAGGCTTCCCCAGCGACTCCCGAAATGTGTGTAGATGCAGCTGGCGATGGCAGCTCGAGAACCAGATAGGACGGGAACACTCAGGACTGTCCATCAGAGTCGTCCCTAATGCAAGCCGCGTGCAGAAGATTGGTTTATTTAACGGTGGCAACACTTTGCACTCAGCTCAATCAGCAGATTGCTAACTAACCGCATGTCTTCTAAACCAGGAAACCTCATGTGCGGTGTAAACACTGCGCCCGGGTTGGTATTGGAGGTAAGCGCAGCTATTTCCATCAGAGGTGCACCATGCAGCCCGATCTCTTTACACAGGAGACACTGAGTAGCGGAAATCAGATCATGGGGGTGGGGGCTTTATCATTTAATTTAAAACCGGATGGGTTGCTGTGACTGCAGGGTGATATTACCAGCCTATACCACAGGGTATTTATCTCTGCCTAATGGTACAATAACGGGTATTTGAAACCATTTAGGAATAAGCCTCCTTCCATTGCAATTTGAGGTACAGGCTCACATATGGTATGTAACAGACGACATTTTTTCCAGTTCACTAATTAAGATACAGAATAAAAGTCATAAAAAAGTAGTGCTGGATATTTCAAGGGAAAATTCTCCTGTAGGTGCCAGGTATTATTAAGAGAGGAAGAGAGAGGTGTAGCCACAAGCTGGAAAAGGAATATATGGAAAAATAAATATGCCTCAAAAGCAGAGTGTTTCCAACAGCTGAGATACTGAACTGCACAGCGTCGGTTGCCCGAACATGGTCATTACTTTCCCGAAGCAGTTTGATCTTGTATTTAATATAATGGATCCATACCACGCAAAGCATGGTGAGAATACTCCACATCATGCGGTAACTTAACCCGCGTTTCAGTGGGTGATCGGAGCGGATTCTGACTCCAGAAAGAGGCTCTGACTCCAGGAATGGCAACCACCCAATTTTAGCCATTTGCCATTCCAAAAACAGGGTGTTGCTGGAGACCAAGACATTAGATCCCCCGGAATGCAGCGGGGTGGCATGAATGGATTGTTCAAAGGGCTGCAGGGGGAGGCAAGGGAGTGTCAGCCACTCTCCATCAAAACCAAAGCGAGCTAGAGGGGATTTAGCTACAGAACATCAAGGCCCTTAGGAGCTGTTACTTGCCAGCTGTCAGGATGACTTTGAGAGACCCCCTGAAGTAATCGGAGGTGGCAATTCCTGTGTTCCTTTGGAAATATGCGCAGATCAAACCCTCATGAGTAAAGAATTCTAAGCTGAGGCTGAAACTCACTCTCTAGCTGCACCGATGGGTGTGGGTGCCTCCGAGGTCCCAGAACAGTGGCTAGTCTCACATGTATGGAGCATGATTTTGTTCTTAGTTACTCCCTGAATTTAGCCCTAACTAGGAAAGTTCTTGGAGTTCAGGTATATGTACGAAGGGACAGACAGAGTGCTATATATGTGCATCTGTATTTGCCAGAAGCTGGGAATGGGCGACAGGGGATGGATCACTTGATGATTCCCTGTTCTGGTCATTCCTTCTGGGGCACCTGGCATGGGCCATTGTCGGTAGACAGGATACTGGGCTAGATGGACCTTTGGTCTGACCCAGTATGGCCGTTCTTATGTTCTTGTAGCTACCCTAACTTGGGGAGGTGCAAGCTATCTCTTAGGGACCCGTTCTGCTTTCCTTTGCATAGAGTGATCCCTCTGACGATAGTGGAGTTGCCCTGGATTTACACACATGGAACTGAAGCAGGATTTGGCCCTTGGGCTGCATTTCCCCAGAGTTGTGCCTGATCTGCACAACCATCACAAGTCTAAATGCAGTTGCATTTGCACCCTATTTGACATTTTCCACGGGCAGGGCTTAGGAGGATACAAATCTACCGAGCACCAAAAATAAAAGGCTAAAAAAAGGAGAGTGCCTAACCCAGAGCATGAAAATAAATGGGCAGGCCGGGGACGTGCAATTTCAATATGCAAGCTCCTCTTCCAACAGTTAGCAACCTAAATGTGGTGCTTAAATACAGCTGAGGCATTTACACATGTAAGGCATTAGGGTTTGTTTAGAAGCCCTTTATTGCAATACTTTGTTCTTTATTTCCTACAAATTAAATTTACTGAGGGATACATTTTGATTGTGAAATTATTTTGAAAATAGTTCCTTTGGGTTTTTTAATTTCCTTTGTTGTAAAGATTTACAACGCTTAAAATAAAAGGACAAAAAAAAAGAGAGGACAAAATACAAAGAAGGAATGAAGGTGGGGGGGGGGGTAAAGGTGACTTAATGGAGATTGGAAAAAAGAAGCGTCTAGATCCAGGCTGCCCATGGCATCTTGGATGTGTCTGTGTCACTTTCCCCATCCATTACATAGGGGTATTGATCTCAGCGGGTAGCATTCGTTCCAGGGCTGGGGCGGCAGGAGGGTGCGGATGCGGGGGGAGAGAGCCCAGGGTTAGGACGGCAGGGGGTGCGGGTGGGGGGGAGAGCCCAGGGCTGGGGCGGCAGGAGGGTGGGGGGGAGCCCAGGGCTGGGGTGGGGGGCTGCCAAAATTTTTTTTGCTTGGGACGGCAAAAAACCTAGAGCCGGCCCTGCTTGCAAGCCTCATGTTATTTGCTGTTTTCCTTAAGGCCCCAGCTCCTGGAGTCAGGTGATTATGGGAGAATCTCAGCTTTCTTCTAGACCTCGTGGTTGCTGAGAGAAGTTTGAAAATAGGAACCCTAAAGACTCAAAAAGCAAAGGCAAAAAGAGCCCGACATTGATTATTTTCTGGGCTCTTACGCATTTCCTCTTTATTTTTCTAGTTGCTCCATTTGTGCAGCTCTTGACTTGTGAGCATGGGGAGGTGTGCAATGCACAGGGATCCTTGTAAGCAGACTATTCAGATACACGGTGGCAGACCCCTCACAGAAACACATGTGCGCTCATGCTCATACACAGAGCAATTTTCTTTTGCGGACACGAAGGTGATGTGGTAAATAAAAGCCATTGGCCGGAATATCGGATACCTGTAAACAATTTCCTGGTGGTAATCGTTCAAATTATCCTTCCAAGCTGAAACCGCTGCACAAAATTGAGCTCATCCCCTTGAAGAGCTGCTACATCTTAAATAGTGTCCTACCTCCTATGGCAGCGTGCCTGGCATTCTAGCACACACCTGCTAGGAGCAGCCCTCCCTCGGCCCCATCCTCCATGTTGGCCTTTCACACCTCACTGATGTTCAGACACATTTTTCATCTCTTACATTTTTTTTACTGTTATCATCATCGTTTCACCTTCTGGGTCTGATTCACCCCTGTGTCTTGTGTCATCACTTAGCCCCCTGCGTGCAAGTGTGAAATATTACCGGATTTGCTAGCATTTTCCAAGAGCCAATGACTCACTACTCAAGGCACGAGTCCGTAGAGAATCAGGACAAGCCCCTTGAGACGCTCAGATCCTCACCTCTAACGGAGATGTTTCACCATCAAAATATTTATCTCTTGTGTCTATTTATTTTGGTAAAGTTGATATATGTATATACCACTTCCCCCACTGATTGCAGCAGGGGAGCTGGACTGGTGCCAGACCAATGGTGGGCGAATTGCTTTGAATTCTTAGAGCCAGAGCCAGAGCCTTGCGTCGTGTAAATCGGTGTAGATCCATTGAAGTCAAGCCCTTAGCGATAGGATTCTCACACGGGAATCATAATGTAAGTGCAGTTATTGTTGTTGATCATTACCATGCACAGGGTGGTGGAATATCAAAAAGACTTGAAAGGGAAATTGATTCATGAATCGCACATTTGTTTGCTCAGTGTGAAAACCTCCCCTTTAAGAAAAGCTTTCCTTTTTTTAGACCCTCCATTCAACAATTCTTATTCCATCTATAAACCATAAGGGAATTTCCTTCCCATCTGGTTCAGCAATGGCCAAATTAGCAAAAAAAAGACTGAGAAATACCCAGCCTCCACGTTTATTTGGAACTTATTTTACCAGGAAAATCTCAAGGACATCCATCCATCTTGTTTCCACCAGCATCCCGATGCTCCCCTCTCAGCGTCTAAAATCAGGGTGAAAAGCTTGGAGCCATCAGTTCTTCCCAAGTGAACCAAAAATGCCACCCCGTGAATGGCGAGTCCATCAAGTGCCAGAGAACAGAGGAAGGAAACAAGTGGCTTTGAAAAAATGCTCCCTAGCCAGTCTGCTATTTCATTAACAAAGCACAAACCTGACGGAATAGACGTAGAAAAGGCTCTCTTTCGAAAAGGTCTCTCTCCGGTAATAGTTATTGGGAAACTTCCTGGAAGTTAAAGTTAGATTGAGGCTGACAGATTAGCTGCAACACAGATCCAATCCAGAGCCAGCTCCCAGGCTACATTCATCTGTTCTATTGCCCCCCTGAATTTCATCACCTACTCAGGATAAGGAGTTACCATGAATAAATTCTCCGCATGACCGTACAGGTAATTAATCCTTTGGAGGATAATACTCTGTTTACACGCCTCAAATGCCTGCCCAGAACTGCCAGCGTTCCTTACACATATGGCTCTAGTCTGCCACCTTATCTCTGAGAAATACTGCACCATGGCCTGGATTATAACCCCCCTACACTGGTGAGCAGTTACTCATTGAAATCAACATGATTACTCATGTGAGTAACTGCTCACCAATGACAATAGGGGTTCACCGTCTGACCCTGTGTGAACAGTCCCACTGATTTGCATGGGACTATGTGTGGAGTGTGGGGTTACTCGATGTAAGTAAGGGGGACCTCACCTGGCCCTATCGTGAGTGTGACTGAGAGAAGATCTCATTCCACCCCCTTCACTATCCTTCCCCCCAGCAACAACATCAAACCAAATTCTTGCTCCTGAACATCCCCCACCCTTCCCCACACCTGCCCAGAGCCCTGTCTTTGCTGATATTTATGTATCTCTAGTAGGTTCCTATGATAAGCCGCGGAGACACTACTGCTAAGTTTTAAAATTAGCAAAAGTTACATATTTTCCATTCACCTTGGTTTCCGAAGTGGTTGAACCATTTTTGCTTAAACTTTCTCTCTCTCTCTCTTCACACAAACACTCAGATGCATGCACAGACACACACACACAAATGTCAAGCTGAGGCACACACCTGGCATGGGAAATTTCAGCCCGACAGGTGAAAGTCTGTCCAAAGCGCGTTACACATCTGAAAACAGAGAGTTACAATGGAAAGTGTTAGGCAACCTGGTCACTAGGCACCACTGCTGTTCCACCTAAAGGCTCTCTCTAGATAAAGAGATGGAGCCATAGAGTATCATTTGCGGTAAGGATGTTGAGGGCTGGTGTATATTCAAAATCTCCTTTGGAAGGGTAGTCGGGTGTGTGAAACTCCTTCCCCTGAGCCTAGAAGCTCAGTTCAGTCTACTGAAAAATGTACAGACTCGAGGAGTGAACTCCTGCCACCCTGATGTCAATGGCACAATTCCCATAGACTCAGTGGGGCCAGAGTTTCACCCCAAGAGATCCAGAAGCAAGACTTCAGGGGGAATTTTCTAAGGCACAAAGGGCAGTTAGGGGCTTTGCTTCCCTTTGTGCCCTGGAAAATTGTCTCTGGATTATCTCCAGACGTGCAGAACTCTGTGCGTTGCATCAAAGCCACACTGTATCGTCATCGGGCCCTCAGCTGAGTGCAACATGGGAGACCCCGAGTGACAGTGACGATATTTTTTCCTGTGAAATTACACATGACCATTTTTGGCTGTTGTTGGTCAGGGCTCTTTTGCAACTCGGCATTTGGGGTTTTCCACGATGATTCTGGGAAATGGCCCTTTTTACATTGACAACATGGACAGTTTGAAAATTTGCATGTTTTCTATGCAAGTAGATGTTTGCCCTATCTTGAAATTTTGTATTTAAACTACGGAGTGTTTCTTGATTGACAATAGGAAACATTTGGAATGCAACGGACCCATTTTCACACAAACCTGAGCATAAATGTCTGTGAAATTTTGCCTCATTTTGTACAAACTGGCAATTTTTGCACATTCAAATAATAGGCAAAAAAATCTCAACGTCAAGGTGTTGAGATTTGCTTCTGAAACAGAGCATGTAGCAATGCACGTAGCAAGAGCCAGATCTATGAAATAAGACCTCAGACCAGGGCAAGATCACTTCCATGTTCACACACAACTGCGTATAGTGTCTCCAGGTTCCCAATAAAAGAGAGTTTCAATTCCAAGTGGCCTCTCAGCAATTTTCCTGCTGTCTTTGAGTTTGTCTCCTTTTGTTTGGTTGTTTCACTATGGGAAAAATAAATCAATGTTATGATTTAATCACTGGCCCTAAGAAACTGGCTTGAAGGTCTGGAGTGAGAACTGGCAGAGGTACAATGCAAAGGTGGAGTTTAGTGACCCCCAGTAGGTGAAAGCAGGAAGACTATTCCCTGACCCTTAAACTTATCCCTTGGTTTGATCAATGGAACTTCACCAGTGCTGGTGCTTCTGCATAGGGAACTTGATCTATTACTTTAACCTGTTGTTGTACAGCTCTGGGTCTGGTTTGCTCTACCCTGCCTCCCCCTTGCAGCACTGGTATAGGAGCCGCCACTCTACAGTTCAGAGTCTGACACCTCATTTTCTTTGTGTTCCTGGGCACGATGACACTAGCAGGCTCTGCCCTCATTGACACATGCCGCTGCCACATGCTAACCCCTTGGGCAACTGGAGGTGAAAGTGATTGAGGGAAGGGACTGGAGAGCCTCCTGACACTCCTCTCTCACCCCAGATTCACACCAATGTAACCCCATTGACTCAGTCGTGTGACTCCTGATTCACAGGAGAGAAGAACCAAGCCTTCAGGTCTTATCTACACTATTCTTTCCCATCCTACTCTCTAACTTCCCAATGTTGCTACCACCAACTTGGTTCCACCAGTCCGAGGATGGGGAGCCCTGGTGTAGAAGAGACACCCGTGGCTGCTAGTGTTTTCATCACTGTGTTATTCCCACATGCTCAGAATGGGGTAGGCAGCACCATGGTGAAAATGGTGGTGGCCATGGCAGTCTTGTCTACCCAAGCACCTCCCCCATTGCTGTCACTGGTGAACCTGAACTGGCGACAGTGGGAAATTTTGAGGACAAAAGGGCAGCGTAGACCTGGCCATGGGCTCCAACTTGGACCAATGCTTTGTGGCTGCAAAGAAGTTTCTTAGGAAACCCATCCAGTTAGTGGGTGCAATTTAAAGTCAAGAAAAGGGCGATTACAAGGACTTTGGGAGTCTGGATATGGCACACAGGTTCAGCCTTCATTCCCCTTCCATTGCAATATCCAAGGACGCACCACACCAATGATTTCAAATTTCTTTGATGCACTGACATTTTCTTCTCTCTCTGAACCCTGTTGGCAACCCCCATTTGTCCCATCGCCTTTTTCTGAAACTTGGAACCAAGCGAGATGATACGGCGGTCAAATTTCTCACCCAGCAGCCCCCTAGGACGAGGGAAGCTCTCGCTCCCCTCCAACACCCCATCACACCTTCAAGAAACTCTCCCTACTTGTGCTCCGTTCACATTTGGTTCCAGTTTGGGTGATTCGCGACACCTGGGGAGTTATATCCCAGCAGCAACAGATTCCAGAGCCATTACCCCCTTGTAAATCTGACGCACATTAAACAGCAACACGTGCAGGGACGTTAGTTCTGTAGTAATCGAGGTTTCTTTTTTAATGACAGGAAAACCCTCTGGGCATAAACCATGAGCTACTGACACACATCGTGCTCCAGGAATATGTCCCACTTGCCCGTTTCTCTCTGGAAAGTCTGGGATTCGCTTGCCAGTGGTGCTAGGCAGGGGACGGATGTTGAGTCCCTTTATCTCTTATGGCGGAAAATTTGTAAGTGGACAAAATCAGCAGTGGGAGGAAGGTAGCGTGGAGCAGGAGCTTGCTGGGCTTTTGTGACTGAGCGTCGGGCACAAGGAGCATCAGCCGGTAAGTACCCGCCATGCGGTGCCCAGCACATCCACAGTTAGCCGCTTCCCAGCACTGCATGTTTCTAGAACGACTGCCTCCGGGCATCCAGGTCAAGACAGATCAACCCTATCGAAACTCCCTGTGAAAGGTGTGTGTGTGGGAAGGGGACATCCCTGGCACGGCTGCTGAACTCAAGGAGGCTTTGAACCCTTTGGGCCAGGGATAAAACCACAGTCCTCAATCACTCTGAAAGGTCCACAGTCGTCATATTTCCTGTTAGCTCAGCACTTCTGTTATAGGCTTCCTGAGCCCCCATCTGCCCCTGCTCCCCAGCCTCACCCCTCACAAATGACTATGCGAGAGGAGATGAGAGCTAGGGAAAACTGGCTCACACCTGGCAGCAGGACTCTTTGACAAAGGGTCATAAAAACATCACAGACACCTTGAAAGGAGACAAACCCTGAGCTCCCGCCCTTCTGATGTCCATCTTCGACGTTCCAGTTTCATGCTGGACATCGTTTTCCTACTGGAACCGATTAGCGGGCGGTGGAATGTGATGCTCACAGATGAAAATGACCAGCAGCCCTTTAATGAGAAACAGTGACATTTAAATGGGGTGGAACGAGGGAACAAAATGCAAAATTGGCCAAGAGGATTAATGGGTTCCTTTATGAGAGCAAGCTGGGAAGACATCGCTGCTACATACTGCACTCTTATGCCATTAAAGAAACGACTGAGCGGCAGGAGGTGGAAAGAGACAAGTCATGTGGTGGAACTGGGATCATTCAGCCAAGGAAGGGTGCTATTGTCTCTATTGGACAATAGGAACAAAGCATCCCTGGAAGTCCCCATATGGGAGAACGACAGAAAAACACGATAGAAGATTTCAGTAAGAGGAGGGGTAAAGGAGGCTGTTGTGAGGCTGAGCGGCCTCTCTCCGAACTGGAGTGTGAGGGAGGGACCACTACACTCCCCTGGGTGGGCGGAGCCAAACCCGCCCCGCCCCCCTCCCTGGAAGTACCAGGGTGGGACAGGAAGTAGAAAAGGAGAGCCCTGGAGCTCAGTGGCTGCTGAACCACAGGACAGACCGGACGTCTCTTCTTGGGAGCAGACCCCTCTGCAAGAGCCCGGCCCAGCCCCGGAGCGAACCGACGTCTTGCTGTCAAGGGAGGCAGACGAGGACCCTGAGGAGCTGCCGGAGCTACCAGTGTACCCCGAGGAGACAGGGGATCTTTGGACCACGGGACCTTCACCCAGACTGTGGTAGGAAGTAGCCCAGGGGGACCAGACTCTAGTTCGGTGCTGCTGCCGGAGTGTGAGTTGGTGTATTGCGGCGGGAATCCCCGCTGACCCACTGCCAGATCACCCTGCCACTGTTAGGGCCCTGGGCGGGGACGTAGTGGAGTTGGGTGGGACCGCGTCCCCCTACCCCCTGCCACTCCACCATAGGCCAGGAGGCCTGTGTTGGCATTCACCCCCTGCCTGAGCCCCGAGACTGCTTTGATGCTCACCCCTGCAAGAGCCCTAACTGTTTGCCAGCCTGCCCTGCTTTAGGGCCTGGTCTTATAGACTGCTACAGCACTGCCTTGAATACAGGCCAGAGCCCTAACTGTTTGTGGTTCTGCCCCGCCCAGAGGGCCAGAGCTCTGTGACAGACTGCTAATTACAGGCTGTTAATTACTGTCTGCCCTAGCCAGGTGGCTGTGGGCCAAAGACTGTTTGTGGCTCTGCCCCACCCAGAGGGCTGGGGCTCTGTCCTATAAGACTGTTACTTGCGGTCTGCCAGTAAGCAGGCAGAGTGGCCTCCCTCCCTGCTCGAGCATGAGAGACCCCTCCAGAGGCACCATCAATTCCTAGAGACACTTGCATTGTGAAACGTATCTTTATCTTCATCTTCTCTTTCCATCCATCCATCCATCCATCCATCCATCCAATTTTTAAGGCACCCATCATTGTAGTATCTCGACTGAAGATACATCCGGGATGCTCTGAGAAAACAGATCTCGGAGGAGTTTACACAAACTGAGCAGATGAATTGGTTGCCTAGATCCCACTGTGAAAGCGTTGTGTTATCCCCTGGGAGAATAGCCATTGACTGGGTGGGAGGAAAGTTGGGCACTATGTCTTATCTATCTTATCTATCTATCTTATCCCTCCACACTGCTCCACTGTGGAAACATGGCTCTGACCTGCACAGACCACTTTCTCCTGAGTGAGACGGGATCTTCATCCTTCTTCATTCCCAGGCCATGCCAGCTAGCCTGCTTGCCCTGCCGGGAGACATCTGTCTCACCTAGGACTCTGAAGAAAAGCTTCAGACGAGAAAGGAATTGCTCTAGCTCCTGGCAGCAGGTTTGAATTTCCAAACAACGGGGAGTGTTTTCTGTTTTCTTTTTTTTGTTTCGTGGCGGTAAAGCAAAGAGGCATGCATCGCAATCCCAACCATATGGGCATGGGCCGCCTGCTAATATGGAAAATAATTAAGTGGCTGGATTTTTCTATTAATAACAAGGAAGGGGAAGAAATTAGAGCGAGTCTGACTGTGGAAGGAGGACAAAAATATGCCAGGAACCTCCATAACCAGGTCATGTAGATGTGTAGGGTGCGATTGGAATCCCAGAGACATGGCCCAACCAGGGGAATGCCTGAGGGTTTTAAAATGACCTGGGAACATACCAGCCCTCCTGGACGACCTCCCATAGGGAGAAAGAGGAAACCAACTCCTAATGGGAATGTAACCACCGTACAGTATGGCCCTGCAGCAGGGAAGATGGTTGTGGCTTCATTCTGTGCCAATTACTTCAAGGCAAGCACTATAAAAGGCACGGGATCCCATTCCCACCCAATATGGAACCATCTGCCCAGTAACCAAGTGCATTTGCAGCCGGCACGGTAGGCGGGAGCAGGAGTCATTGCAACATCACACTTGTACGTTATTACAAGGGAAGTGAACCAAAGAAATGAACTGAGCAGAAACAAACTCAAAATGATCCCCAGGCTAGGGACTCTGTGCGCTCTGTGGCTGAGCCAGGAGACACTCAATGCAGGGCAGGACGGTGACCATCGCAGCACACAAATGCTCCGTCTCCTTCTGTTTATCAGACCCATTGCAGATCTCACCACAACTGCCCTCTGGCACCGACGGCTCTGCCCCTGCTGGGTCTTCATCAATCCTACCTCAGCTGTCTCTGCCTCTGTCCTGCCACATCCCTATCTGCTATGCCTTTGCCATTTCACTATCCACCACGCTGCTGTCTGTCTCTCCGCTATCCACAGTGGCCTCTGTCTTTCACATGTCTCTGCTCTCGCTCCTCCTGCCGCAGATGCTGCCATTCCAGGTTCTGTCCCTGCTCCACTGTGGCATCTGTTTGACCTTATATCGGTAGCTCACCATGCCCCTTTGCCATGAGGATGAGGATGAGGGGTGACTGACCGTTTTCCTGCCAAGGGGTTGGCAGAAATTTGACACAGAATAACAGACTCAGCCTCTGCTCTTGGGGTTCATCAAATTTTAGTTATTTCTTGCTGGGAGGGGTCTGAGCTCCTAGGATTCCAACACAGCAAGAATCAGGAGGGCAGGAATTGACGCTGGGCTGAAGGGTCCCAAGGACGTAGCTGGGGATGGACCCAGGAGTCCTGGGCATGGAAGCCTATCCCTAATCATTCTGTTCTTTATTCCCACTACAAAACATTACGTTTCATTCTCCCGTCTAAGGACAGATTGTTACATGATCAGCTGGCTGATACAGTCTCGCTGCTCATGGTTGTCTGCAGCCAAGGCCAATGACTTCCACGTTTGGCTCACAGTTTCCGTCACTGTGGTTTTCTTCGTTCTCTTTGAAGGTGGCGGTTATATCCGGCCGGTGTGACTGTGGCGACCCCTGTGTTTTGACCGCAGTCCACGTGGAACGACGGGTGGACTTGCATCAGTCTGAACAGACGACACAAGCCCCTATCAGAGGGCTGCTCTTCAGACCAAAACCTTGGGGGTGGAACTTAGCACCCAGGACATGACAGAGACGAGTGGAGCTGCTGGAGAAATGACCCTTGGTTTTATCTAACTGGTTCCGCACCGGGGTCAGTGACAGGATGTTTGACGTGGGCCTTGAGATCAGCGGCCAGTGCCACTAAAGAGGATGCCAGTGAGGCAGATGAAGATAACGATAGTGAGGCACAGGATGATGTTGGTAAAGCAGATGCAGATTCCTTAACCTTGAAAAAGTTTCCCATATCACCTTTTAAGCTGCATTAAAAATACCCTTAGGTCCAGCTACGATATATTGAAACATCTCGAGCGCTTTCTTCTCAAGTAACTCCCTAGTGATCTGAAAGTGCACATGTGGGTAGATTCCGTGCTACTGATGGCGCTGCAGAGGGACGAAGGCATTATTTTTCAGCGGCCCCTGAATGTAGGGATAGGCAGATCCTCTGAAGAATTCCTTAAAGAGCTTTACAGAAACTCAGCTGCCTTTGAAGTTGAAGCTGCTGGAGACTCAGTTTTTGAATCGAAAGACACCAGGACATCATTAGTGGGAATAGAGCTAGGTGAATGCAGTCTGTGGCTGTACGTTTGGCTTTCTGAACATATCAGCTGGACTTTGTTCTCTTTCTGCAGATAGTCTAGCTAATTGGCTTGATTCATGTCTTACTTATACTAGTGTGAGACTGGAAGTGTCAGATAACCATGGGTAGGTTTTCTATAATAGGTTAGTATGTGGTTTCTTGTACCTTGCTTCAAAGTACCTTGTTTCGAAGACAATGGGCTAGATGGACCTCGGAGCCAATCTGGTCTGGCCAATCCTATAACAGGAAAGTATCCTAAGATTAAAAGTACAGAATGACTCACCAAATCCCTCAGCTCCCACAGTACAGAGTGACTGGGGAATAGATCATGTGCGCAACCCAGCTGGTAATTGGAAATCTCTCATGATATCGACGTTGCAGGGTTTTAAAGTGCATTTCTTGAGACTTTTTGTTGCTCTATAAATGTTTGATAATGTCTGTCTGTCTCTGACTCTTCAATAAGCCCACAATGCTTTGTAGGCTACATTGCACCTCTTTGCCAACAGCTGCTCTGTTCTGGTGGCTAAGCCCGACTGCAGGAAGCGCTGAATACAAGCGGCTCGATCCCGCTTCAGATCACAAAGCAGTGCAGAATTATTTCAGTGGTTATCAAATTAAAATCACCTGAAAGAACTGAAGACCCGCAATTCTATGTTTACAGGTGGGACACATTTCAAAAAGGGCTTTTAGATAATTTCACTCAAAATAAAGTATTTCTAAGGAAAGCGAGACCCCTAGAATTTAAAAATACCTTTTCACTCCCTTTATTAAACCTCCACAGAGGCTTGAAATGAAATGGCTTTGCCTGGGAGTTTTGTCTCTTGCTATTTGCCAAATATTGGTTTGCTTCTTGTATTTCCAGCAATGATCCTTTTTTTTTCCCAATTAAAAATGTTTCACTCCTCTAGCCCAAAGCACCAGCAGCACAACACCCAGCAGTCATTGCTCAGCGTATCTACATTCAGTAGGTCCAAGGAAAGTCATCTCTGCTTATAAGAACCGTTCTGCAAACGGTACTACAGAGGGGCAATTGTTCTGAAGTCTTGCCCGCGTTCATCTGGTATAGATTACAGCTATGAAGAGGCATAGGCCAGGCTGCCTGCAGACATGTGAGAAAAGTATCCAAAATACAAAGGAGATCCAAAGTGTAGCCAAGTGACCATGCGTTTTAGGGACCCGGATCACGAGCCCAGCCCTGCTCAGGTTTTTGTTGACTTGTGTTTAATCCCATTCTGTTAATTTAGGGCCTATGGTAAATAAATAGACTAATAGCGCTTCTCTGTGTGCTAACAGCAGGCTCACCCAATACCAAATTTTATGCCTCATTTACATTACACCCCTAGATTATATAAAGACTAGGTGCTATTCACAATGGGCTTGATCCTGCAAAGTGCTGCTGAGTGCTGCGCTCCGATCCAGCCAAGCCTGTTCAGGACACGTGTCTTTTAGAATATGAGTAATCCCATTGGCTTTAATGGGGGCTGCTGGGGGCTCAGCATGTTTGAAAATAAGGCCAATTATTTAGGAGCCTAAATATAGGTTTCAGCAACAAACGTGAGGTCCTCGTTTTTTAAATCTTGGCCTTGATTGATGGGGAAGCACAATGCTCTGTCAAGGTTTGATTTCCTTTTAAGTCACTGATATGCATTTACTGCTAACCCCATCTTAACAAAGTCTGGATTTCTTAAACTGGGAATGCTCTTAGGGCTTTTTTAGAGAATCAATGAAAGGTGAGAATAAAAACTAAAACAATGCAGAACAAAGCCATGTCCTTCTGCAGGGAGCGTGCTGCATGCACTCGGAAAGGATGCATGCACTGTGAAGGGGCACGTTACATGAGCTCTAGAGAGACGTACTGCATGCAATCTAGAGAGATGTGCTGCATGCTCTCTGGAGGGGTGGGCTACCAGGGTGCTCCTTTCTTCTACTCCCCTTTTTAGATCTCGCCCATGTGTCCACAGGGAATTCCCCCTCCAGGCCAGATTGACAATCTTCTGTTCAATCCCCTGCCTAGCTCTTTTCTGCTCATTGGACGTGCTGGGACAATGAAACCTTCCTTCTGTTGTGAAGATGCCCCAAGCCAAGGGAAGACTGTCTGGGTTTGGGGTTCACATTGTGATGTCTTCTGGTTAGGGAATGGGCAGAGAGCAGCGGTTGTGCTGAAGGCGGCTTTGTTACCTCCGGGTTGTTAGTCTGATGGTTTCTAAATCACACAGCATGTTCCCCACCATGAGTTTCCACTGGCTCCTGTCATGGATGGATTGGCTTCCATTAATCTGGAATCAGGGAGATACCAAGCATTATTCCCTTAGCCAGGCAACTGTCAAATGCCTTTTGCCTGAATGAGAAATGCAAGTTCTTTTTTTTTAAATGGTATTTATTTGTTTGTGGTCTCAGTGGTCTCCAGTTGTGTTTGTTTTAGTCTGGAGCTAAATGAGTTGCTGTTCGGATATCTATAGCCTACACATACCCTCAAACCACCAGCACTGTAAACCTGGATGCATTCAAGTATACAAAGCCAAATTCTGCTCTGTTTCACACGTACGACCCCTTGCACTTCAATGGAGTTGCTCCAAACGATCTGAGAGCAGAATTCGCCCCATTGTGTTTGAAGGCAATGGGACAACTCATGGGACATCAAGCGATTGCTTTCCCTTAATTATGCGTTTGCAGGGTCCAGGTAGCTAGATCACTGACCTAAGGGACACACCTTCCAAGCAGTGAAGAGAGAATTCACGAGTTTAAAAAGAATGGAGTCTAGGGGAAAGAAGGAAGAGCAGCATCTCAGGAAAAGACAAGAGAGCAGCAAAATCCATTTTCATTTATTCTGCTATTTTGTGGTTGCCAGAATCAAAAACAACAAGAATAAGTCAAATTCAAATTCAGTTTATAGCTCTTGGAATACATTGGATTCACCTCTCTCGCTCTCTCTTTGAAGTCTTCTGCTTCCATGGACAATCATCTCTAGGACTATTGCTTTTAGGTGGATCTTTTTTGGACCCAAGGCAAGTAACTGACGGAAACAAAGGATTAACATGGAAGCCCTACTCCTCAGTAAGCACCAGAGAGAGATTTCTCAATGGAAAAAGTACATGAGAGGGTTTCTAGCCAAGAAAGTGACCGTTCGTTGTGTGGTCTTCAGAGAGAGCCTCAAAATAGCAAAACAACATAATTAAAAAGCACAGCACGCCATTGCTTCTAATGATCCCCCCCTTTCCCATTAGAGGAGGCATTCTACATTGGGGAAGGGGGGTTGTGCCACTCTCCGCTCCTTCATTATGATACGGTATTAAGATATTTTCTGCAAAAGGCCAGCAGTTGGAAACAGAGAGGTTGTACATTGCCACGGTGCTGCCTTTGTCTTTGCTGTATATAGATCTGCAATGAGCAAAGAACATAGGCCAACGTTTTCCAAAGTGACTAGTGATTTCAGGTGCCTCAATTTGGGGAGGAGGGAGATGAGAAGCCTTAAAGGGGCCACATTTTCAGAGCGCCTGCTCCCTAAAAATCAGGCCCTTTAAGATGTCTCAAGCTGGGCCTCCAAAAAGTGAAGCCACAGATTCTTTTCCTGCAGCAACTGCCCTGCTGTCTTCTGCAAAGAGGAGGAAAACTGGTTATTACAAACCGATATTTCCCACAATGAAATAGGGCCTCCGTTTCATCCTGGAGAAATTATTCGCCTTTCGGTCATGAGGGAAATGTGCTGATGGAGTTTGAGGGAAATAATTCATCCTCTTCCTTCCAGGTTTTCCCACACTGAGCTATTCATGGGCATCAGCAGCTGGGAGAAGCTCTCCTGGAGTGGAAGGCAGGAGATGGGCATTTTCTACTATCCTTATTAATCTGATCAGTAAACAGAATTAGAGCTGTATTGGCAAAGGAAAGCTGCGTGAGCCAGAACAGGACCATCTAGGCAGAGAGGAAGGATTGTTCAGCAGTTAGACAGCTGCACTGTGTCTCCTGGAAATCTGTCCTTGATGTGTCAGAAGATTTTTCATTCTGTCACCTCACTACTCCATTCTCGCCTTTAATACTGGGCCATTTTCATCTGATTCCCAGTTCCCACACCACCAACTTGCCGAGGCCTTTCGCCAAATGCTCTTGCTTTGTCTTTCTCTCTCCGAGTCTGTTCCCTTTTCCTCTCAGTTTTGCGGTTCAGCATTTTTTGAAAGGATCGTAAATGGAACTTCATCTGTGCACTCGAACCGACGCGCTTCCCACAAAGACATAACATTCGAAACAACTCAAACATATTAAAGCTAACTTTGTTTTTAGTCCAACTCCTGAAAATTAAATTTGGTGGTGGTATAAACAGGATATAAAGTGCTGCAAAAAAAAAGGGCTCGGAGAGGAATATTTTTCTCCCTCGCTCACCCTGAAAGAGAGGAAGCAACCTGTGGGGATCACATCACATGGCATTCCTATACAATATTAAAAACCCAACAGCTAATCACAACCAGATCCGCTTCCCTTTACTCCATTCTTTTTAAATATCGTACGAGAAAATTGACATCCGTTCAGTTTCATCTACGTGCCACCAGCAAGCTGATCAGAACGTTGTGCGTTGTGGGAAAATAACAGGCCAATGAGAGTTTCCAGAGGATCAGATGTTTTGTTTAATTGTCACATGGATGGATAAAGATGGGGGGAGAAATGATGGGGGTGAGGGGTGAAGGGACATCGCTTGAAAACGGGAGACAGAATGTGGGATGGCAAAGAGACAGGACTGTGAAATGAGACCTCTGAAAACACTGCAGCCAGCACAGTTCTGATGGGAGCTAAAGTCTGCTATCCTAAAAGGGGATGAAGGATTTAAAGCCGCTTGATTCAGCAGTACCATTCTATGGCCCTTGACAACTGCTTCCATCAAAGGAGGCTTGCAAAGCATTTCCTTTAAAAAAACTCTCATTGTCATATTGCTTTTTCATTAAACCTTTATTGTCTGAGTGTTTCATTTCTTAACTGGATGTATTTCTGTAATTAGAAAAAATCTTTTTGTGAGGCCCCAAAATAAATGGGGATAAAATAAAATAGAGTGAGTGAAACCAGAATGACGAGTCTGTTTTTAACACACAGTCTGAGAAGATTTTCTGCTCCTTTAATTATGGCCAGAGTCTGAGTGGAACTAGGGTGTTCTTTGTTCCCTGGGCCTGAGAAAGCAAGTTCATAAAGTCCCAAACCCTAGAGTGGGAACAGCTGGACAATGCAGCTAACAGAGCATAAACCATTGTGGAGATATTATTTATTAAGGACAATTACTTACATTTCTAATAGCACCTTTCATCAGAGGATCTCAAAGCACATTCACAAACATTCAGTAACCGAGTCTATCAGCTTGTGGTAGTTGAGGGACAGCAGTGACACCTGGAGGGTGGGATTCCGCTGCTCTTTAGCCCCCTTGGAACAGTGGGAGGCAGGAAGCGAAGAAGACGATCACATCTGGACGAGAAAGTCCTGACTTCAGACAACATTTGGTAAAACCGCAAGGGTGAGCGCCATGCCTCTACTAGACATGAGTTCTTTAATGACCACAATTCATTAATAGTCATGCTCTGTATTAAGCAACAGAGGGTCCTGTGGCACCTTTAAGACTAACAGAAGTATTG
>NW_020664481.1:2977378-3004751 GCF_002925995.2 Terrapene triunguis | reverse complement strand
CTGTTCTTTTTGCGGATACAGACTAACACGGCTGCTACTCTGAAACCTATTATTGCTCTGTTGCTTTCTTACATACATGATCCCGACGAGGACTATGGAAATGAATTGGTGGAACAGTCTGAATCCATTCTTGCTGGGTGTAAAAATCCACTCCGTGACCAACACTGGTGGTAAGTGTTGGGTGTCAGTAGGTAATGGACTCGCACGCAGCTGGACACAAAATAGTCTTCTCTTGTCTCACAGGGCTAGAGGACTCACTAAGGCTAGGGGAATTGGATGGCTCAAAAGGCTGGGTCATGGGATGAGGGACCCTTCCTCTCCACATTACTGGTTCAACTCCAATCCAGGTTGATCGGAACAAAAAGTCATAACAGACTGATGGATGTCCCGGGCCCATTTGAGTAATTTGGTGAGTCTCAATCCATTACCCAGCGGTGTCCATCTCACAAATGGCCCCGTTCCAACTGGCAACTAGAAGTGGCACCTGCTTCTATAGGTGGCACCTCCAGACCAGGGCTGAGATATGGCACCAGGCCATAGGACGCTGCCTGTGCACTCTGCTTTCTGTTCTGGGGCAGAGAGAGGATTTCACTCCCATGGCTCTGGGCATGGCCCCTTTCTCACAGGAATAGTTCATACTCATGAGCTTTCTCCCATTGGAGCCACAGGGTTGATTCACTTGCAGGATCAAACCATCGACCCACTTTGAACTATCTGAAAAGGAGTAGAACTCCTGGGTCTGCTGCTTCCTGTGGCGTCAGGGGCTGACACTGGGCTGGATCGGTCAATTGATGCTCCCATCAGTCCCTCCAAACAGCATGATATGGTGATTCTGGGCATACCAGATTCCGAAGAGACCAAGGGAATTCTGGCTACAAAAACACCCTCGATTCACTGAGATCAAGAATAAGCACAGGAGCTGCACGGCAAGAAAACCCAGAGACGTCTCACGGCTACAGACGGACGGCAAGAGAGGAGAGAGAGGTTCAAACCGGGGTGCGCTAGAAGCGAGTAACCTGCCGTGGGCAGCTTAGAGACCTTTCTTTCTTTCATTGGAGGTCGAGGAGTCACTGGAGACTGCACACTCCGGACCAAGTTCTGGCTGGCCCCTGAGCAGGTGAAAGAGCCTTCCCTCCCCATCTCCCCCAGGGCAGCCGGAACATAGTGACAGGGAGCTGGGGAATGCTGGTTAGGAAGTGCTAGCCCTGCTGACTGCGCTAGGGACTCCGGGGGGTCTGGGAGGGGCAGGGCGTCCAGTGGTTAGGGCACATCCTTCCTGTGTGACCTGGGGCATGTCACTGAGTCTCTTTGCCTCAGTTCTCCAGCTGTGAAGTGAGAATAATAGCAGTTCTCTACTTCACAGGTATTTGTGAGGACAAATAAGGGTTAAAAGAGGATTAAAAACCTTGTGAGGTGCTCAGATATTTTGGTTATGGGGGCCTTAGAAGTACCTAAGCCAGACAGACCATGGCTTGCCCCAATGCCACACATCAGCAGGGGTGCACTGGCTGCCCCTTGTGTAAAGAAGAACCCAAGCTCCGTCCCAGTCCGCAGGAGACGTGCCTTGCATTTCCAGGAGCCTTCTAACCTGCCACGGCCCAGCGCATCGTTTTACCCAGCATGCTTAGCTCTTGCAAACCTGCCTTCTCTCAGCAAAGAGTCTGCTCCAGTTCCAGCATTTATACTTGTGTCCCATGGCAACAAAGTTCAAAGTGTGGCATCTTTGCCAGTCTGTTGTCTTCATTTCAGAACCTCGTGGTGCTCTTAGTCTAGTCAGAGAAGTGGCTCAGGGTTTTGGAAAAGTCCCACATTTTGGAGGATTTCCAAGAGGCAGGGAAATACAGCCATTTATTTTTTCTTGGAAAAATGGGTTTTTTTTGCAATTGTTTTGGCTGTGACAGTTCTGATTTTCAAAGAACAAGCAGCAGGGCTGGCTGTCATCTTTCCCGTTAAGGGTGATAGAGCTACTTAGAAATTTGGAACACATGCAGCATTTCAAAAGCAAGTCTGCCAGGGCTTCCAGGGACCGCAGCTCTGGGATAGCCCTGCCATGTGATCTGCCCCAAAGCCAGGGACCCCGGGGCTTCCGGATTCCTGGGCCAGCTTGTTCCCAGCACTGCCCAACGCCCGTAGCCTGGCATGGTAGGGCGTGTTGGGTGTGGGGCCAAAGCCCACAGGGCTGCAGAGATTCCAGGCAGTTCTACAGCCCAGGGTCTATGGTAACCCCCCAGGGCTGGCTCAGTTATTCCAGGAGCCTTGTCAGCTCCGGATCAGGGGGGGTGCAAAGTTGGTTCAAATCCACCTTGGCTTCCCCTCTCCCCAGGCTGCGTGTCACCCATGAACCATATCAACCGACGCCATTTCTGACCCCCAAATTGAGATTTTGTAAAACCAATTGATTTCCAAGCCCTGAAGGCCGAGTGAAATGTTTATGCTGATTTTCCTGTGCAATTTCTAATGGTAAACAAATGAGCCATTCCCCAGCTAAACTGGCAACCCAAGCTAGTCAGCTCCCCGAACTGGATATTGAAACTGGCTGGCCGCACGGGGCGAAACGGAGGATTTTTCACTGTCTGGAGAAATGTAAACAAAAGCAAATGAACAGTGAAAAGCAACTAGAAACAGAGCAGACAATACAGATAAAAAAGCACATATGTCATAAGCCCCTAATCCTGCAAACCTTTCCACACGCGCTTCAGCAGGTGTCCTGCTGAAGCCCGTGGGACGGTCACGTGCGGAAGCGTCTGCAGGGCCAGGCCGTACGTGGTTGTTATGTGGGCTGCGCTCCTGGATACTTTGGAATGAATAAAAAAGCCTAAATCATATGAAATGGGCACAGAAAGTCACAGCAGCCAGGGCCGGGTAACGGCAAGATTTGAGCTACTGCCCGAAGGAGTTTTTTTAATTTTCGTTTGGCGGTGGGGAGCGAACGCAAGATAAAAGCATACTTTCCTTTCCATAAAGGTTCATGGCCTGGCCTCGACTCAGCCGCGCTAGGGGCATCAATCTCTCTTCTACCAGACTTTCTGTCAATGGGAAGAGATAACCACTGACCTCATTCGGCCCCCCTCCCTGGGGAGCTGCCAGCACTGGCCATGGGGTGAGGCTCTCCTGGTTCTGATTAGGATGAGGGAGGTGTGATCCTTCCCATGATTCCCAGCCAAATGGCCCAGATCCCAGGAAGGGGGAAGAGATTCCTCATCTCTGGGAGGTGAGGCGGTATTCAGAGCTCACTCTCTTATCACCTAATCCCTTCGGCATCTGGGTCTAAAACACTCACCGACAAGTAGAGTGCAGAAAGGACTCTGCTGTCCCTCCCGTGGCTTTCCTTTGTCTCCTCCCATCCCCATTTTCGCTGGCTCATGCTCTGATCCAAGGCGTAGGAGCACCTCCTGGGTGCCAATGGGAGCTGCCTCAGAACCCTGTCCCGTTTCCCTCCCACCTTCCCTGCCTCATGCTGACGGACACAGCCCTGCTTCTGTCTCCCCAGCAGCCAGGCCTCTGAGGAGTGAGCAGAGCGGGGGTGCGGGGGAGAGTTTATCTCCTCTGGCAGAGATACAAAAGGAAGCTCTGCTAATGGGAGGGCAGCTTTTGCGGCACAAAGATGGTGCCCTGGCCAGAGCCTGAGGCCTCCAGCCTCCTGCAGGGGAGGTGATCAGGAAATGGGGATGGGAGGCTGCTCCCCAGTCCTCGCCTCCTTCTCAGTGCGGTTTCTCACCGCTCCTCCTAATGCCGTTGGATGGACAAGGGGCGGAATTGCATCGAGTCCAGTCTAGGAACAGGGGCTGGTCTGGGTGGGATTAACACGGGTATAAGCACACCCCGCCTGGCACACCCTGCCCCTGTTTGGGATGGCAGCAGGTTTCAGAGTTAGGATGAACAGGGCAGGTCACACCCCGTGGAGTGATTATTTCAGGCTGGCTGCAGATTCAGGAAGGCAACAGTTCCACTCGGGTCACAGTTCCAAGCTTTTCTTGGCCTTCAGAAGGGCTGGTAACTTTTTCCTTTTGAAGTAAAAGGTGAGATTCTGATCTCAGGAGCTGGGGGCTCTAGGCCTCTGCCTTAGTCTGGTGCTGGATATGGCCTAACATGCCTGACTGCAGCTGGCCCCACATACGTTGCTGAGATTCTGTCTGCCTAGCTACAGTATTTATCTGACCCCATCATGTCTGAGAGCCTCACAAGCGTTAACTGATTTTCAGACATCCCCATGCAGCAGGGCGGGGCTGTTTTCTCCATTTGACGGTTGGGAACTGAGGCCCAGAGAGAGAGTAAGTGACTTACCCAAGTCACACAGGAAGCCAGTAGCTGAGGAGGGAACTGAACTCAGGTCTCACAAGGCCTAGGTTAGCCCCCACCTCCCAACCACTAGGCCATCCTTCCTTCCCCTTCTACGCTCTCTGGAGAGCACCTTGACCCTGGGGTCAATGCCTGAGCCAGCTCCAGCCCCTGAAGCCTCTCTCCCTGATGGCAGTGGAACTGTGGTCCCTTTGCTGGCACGCAGCTCTGCACAGGCGGTGTTGTATGCCAAGCAGATTGAACATGGTCCAGTGCCACCCAGACATGGAGTCCTGGCCTCCGGGAACTGCTGCCCTGTATTCTATTTTGACAGCTGTAAGAAAATTGGAAGATGCTGTCTACATGTGTCAGCAATAACCAGGGAGCTAGTGCCGAGGGCGGTTTCTGTCCTGGCCACCTATAGGAGTCAGGCCTCTGCTGGCTGCAATCATGGCAAGTAGCGGCTGTAAAATAAAAAGTATTGTTTCAATTATTTCCATTATATAAAGTCATGCTCTTTAATATATTCTACCTCAAAGGGACGAAAGTAAAGAGATAAAATCAACCCGGGGAATCTGCTCAGCTTGCAGGAAGGAGGAATGCCGTTTCAACACCTTTTCTTTTCCCCTTTCCCTCTCTTCTCCCCATCTGTTTCTCTTCTCCTCCCCTACCTCCTTTCCTCCGTCACTGCTAAATACACATTCCATTTTTCATATTTGCTTCTGTTCTGGCACCAAAATTCCTTCGCGATCATAGAGTACTTTGACAGCCGGGCTCACACCACAGCTGGATCTAGGGTGCCGCAGGATTTTATTTTAAGATGTTCAGTTTCTGTCCATGCTCAATACCCGGTGGCATCTTTGGGCCCCATCCAGGAAGTGAGGTCCCACAAGCATCAGAAAATTGGCTCTGCCTTCTTGGCGGGGAGCAAAGTAGAGGCAAGCCCCTCCTGGAAGCTCTGATTTAAGCTTCTTGCCTACCCTCATCTCCGGTGTGAAGAGCAGAAGCCAAAGCTGGGCTACTGGAAGCAAAGGAGCTGCAAAGGAGCTGTTTGGCTGGGCGATGGAATGATAGTTACAGTGTCAGTTTCACCACATCCTTTCTGACCCGGGAGGGTGTCAGTACCCAGATACAGAAAAGCTGCCTGGCTTCTGCTGTAGCTTGTTTTGCAAAATCATGTGAGATGGGTCGGGGCGGGCATCCCTTCCAGCCGAAAGAATCCAGTGCCAGGAGAGGAATTAATCTGTGCCTATGTATGTAGCCCAGGTGTGGCTGCAGGCAGGATCTGCTTCTGATTACCCTCAAATTCTGCTGGGCCGCAGCCATGGGGCTGGATCAACGTCTTCTAAGCTGCTCACGTCAATGGCAGACAATTCGGGCTGCTCTTGCTTGAGAAGGGGAGGTGGGGACTTGCTCAGATTTACGGCGCTGTCAGTGCAGACCAAGCTTTCGCAGCAAGCCACACCCATGGAGTTAACCCAACAGCACGGCCCTTTCCTGGGGTTTCTTCCTCTCAGGCACTTCTGACCAGACCCTCGCTGGAGATCCAGTCATCAAACCCAAGCAGAGCTCGCCCTGTCTCGGGGGAGGCAGAGACTAGTTCCCTCCAGAGTCACCCCGGCTGTGAGGGAAGGAGGCTGTTTATAGCCTGACCCCTTTCCCAGCATGCCCCACTGAGAAGGCTCACAAATCTCCACCACTCTGGGTCTGCACTTGCCAGGGTTCCCTCTGGCTGGCTGAGGGACAGGAGAACCTGGCCCCACCCACATTTCAAAGCGCCAGTCCCACACCCCAGACAAGGTTAGCAGCCTGGGTTCCACCACTGGGACCACTTCCTCTCTCTCTCAGCCCTGCCTCCTGCGTGCCCTGGGTCTCCGCAGAGAAACCCCTGCCATGGGGTAGCATGGCCCTGGAGACCTCCCTCGTCGGTGTTAAAGGGCCCGGGTACCCCATTAGACACTGACTCAGAGGTTCAAGCCAGATTAAAAACAGCAAACATCCCTGAATGGAGAGGGCAATTTCAGTGCCCTAGTGCAAAGCACTCTGGGTAATATTATGCAAATCAAATGACCTAACCCCACAGTGGATTCTTGTTCCTGTCTCTCTGCCCTGTTTAAAGTGTATAAAGTAGGGTGACCAGACAGCAAATGGGAAAAACTGGGACAAGGGGTGTGGGGGGGGGGGAATAGGAGCCTATATACGAAAAAGACCCAAAAATCGGGACTGTCCCTATAAAATCAGGACATCCGGTCACCCTAGTATAAAGGAAGCTTATAGACGCTGCCAGCTGAACTGTTATTGAACAAGTTATTGGGCTCAAGTCAGGAGTATCTGGCTGAAATTTGGGAGCTCGTGTTACATAGGAGGTCAACCTAGATTATTACGATACCATCTAGCCTTAAAATCTAGGACTCTGTGAACTGGCGGCTAAGGACAAACGCGATGCTTTGGAAGCATGACTCACCAGAGACTATTATATTGAGCTGGGACAGATGCCACGGACATATGGACTATTCCGAGGCTATTGTATCTACTTCCAAAATGTTCTGTGTCCTTAGGGGCTGGCCAGTGACTCTGTTCCTGGCTCAGTAGGGCAGCGAAACGATGTTTCTGCAGGAACTGAAGTCACAGGGGGAGGGTAATTAATGTAAATCCCTAATGCAAGGAACAAGTCTGAGGAAGTTACAGCCCTTCCGGAATAGCATGGATTGGTCTGACCTGATTCAAGAGGCCTGGCAGGCAAGGAACAAAATGCTGTATTTAGAGACAGCCCTGATCTGGGAGAAGGTCGCTCTCACTCGCTCCAGGAACTGACATGAAGCCATGACCAGGAGAGACAGGTGCTGTGTCAAGGGCCTGAAGTGGTTTAGTGCTATCAGGGCTCCATGTGGAAGAAGGGGAAGTGCCTGGCACACTGGACGTGCATATAAGCCGTGTATTGTTTTCATTATGTTTTCTATAACTAGAACCTTGCTGCATGAGAGCTGGCCGCTTGCTGTCTTTGCTTCCGGGAGAACAGGACTGCAGGTGCTGAACTCAAGTCAGACCTGCTAAGCTACTCCCAGTGAACTGCAGGAGTCTGCAGCCTACAGTCCAGGCATGGAGGGAGAGATCTTGGATCTCCTCTCAGAGAAATGGGGACGGCTAGAGGCCTGAGACCTGAGTGGGGCGCTCACAAAGGGTGAGAGGGGACGTCACCTCAGGAACTGTGACTAACGGTAGATGGAGTTTACTTAACCAGACTAAGGACTTGATTCTCCTCTCACTTGCACCAGTGGAATTCATTGGCCCAGCTCCCCAGCAGCAGTGAGGATGCAGGACAAAGTGGCTCACCTTCTACTCAACTAAGCTTTAATGACACAAAGCTCATCTCAGTGTCATGAAGGAAGGTGGCGCTCTTTGAAGAACCCAAAGTTGCCGTGCTGTTCGATGTATCAGCTGCAGGGCTGAGAAGCGCAGGGAGAGAGCTCCAGTATTTCCTTTGAAATGTGCTGTATCCATACACACTTACTAGAGAAACTGCTTTTGAAACACTGGTATGCAAGCTGCTGTGAATTTCCATTCTTGTGGGGAATGGGCTGCTACCATCCAACCATCTGGGGTTGTTATGATGGAAGAAGAATGCTGACTATTTTTCATCCTTATCCACGGCCATCCATTCAAATCCTTCACTGATCAAACCCATATTCATCGTTTTGGATGCACTTGAGTTTCTCCTTTCTCTCTTCCAATGTTTACTCCAACACAAATACATCCATAAAAATGTTGAGTGTATCTAGGGTGAAATTGTCTGTTTCATTCTTGGCGGCTCCATCAGAATTTCTCCTTCTTCTTTTCTTCCATCATTACATTCATCCCTCTGTTTTCAACAAGCTCCAGAAATCTCTTTCTCTCATTTCACTGCACTGTCCTAAGCCAAATACCCCATTGCATGCATTTCTTCTCTGTTTTCTTACCAAGTTTGGCGCCGAACAATTCCATAATAATATCAAATGGTCCCTCTTTCATCCAGCACAAGCTTATATGTGAAAAGCCTTGAGATCCTACAGCAGGGATAGTCAATAGGTGGGCCGTGGTCCAAATCTGGATTGCCAGACGCTTTTGAACAGATCCTGAAATCTTTTGATTTATTATTATTATTATCATTATTGTTAGTTTTTTAAATTATTTTCTCTGGAGTCTGGATCTTGACTGTATCTTAACCAATAAATTTGGACCTTCACAAAAAATAATGGACTCCCCCCACCCCCCAGGAACATATGTTAGACAGGACTGTTGTTTGGGTGTCTTCGACCATTAATTATTTTGGAGGGCCACAAACCTCTTCCAAAAATTAAGTGAAAAAAATGGAAGTGTTCCATTCCCTTCTGAGCGGGTGAGATGAGGAGAGATGGTGGAATTACTCATTGGGAATAATAGTCAGGTATATTTAGCCCTTTGTTCTATTTGCAAATCATTCCTGAACTTCTTCAGTGCAATCCTTATTCATACATATTTGCCGGATGGGTTTATGCAAACAAATTTCAGCCTATGGAATGTTCATGAACGGGTCACTTGGTATATGAGGTGTGTGACTGGTTGCCTATGTCACATGGTATCATTTGCATTCCCTGACAGGGGAACTAAAACTTTTGAAACAGAAGAACCAAAACCGAGTGAGCGCTTAAATAGCAAATAACAAATCGTTCATTTCCAGAACAAGTTTTCCGGGGAGCAGTCACACCCACGAACATTTGTGAAAATGTCAGTATTCATCCGCAGTGTCACCAGTACTCAGAACCCACCCGAATACTCACTAGTAACAAGTACTCCACATCACCCAGAGCAGCAAACTTAACTCTCTGCTTTTATTTGAAAAGCTCTCCTTGTACTATTCGACCAGCTCAAGTGAGGCGCTGAAGGACTTGCTGGGTGTTATTACCCGAGGGCAGAATGCTAATGCAACCCAGCTGATCGGGGGCTTTCCTGAAGTGGACCATCTTCTGTGAGTAAGTGGCTAGGACTTGGGCCACAATCTTTGTATCCGATGAGTGACGTTGGCTTACAGTAAGAACATGAGGAAGATGGTCTTGTGGTTAAGGCACAGGACCGGAGTTCTGGATTCTGTTTCTGGCTCTACCCTAGATAATAATACTGCCTTTCTTTTGTTTATTTTGATTGTAAACTTTGGGGTAGAGACTGTGTGTTTGTACTGCACCTAGCACAATCGGGCCCTGATCTCAGTCACAAATAACAACACCTTAGCTCGGGATCATTGCTAAAGAATTCCCTCTACTTCCACTAAACCCCAAATGTTTCTGTGTGAGAAGCAAGCAGCTGGCCATCAAAGAGAAGATAATGGAAGCTGATGGTATTCATTCTGAAATTTGTGTTCCTTATAATATAGGGAAATCTTGTCAACAAACTGAAGGCAGGACACAGATTCTGCTCTAGGGCTTCTACTCATCTTAGAAAACAGCACATGTCTGAAAAAACCCAACTCTGAGACTCATGAAATTTCATCTCACCTTTTTAATAGATCTGACTTTGGGGCTGTTTTTCAGGAATTTGTTGTCAGTTTCAATTAAAGATACAAAAGACATAGATCTGGGGGAAATGGGAAGATAAAGGCTGGGGTTTTGAAGGAGGATTTTTCTGAGCTTAAGTATGTCAGATGTATGTTATGTACTGAATAACATTGTGACTCGTCAGAGAAGCACTGCTTCGGTGTCTCACAAATGGTTTGATTTACAAGGGGGCTTCATCTCAGTACTAGCCAGGCACGAGGGAAGTTTTAATAAGGGAGACACAGCTTGCCTGAGATTTAATTCACTTGTGCCAATGTTGGAATAATGGGCAGGAAGGGGGCACCTCTATGCCCCCTTCATGTTGTTTTTTGGCCAGTCCCCAGGACAGCACATTAGATTTCCGTTTACTCAAACTGTTTCCATGAGGAGCCGAGGAAATGAAACTACAGATGTGAATCAGCTCATCAGAAGCTGGTGCTTAAAGACCTGAGATGATGTGAGCGTCAGCAGGACGGTACTAAAATGAATGAATAATGCTAGGATTACTCTACTGACTGTAACAGGTTTACATCAGCGACAAATTGTCCCATTGTGTGTATCAGACATGACACACATGTACCAGCTCAACTGTCTGCATCAACTGTTTGGAGAGTAGTCATATTTCTGTTGCCCCTAGCACCCACGTTTATCAGCTTCTACAGACAGAGGGTTAGGCATACAGTTGCATGTGCAAACTGCATGTACAATTTGTGTGTACACCAACCAGCATTGCTCACACCACTTGGGTTACTCCTTGAACAAATAGCCAATTTACCGTGGAATTGCTGGATGTGTGAGTACCGTCATGGCAGTGGGATGGTACGCACAGGTAGGCATACAATTTTGCATTCATTTTACACACAAAACTGTGGGAGCATTTTGTGCATGCAACTGCACAACTAAACATCATGGAAATCTGGCAAAAAGTGCATCCTGATATCCATCCCATACTTGAGCATGACCCAAAGGTGGATCAAAATAAGCTTGGTTTAGCATTCTGAGCCTTTCCCCCTTGAGTGAGGAACATTCTGAATGACACTAGAAAGGAAGATTTATTCATACCAATACTCCACAAGCACAGACTGGGACAAAGCAGGGGATGGGACTAGATGACCTCCTGAGGTCCCTTCCAACCTTGATATTCTATGATTCTATGAAAGACATGGAAACACCATACAAGCAAATCTTCAAAAACCTCAATAACAAATTTGCATTTTCCAGGAGCCGCAACCCTGAATCCTCAAAGGAGTAAAACTTTTCTCTAACGAACATGCTCAGTAACTTCCTCCCCCAGCACCAGCTGAGCCACTAGACCCTTCAAAAGTGATCTGCTGCAGTATAATTGTGTGCCAGAGGGCCTCTTGGGAAACCCAGGGTCACCTAGTCTTCATTCCCGCTCCCTTGAGCACGTTCTGAGCAGTTGCAGAGACATTGACCTGCTTTGCACCAAGCTCATCTTCAACTCATGATTTAAACATTCTCTATCCCAGATCCCCTCTACCTCCAGATAAGGAGGGTGCATGCTGGGCAGTTGCCATGGTAGTAGCTGATGTCACCTCCAGAAAGTTTTCCATGTTTCAGAGACCAGCCCTAGCAGCTCCTCCCATTATGCCACTGTATTGCACTGGTCCCTCCGTCCTACAGGGAGGGCAAAGGGGCAATTATGCGGGGCACCATCTAAAAAGTATTTGTTCTTAACAAGTAGAGCAAGTGTTTTTCTGCCCCGATCTGTGTTATCATTCTTACTATCAGACAGTAGCCTCTCTCCGTAACACTAACCAGCTGTCTGACCTACTGTACTTTGTGCTTAACCCAGAGATCAAATGCAGGGCAGAGAGCTCTTCTTTTGCCTGTTTAGGGCTAGATTTTCAGCAGGCCTTCCTAACTGCACCCGTGAATTTGCACGAGTACATCCATTTCACATGTGCACAGCGTGCAGTCACGCAAGCAAAATGGGGATCTGCACCCACGGGTCCCCATTGGTTTTTGTGTGTGTTGTGTGCGTATAAATTAGATGAGCTCAGAAAGGTACAATTAAGCTGGCTGAATAATTGGCCATGAAGATCTCTTTGTCTTGATGTTTCAATAAATCTGGAGGGTACCGAATCTAGACAGCTGTGGGGTTGGGGTATGCCATATGTCTGGAAAGGATTTTCCGCAGCATAGCAAAAGCTACATCAGCAGACATACATTTCCAGCAGCAGCTGTGTATTGAGGCACAAACCCCACAAACGTGCATAGCCACAACCGTCCCCGCTCACCCAGCTCCAGCCAGTAAACGCAGACACGCATTGTCACACACGCACACATGGAATGTCCCGCTTCACCCTTACACATATACACAGCAAAGTTGACACACTCATGGAATGATCTGCTCCTTCCCTTACACGTACCCATACACACTCTGGGTGCCCTCTCCTGCAACACACACGCACACTCTCGAGAGATCTGGGAGTTGAATCACTTTAAGGCATTACTTTCAGCTTGTTTGTTTATGGAAAGAAAAGCCGAGCCAGCTGCTGAAAACCTGCGTTTTATGGGTAATTTTTCAATTTATTTCACACTGGCATTAAAAAAAAAAATCCCAACCATTATTACTTTTGCTTTCCGATGGCAAGGGCCGAAGGTTCTTAAATGGTCTCTTTGTCATCGGAATCTTTAACTCTTTGGGAAAGGATTTGTGTGTGTCTGATGAGCGTGGCAGGGCTGGGGCAGAGGGAATGACTGTAATGGGAGGGCAGCGGTAGGAAGCGGGGAGCAGGGGAGAAATCCAAGAGAAGGAATGAAGACAGGAGAGAGGGAGATCCTGCCCTCACACACATCCCGTTGATTTCATTGGCAGCTGACTGCATGTATCCGGAGGGTGAAATTTTGCCCAGAGACAGTGGAACGGATGGGAAGAAAGGAAGGCATTAAAGTGAACAGACATCTCAGTCTGCTGTAGTCAAAGCCCCGATCATGCTGGGATTCCTGTTTAATCAGGTTGGTTCGCGCAGTGAGCCCAGTGATGAGCGGGACACCCCTGCCTGCGAAGTCAGAGCTCTCCGAACTCAGCAGTCTTAAGGGAGCTGAACCGGAGGGACAGGCTAACTTTTGTGCCAGCGGGACTCACGCTAGTGCACTCAAGAGAGAGAAGCGGCCGTTACGGCTCGGGCTGGAGCCTGGGCCCCAGTGTTCAGAGCCCAGACGCCAGCCTGTCTGCACAGCTCCGTGGGCACCGGAGCACAAGCCCCACTAACACAAGGCTGTGAAGACTCGTGCCCAGCTGCAGTGTAGACACACCCCTGGATGCCAGGAGCCATTGCTGAGCGCTTAGCAGCTTGGGGTCTCTGAGCCATGGATCCGATCCCCACTGCGCTTGCAGAGGGGGCCAGGCATGGACTCAGGGCCCCAGTTCTAGTGTTTCCAACCCTTTATGTTTTCATTGCCCAGTGAAGGCAGGCAGGGCTCGCTGTCCAGGCCGCCAAACTGGCACTGCTGGGGAAGGGAGCGAGTTCCTATTGCCACGGCACAGGCTGCAGAGAACTGAAGCTAATAACTGCTATTGGCAACAAGCACCTGGCTTAGCCTTGTTTTCTGGAGCAACACCCAACCCAGCCTCTTTAACAGGGACTTGGGCGGGGGCACTTCCTTACAGATTCATTGCAACACTGAAAGCTACTTCTTCAAAGCCCGTGGCCCGTCCGTAGGTGATGGGTGGGATAGAATAACCCTTTACCTGGCCAGAGACCCCCAGATTAGTATTTATTATTAGTCTTGTGGTAGCACCTAGTAGTAGTAAGCACTCACATAGAATGAAGAGATGGGTCCTGTCCTCAGTTGCTTACAGCCTGAGCTGAAGCATGGATTTTGCCGGATACCTGCGTCTAGAGCAATGCACCTCCTGCATTACAGGCCACACGCAAAAGGGCTTCCCTGGGGCAGGGTTAGGATGCACTCATCTCTCACCCCCCGACATAGAGCAGTGCAAAGGAGAGGAGACTCAGGCCTCCGGAGTCACACCCAGCTGACTTGAGAGTCCCTTGGGGCTGCAGGGGCGAGGTAGGTTTGGTTGGGGACTTGAACCTGGAGGGGGGCATTTGGGAGAGGTTTAACGCTTGCAAGCTGGAAGCATTGCCATCACAATCCCAGTTTGAGAGTAAATGCTTGTGCATCAAATAGACGCAGAATATTCTGTGTCCATTCCCGTCTGTTCCAATGAAGAATTAACCCGTTCCAGATGCCCTGTGCTTCCCTTGCAGGATATGAGTAACTTCCATTAAACTCCATTGAGGGGGTGGATAAGGCCAACATCTCCTTCCATTGACTGGAAGCCAATATAAAGGGCAAAGTGTGTCTGTATTTAGGTTCCAAGCCAGCAGCCTCCTCCTGAGCACTGGCTGGAAAGGACAATGCTACTGAGAAAAAGAGACGTGGGATACAGGACGCCAGTCTGTATAGAGACGCAGGCCCAGGATCGCTGTTCCTAGCGTTCCTAGCGTGGCTTTGGAGACAGCTGTGAGCTGTCGGGGAATGCTGGTGTGACGTTGTGCAGTCTATATGGTTTTATAAAAACTTGATAATAAGTCAATATAATGTAACTGGGATAGTTTTAGAGAAAATACGGTAATAAGTGAATGTAACGTAACTGGGATATGCTTCATGCAAAAGGTCTCTTGTAAGGTATCATTACAAAGCTTATAATCTACTGAGTGTGATCATCTGATTTGTATAAATGTACCACTCTTGTATCTAAAACTAGAAATATAAAATGTAACTCTGAGGGCCTATTGTAATTATGTAAAGTGTGGGCCATTAATGATGGTTTGGAATCTTGAGGACTCCCATTGTCTTCAGCTGGCTAAAGAAGGAGCCTCTCCACCCCCCCAGGATACTTGGAGGAAACTGAAACAAAGGACAGTAACTACAGGGGTTGTGAGAGATTGCTGGACCCAGGCTAAAAGGAGATTAGCCTGTAAAAGGGAGCATTCTGGAACTGGTGAGGAACTTATCTGTATCTAGTTTGATTAGACATAGATTTGCGCATTTTATTTTATTTTACTTGGTGACTTACTTTGTTCTGTCTGTTACTACTTTGAACCACTTAAATCCCACTGTCTGTATTTAATAAAATCACTTTTTATTTAGTAATTTACTCAGAGTATGTATTAATACCTGGGGGAGCAAACAACTGTGCATATCTCTCTATTAGTGTTATAGAGGGCGAACAATTTATGAGTTTGCCCTGCATAAGCTTTATGCAGGGTAAAACGGATTTATCTGGGTTTAGACCCCATTGGGAGTTGGGCATCTGAGTGCTAAAGACAAGCACACTTCTGTGAGCTGTTTTCAGGTAAACTTGCAGCTTTGGGACAAGTGATTCAGACCCTGGGTCTGTGTTGGAGCCAGACTGGAGTGTCTAATTCAGCAAGACAGGGTGCTGGAGTCCTGAGCTGGCAGGGAAAACAGAAGCAGGGGTAGTCTGGGCACATCAGGTGGCAGTTTCCAAGGGGGTTTCTGTGATCCAACCCGTCACAGCTGGGTATACTGATGGCCAAACAAGCTGTATGGCACACAACCCACTTCGCATCTCAAGTTCTCCCATGCGACCACAGCCAGAGCCCAAATTCAGGCTGCTAGTTCTGCATACACCTATGAGGAAAATGAGGTGGAGAAGTGTCCCCAAGGCCCATGCTGTTCACATTCAGCAGACCTTCCGCAGCATGGGCTGGGGCGTCTGCGGCATGAAACAAGTGACTCCTTTGCTTTACTCCTTTACATGTCTGATAACTCTGCCTGTGTGGGACATAGCAGCCATTTTCTTCTCAGAATTGCTGCAGCCTGTTGCAGAGGAGTTGCACACACGGTGCTCTCTCCTATGGAGACTCTGCTATTGTTCTTTCTTGTTTCATTGTTTTCTCTTAATCTTATACAAAAGGAAGTGAGACTTTGCTCTTTGTGTATCGGGGACACCCGGGGCAGGATTTGAGATCAGGAGCTTGGTCACTGAGCACGTTAGAGAGCATGTGACCTAAGCCAGCCAAATTCCAGATGGAATTTGGGGACACAGAACATGGCTGCTCATGCTGGAATTTTGCCAGGACCTGAGGTTAACACATTTACTCTTCTGTAGAGTACCATGGGTTGGTTCTTTAGTCCTCACAAGGGTACATCTCCTGCGAAAGAGGCACCTTCAGCCATACAGCGCTGCTAGCAATGCACTGGGTCTGGACTAAAGAATGGTCCCAGCTGAATCACTAGAACCGCTTTCCAAAGCATACATGGTAGATATTCCTCAGTGGTCTCCCATCGAAGTACTAGACAAGCCCAAATCTGCTTAGTTCGAAAGAACTAACAGGATGGCAGCATAAAGTGGCATAACTGTAGATTCTCCATCAGCCATCAGGTTCTGCACTTTGTTCTTTCAGGAAGTATCAGAGGAGTTTTAGTAGATGGGCCGACGTGCGTTAAAGTGTAACAGGCGCTAAAAGCCTACGTGAATGTGAGCGCAGAATGGAAATGTATTTAAGGACTTATCACAGCTTTTCCCTTTTGAGAGATGGTTGTATTTTCCCCTATGATGGGGGATTCTTGGTCCTTCTCAATCTATTCTGAATTTTCCATGCGCCTGGTTTTATAGGTTTCACAGAATTGTTGAGGACTGGCCCAAAGAAAAATTAGAACATCTTGAAACGGGAACCCTCTATGGTAAGAAATGAGAAAGTGGATGGTAAGCTCAGTAAGTTCCCTGACTCACACACCGTGCTGGATGGGATGGATTTACTCAATGAAGAGAGACGTTTTCCTATTTGTTGAATTTCATTCATGGCTGCAGTTGAGTTTACTGTGTTGCCACTGTCTCTTTCTCAAGAGCCATGGGGACTGCTGCTATTAAACATCCTGGCTCCAGTTTCAGGCTGGCTTCAGCTCCCTTGCTCTGTAACACAACCTTACCCTTCCCTGAGTCACTTTGAAGACTGACCTGAAAATGCCAGACAGTTTCAAGAACCAGGCTTCTTTGGGCCACCTGAAGAACAGAGAATGGGGAAGTGCATTAAGCACCAGCCACTGCCCTTGGTTTGGGTTCTGTGGTGATAGTTTGGCCAAGAGTGTCCCCATTCCTGGGAAGTCAAATGGCTATATCCTTACGAAAGCCTTGCTAGTCCTGAATTCCTCCTGAGGGACTTGCTGGCTTGAACATCTGGAAGGGTCTCAATAAATGTCACATTAATGGCAACCACAGGAAAGAATTTTACGTTGCATTCAAAGTAGCTGTTTCATTATTTTGGGGAAGCTTTACAGGCTGGATCCTGCAACTTTTCACCTATTCCGACATGATTAACTAGTTCCATTGATGTCATTGAATGGACTTCAGGAAGGATGACTCACATGAGCAAGAATTGCAGGCTCAGGCCTTAAATGCCAAGCAAAATCATACTAAGAAAAGAGACTATTGCAACTGAACTTCCAATAGGTTTGGCTAACAGCTTCCTCACTAGTCGCTCTCTCGTGTGTTTTAAAATGGCTTCTCTCTTCTCAACATCAGAGAGAGAAGTTGCAGCTTTGTGCCTCAGTTTGCCCAACCTTTGAAATGGGTAAAACGCTCCTTACCTATCTCCTGGGGTGTTGTGCAGCTTTGCAAAATGCTCTGAGAGCTTTAGGTACAGGGTGCTAGAGGAGTGCAAAATATTCTCCAACATGCCCTTCGCATTCACCCCATTATCTGCAGATGGAAAACTATAAGAGATGAGCACAAAACAAAGCTCTGGAGCTGAACACCCAAGACATTTGTGGGGCACAGAATCCACATCTGGATCCCAGTTTTGCACTCAGTCGTAACATATGCTACTGTGTGCAGATCCAGCATCGGCTGGTTTCTTGGAGAGATTATTAACCGTTACCTCCCTTGTATTTCCTTCGTTTGCAAAGTTTGAATGGACACATTCTCTTCCATTTGAAAATCCTATAAACTTTTTAATTTTATAAAAGAAAGAAAGAAAGAAATGTGTTTGTCCTGGATGTAATGGACAGGAGCTTATTACCTCATTGATTCACCAGGCAACCAGCAGGTGTAAGTGCCCTGTGATGAAGCGGAGAAACTGGCCGCCAGCATGGCAGGGGTTAAAGAGAGCTTTTGGGCCCAGCTAGCCCCGCCCCCAATCTACCTGCAGCCAGGCCGGGAGGGGGTAGAAAAGGAGAGAGCGGGGCCCAGGTTGGGGCTGACTGGTGAAGAGGCAGGAAGAGGCATTAGCTTGCCAGCCAAGCCAGCCACCAGGGAGCACGTTCTGTCTCCCAGTCAAGGGAGACTGCGGAGGAGACCTAGGAGCCACCAGTAACGGGGTGACTGCGGCCCAGAGACATTGTGGGGTTCAGCTGCACCAAACAGGGCCCTGGGCTGGGACTTGGTAGAGTGGGAGGGCCTAGGTCCCCCTACCTCCTGCCTGAAAGACTGAGGCACCTTGGCCAGGGAAACAATCACTAAGCCACCTGGCTGTCCAAGTACCCGGTTACATGCCCCATCCTACCTTAACCACACCCACTGCCCTGGGCGTTCGAAGTGACCAGCGTTTAACAGCACCCTGTCACCGACCTCCCCCTTCTGTGTTTCTCAGCTCAGCTTGGGGTCCCCCTTTCCACTAAAGCTCAGTTTTCTCCCTTATGGAGGCGGTGATCCCTTGCTGTCCCATGTCCCTTTGTCTGCCTTTCTGCAGGCCATCCTCCATCCACAGAAGAAGTACTCCTTAGGTGGGGGTCTACCCCCACAACTCAGTTTTGTCCCATAGGTCATCACAACCTACAACTCTGGCTCAGGCTCTACCCCATCCCTTGTAGAGTCCATGGGGGTTTCCTCTCCAATCAGCCCCTCACATGCTGACGGTCTCTGATCCCCTTTAGCAGTGAGGCCTTTGAGGTCAGTCCCTCCTCCAGGCCCCCTTACTGGAGTATGGGGGGGTTCACCTCCTGCCCTTCCTTTGGGTTGCCCTTGTGTGAGTGACCCTGGCTCCTTCACCCCCTTTTCCAGTTTCTCTTCTGCCCCACTATTCTCCACCTGGACCCCACTTTCTTTGGCTTGTTGTTTTCTGTTTAGGGTTTTCTGTAGGGTGACCAAATGTCCCATTTTAAAAAAAACAGTCCCGTTTTTTGGGACTTTTTCTTATATAGGTGCCCCCCCACACACACACACCATCTGTCCCGTTTTTTCACAGTTGCTAACTGGTAACCCTAGTTTTCCGGTATCTACCCTTGTGGGCTCTGGGTCCCAGGCTTAATCCCAGCCCCTCTTTTTCTCACCCCCCATTGAGGTTCCTTCCCCCGCCCAGGCCTTTCTTCTTCGTAAAGGGAATGGGTTCCAATCAGTCCCCAAGACCACAGGGTGGGGCAAGGTTTCCACTCCCCTGACCCTTTGGCATTGGAGCCTCCCGCGTACCTCCAACGGGACTATTGTCACTGGATAATTTTTTTTCTCCCTGTGTACACACTCCATGCACAGGGTTTCCCCCTCCCAAAATCACTGCAATTCTACCAGTCTGCTCTGCAAGAGCGAACAACCAGCCACCGAATCAATAACCCTCACCTCTGGCCTATATCCCACCCTTCCAGGGATTGTTTTCACACCCTTCCTGGACGTCTCCATCACCACAATCCAGCTGCAATATTCCCCCAGTCTGCATTCCGTATTCGGGTAGTCCCGCTTAATGTGGCCTTTTCCCCTACCCTGGTAGCAGGTAATATCCTGGCTGATCAAAGTGGCCTATTTTGCCTCTTGTCTTGAGGAATCCCATCTTCCCCCCGCCCCCCGCTTCCCCTGGGGTGTGGGACAAGCTGCTTTCCTGGGAAAACCTGCCTCCAGCACACTCCTCACCCCACTTTACCACTGCCTCCACCGTCACTGGTTGACATCTCCTCACCCGGACTTTAGAGGTGTCTGGGAGGATCTGCATAAATTGTTCTAATATCATGGCATCCATGATCTCTTCCACATGCTGCCCACTTGGCCTCAGCCATCAATCCTTCAACTTCTGCACAACTGCTCTGGGCCTGACCCCCTAAGTCTACCTGGCTGCCCTAAATTTCTCTCTGTACCTCTCAGCTGACAAGCCTACACGGTCTAACATTGGCCTGCTCGTCACTCAGTGTAAGTGGCTTGTGCTTCTCTCACCAGACAAAGGGCTAGCCATAATCGTGTATCCCACCCCGCACAAGCAGCAATTCTCCCCAAAGTCAGTAGGAATGTGTCAGGACCAGCCCCGGGGCCCATTTTACAGAGTCCCAGCCCTCCTGACTTCCATTCCCCCCGGCAGGACTTGTCACATTTTGTATTAACTGCTGCTGCACCTGGGTCTGCTCCTTCATGAATTCCTGAAACACCGGCTGTTGCTCCACCTGCCGTCCCAGCAGAACTTGCTGGGTTTGCTGGAATGCTGGAAGTGTCCTCTGCATCTCCTTCTGTTGCTCTACCAGCTGCCACATCAGCACCTTGGTCTTTTCCAACTTGGCCTCCCACACGCCGTCTCTCAAGCCTTTCTGGTTCTGGCTAACAAATGGTTCCCAGACAAGCCCCCACTTGTGAACGGGCTCCCACTTCCTCTCCAGGAAAACCCTGTCTTGGAAGCCCTCTTGGTGAATTAAGCAGCACACAGATCCACCAAGGTAACTTCTCCACATGTGCTTATTGTTTGTCTCCATAAGCTCCGGCTACAACACAAGCCTATAGCAGCCGTTCTGAGGCGCTCCCTCCTGCTGCCTGCATTAGCCGTTTACATTGCCTGCTTCCCTTCCTGGGTTCTCCAGGTGGTGAGCTAATTACCTCGTTAACTCATCAGGCTACCTGCAAGTGTAAGTGTTCCCATCTTCCGCCACATCCAGTGCCCTGGGTGTCCTAAGTGACCAGGGTGCTGACTTCTCTAGAGACCAATTTGAGCCTGTTAACAGCACCCCGTCACTGTCCCCAGTACAGCCAGGCCATAGTAAAAGCGAGCCAGACATCAGTCCTAGTGGTTAGCTCACACAGCCGTCCCACCAATCTGGCTGTCAGCATTTAAACCGCCATTGCTGTCTAAACAATGCAGCCAAACAGCGTGCAAGGCCCAGAGCGAGCGGGACTGGCTGCGAAAGGGTGACGTGCTGGCAAACTCCAGTTCAGAGACAAGGTTTGAAGAGACACGTCTCAGGTTCTACGGCTCTCAGAGAAACATTTATTAGCAGCTTGGAAAACGAGGCGCAGCAGCAGCTCTAAAGAGGACGGGGGGCAGATCCTCTAGGGGTGTAAATTGGCCCAGCTCCGTTGCAGTCAGTGGAGTGACAGAGGTTTACTCCGGCTCCGGATCTGGCTTTTAGATATTGTACCCGTTTGCCTTTGCCCCGAATTCACAGCAGATCTGTCATATGGAGTGTGGTTTAGTCAATTCAAATGATTAATTTCCCCCTTCCTTGAAGAAAGGCTGGAGAGACCAAAGCTAAGTCTGACTAATTCACACGGGCTGGCCCACCTCGTGAGGGGAGCACCGGGATTCAGGGAACGGGATGAAACAAAGCTTGCCGGCACAGCCAGGGTTAATTTGCTTGACTCCACCCCGAGTTTCTGAGCAGTGGACTCCGCGTTGAACCTGACTTCTCAGGCCTGGCAGAGGTACAAGTGCCGTGCAGAGGCAGAGTGGGTCACTTCCCAGCTGAGGTGGAGCCTGAAGCGTTTCTGAGTGGTAAACTCCAGCCAATTTGTTTGCAAGTTGGTTTGTTGTTGTGGGATTTTTTGGAGGGGTGGGAGGTTGGGATCTGCATATAAAGGACGAGCTCCCTGGACCGGCCATCACTTCTGCGGCACCATGATCCCAGCAGTGGACTGAGCACTGCCCGGGTCTTCGATGCTCCATTCATGCCACCTTCCAGCTTTGCTGTGTGACTGCTCGAGCCACTCGTGGGATGCTGTGAGCTCTGCTTTTGCCAGAGCCACTTTCTCTCCCTCCACCGCCCTCGCTCGGTCTGTATCCGACAGGAGGCACGCCAGCCGCTTGGATGATCTGATTCCTTTCCTGCCCTAAATTACTCCTGCCCAGATGCAGTGGATACTTTTCATGTTGCTGTTATTCATCAACTCCATGGAAATGCTCCTGCAGAACAGAAGGAAGAAACAAGGTACAGTACACGCTGCAGTTCGCCTTTCGAGCTTGAGAGCAACAGGCAGAGCTGTGCTCGGGGAGGGCAGCCTGGGCTCAGAGACAGCCTGAGCAACTGGAACAATTGGCAGGTGGGGCAAAAAAATAATCAACTGGCAACATTATCGCCATAGGATGAGGGAGGCATGCAGGGGGCATTTTAATTGTACCTGGAGCTGAACCAGATGGTTAAGTTATAGGGGACGGGGCACTGAGCAATGCAAAACGAGAGGCCGGGGCTAATTCACGACAGCAGACACAAACTTTGCCGTTCGATCCCTTGGTGTCCCCCGCGTCGTTAGCTCGCTCTCGTCCATACAGTGGGGCGAATACTTCCCTGCTGTGCGGCGCTGCTGTGGGGCTAGCTCAGCCGGGGTTTATAAAAGTGCCCGGAAGAGGCAAAGCACAACGGGAGAGTTCTGTATATTATCGAGCGGGTCATTCTGGGGAAGGGGGGATGGATAATTTAGCTGACTGTCACCTGGAGAGCTTGTGCGAGGTATCGGAGGGCAAAGCAATGGCTTTGCGATAGTGCAGAACTGGCTGGTTTTCATGGTGATTCAAAGTTTTGTGCAATACCTCGTCTCAAGAGTAGGGGAGCAATACCTACCGTGGTGGGGCCCCAGGCGAGTGGCTGTGCCATTGCAGAGCACTGAAATCCCGCGTACAGCAGATTGGCTGCCCAGCCTTTCCAGTGTCGATATTTCTGTTTGGGTGGGGAGGGTGGGAAAGTCAGGGCCACGGCTCCTCACTAAACAGATTCAAACATTTTGGTCCAAATTCATCCCGGGTGTCATCTCTGAGTCAACTGCACCAGGGGTAAGTTTGGCTCTTTGAGGTAAGTGCTACTTTGGTGAACGTCCCTAGTCCGTTCCGCTAGCTGGGATTCATTGGGTGAAACAGACGTTTTGAGCCTGGCTTTGGGGACCGCGAGCCGACTGCTGTCTGAAGGCTCGGGCTTTGCTCTTCCCAGCTGCTGTTGCAGATAGATTCCCCCCATGAAAGAACAAACCTGCTCAGAGAGACCATTCCCGGCCGCAGCCCTCTCTGCACCACCTGGCTGAGGAGTGGCCTCCTTTGGCATCTCCGTTCTGCCTCCGCTGATGTCTAGCACTTACGTAAGGTCAGAGCCAATGCCCAGCACTGGGTGAAGATCATATTGAGTCTGGCTCGAAGCAGGGCAGGAAGCGCCTCTCACCTGCACATAGGTAGCAAAAGGGCCGTCAGACAGATCAGTCTGAATTCTGCAGCCATCAGGACTGCCCCTGTTTTTATCCCTTGCCCTGTGTCCTGAGCAACTCCCTTTTGTAATCAGAGTCTGCTGGAGAAGTGACCAGTGTTAATGGGAAAAGGGCTACTCAGTTGTCTCATGGGAGTCAAATCAATGTTCTCTGTTTTTATTGTGTGCTTTTGTAAAAGGTGTTGAGTTGACGGGCGGGTGTTCATTATGTGTTGTGCAAGACATACCCATTGCAAAGCCCTGTGATCGCACCTGGTATGTGCCAACCATGCTGGAGGCGTGTGCCAATGTTCTTCATGTTCTGAAGATTCAATACAAAAGGCCAGATCCTCAGCTGTGTAAATCCATGGGGTTCCATGGCAATCAATGGGGTTGTGCTCATTTACGTCAGCTGAGGAACTGGCCCGCTGACTCTGCGATGTAGATAAACAAATGGCGTCAGTTCATCTCGTATTTAAAATATTGCACAACTGACGAACACAACATGTCTAAGACAAATGGCCCCAAGGCTGCGTAGCCAAGCAAAGTTCGCTGCACTGCGCATGGGAGAAACACAGGGAGTCCAAGGCTTTTGCTGCAGGGTCCAGTCATTGCCACTGGCTGCTCTCATCCTGGGACGGGGGATAGGGATCCTGGAGTCTGGTCCATTCTCAGTCTCTCCAATTGCCATTGTCTTTCATCCTTCAGCTGGTGTTGTGTGAAGCGCGTTCTGAGAGCCAGACCATACCTTTGGGATTGTCTCTGGCTGCAGAGACTAACCAGATGCCAAACGTTTCCTTTGAGAGCAGCAGTGAGGCAGGCAAGCACGCCTCTGGGATTCGGCATGAAGTCTGTTACGGGGGGCTTGTGAGGGGCGAGCCTGTAAAGAGAATTTGCTTTAATCAAGAGGGGCAAAATATGGGGCCAGATTCTGACCTCGGTTACACTAGTGTAAATCTGGAGAAACCCCCTTAAATTCTACAGAGAAACTTCAAACTTATACCAGCATAACTGAGGTTAGAATCCGGCTCATTGTCTGTGATTGTGGGAGGGGTGGTTTTTGTAATGCTGAAAGGAGTCTGGACTCCTGGGTTCTGTTCTGACTCTGCCACTGACTATCTGCCTCCTGTGGGCAAGTCACCTACCCTCCTCTGGGTCTGATTCAGATTTCACTTACATGGGTGTAAATCAGGAATTACTCTCTACATGTGAATGGAGTTCCGGCAATGCCAAGCCACTGAAAGGCAAATCAGAGCCGTGGCTTAGCAAACACAGGTGCCTTGGCTCCAGCCAACTTAGAAATAGCAAGCCCTGATATAGTGAAACATTAGGGAGTGAAAGAAATATTTAAAAACGATCACTGATGATTCAGATGCCTGCGATTGCTCATGGGCCCATGGGCCCCCTTATGGTCTCAGGGATTTGACCTTCAAACAATTCTCGGTTATTGTCCACACTGTAGATTTAAACCTTCACAGATCCATCAAAGAATGATAGCGCCAGCCAGTAGCTGTGCAGTGGTCCAGCAAAGGGAATTTGGGGAACACCCCAAAAGGAAATATCCTGGGGGACAAGGGGAGTTCTATACCCATGATGCCTAATTCCTCCTTTGAAGGCACGTTGGCTATTTATAGCTCAACTTCAAGCTACCACATGGCTCAGCTATGTTCCCTATTCAGGTTCTAGTAGATCATAGGATGCTTCACAGTGGTTGGTACAAATGATTCTGGGTGGCATAAATTGAGCAGTGAATAGATTCTGAGGAACAGCTGCCCAAGACCAGGGCAGCAGGGCTATCGAGGGTCAGGACTGAAGTCCATTGGCAGAGTAGCATAGCATGGGCAGCCCTTATGCACCGCTTCCCTTACATGAGGCCAGAACTCTCAACCTCAAACCCTAAGGGCCTGATCCAAAGCCTTTTGTGGCCAATGAAAAGACTCCCATTGAGCTCAGTTGGCTTCAGATCAGACTTTACCGGCACACCCCATCTTGTGTTTCCTAGACTCCTAGACTTTCAGGCCAGAAGGGACAATCGTGATCATCTAGTCTGACCTCCTGCACATCACAGACCACAGCACCTCACCCACCCACTCCTGTCACAGACCCCTAACCTCTGGCTGAGGTACTGAAGGCCTCAAATCATGGTTTAAAGACTTCAAGTTACAGAGAATCCACCATTTACACGAGTTTAAACCTGCAAATGACCGGGGCCCCATGCTGCAGAGGAAGGTGAAAACCCCCAGGGTCTCTGCCCATCAGACCTGGTGAAAATTCCTTCCCGACCCGAAATATGGCCATCAGTTGGACCCTGAGCATGTGAGCAAGACCCAGCAGTCAGACACCTGGGAAAGAATTCTCTGTCGTAACTCAGAGCCCTCTCTACCTAGCGTCCCATCTCCCGTCGCAGTTCAGGTCCATGCCACTGTCGGCAATCTCATCACACCATCCCCTCCATAAATGTACCAAGCTCAGTCTTGAAGCCAGTGAGGTTTTTTGCCCTCTCTGCTCCCCTCGGAAGGTTGTTCCAGAACTTCACTCCTCTGATGGTAGATGAGTCAAGTTTCCTTTCCATCCCTCCCTCTGTGATCTTTACAGGTGAGAAAGTGAGTCATCAGCTGGGTGTGGCTCTTGCTCGGTTGTATCATTGGCTCCCTCTGCTTGACGGAGTCACTGAGATCCTTTCTGCTCTTCTCCCTAGGGGCTCTTTTGCTGGACAGTTCCCCAGTAGCACAGAGCCGAGCAGAGGAGGTGCAGCAGCATGACCCTGGCTGCTGGATGTTAATACAGAGCCTGAAGTGTCTGTGGGAATAGGCCAGCCCTGGGATCTGACTGAGAGAGAAGAGCAAAGAAAGACTTTTAAGCTTGTACGAATTGGTGCGTTAGCCACGCAAAGTTCTCTTTGCTCTCTCAGCCAGCTCCTTTGCTCCTGCTTAGCTTTCAGCATGTGAGGAGTGGTGTGCTGGATGGGAGCCAGAATCCCCGATGCACTCACAGTCTGCGAGTCAATCAGACCAAAGACCTCACCTGCATAACTAAGTGCTACCTTGGGATTCTCGCGTCCCTTTTTGTCCTAGCATCAGCATCATCAATAACAGAGCTATGCCCCACCTGCAGAATGTGGATCTGAGGGATTTGGAGCCCGGGGCTGTCATGATGGGGCCTGTAAACTCCATGCACAGCTTGGGAGTGCTTGTGTCTGGGGGGGTTGGATTGGGACCATCTCTAATGACTCCACACCCACCCACCCATATACAAGGCAGGTGAGAGGTGTGCAACATGAAATCAACACTTGAAAGAACATTTCTAATTACAATCGCTCCTTTTGGCGTCAGTTATTTCTTTGCTGGCCTCACTCCCGCTCTCCCTTCGGCCACAAAACTAATCCTGTTTCACATGCTCTCATGCTGGGGGTTATGTCTAAGAACATATAAGAGCGGCCATATTGGGTCAGACCAAAGGTCCATCTAGCCCAGTATCCTGTCTTCCAACAGTGGCCAATGCCAGGTGCCCCAGAGGGAATGCACAGAACAGGTGATCCTCAAGTGATCCATCCCCTGTCGTCCATTCCCAGCTTCTGGCAAACAGAGGCTAGGGACACCATCCCTGCCCAGCCTGGCTAATAGCCACTGATGGACCTATCCTCCATGAATTTATCTAGTTCTTTCTTGAATTTTTTCTAAGGCTTCCTCCCATCGTTATATGCATGGTTCCCATTCATGTTGTCAGGGCTGGCGCATACCTCCCTCTCCCCATCTCGGTGCTTGGAAGGGACAGTGCTAACCAGTGCATCTCACTTGTTCTCCTGCTCGCTGTTGAAGTTACCAGTCTGGGCCTTGAGTTTGCTGCTCCATTCCCTTCCCTCTCCCAAAAATGTACACTCCCCTCTCCTCAGCTCCAGAGGATTGGATGAAATGGAACCTGACTCCCAACCACCCTTGGTTCAAGGGACGACTGTGTGAAACCCACACCTTCCCGATGGGGGCTGCAAAATCAAAACGCACTTTCCTCAGCCCATCCCTGCTGAGACCCAAGGAGTGAGCCCAGCCCTGCAGGCCTGGCTTAGGCACAGCTCCCTCTGCAGTCTATGAGCAAGGGCTGCCTGATCAATGCGCTCCAAAACTTTCCCCACAGCTACAGATTCTCACCAGTTTGGAGTCTGCACGAATCAGGTGTCCGGTGTAAATCAGGAGGAATTCCAC
>NW_020664481.1:2954086-2972378 GCF_002925995.2 Terrapene triunguis | reverse complement strand
CTGGGGGTGGGGTTAGGGATGCCTGGGGGGCCAGGCCGGCCTGGGGGTGGGGTTAGGGGTGCCTGGGGGGCCAGGCTGGCCTGGGGGTGGGGTTAGGAGTGCCTGGGGGGGCCAGGCCCGCCCAGGGAGTTAGCAGGGGGCCTGGCGCCAGGTCTGCACTCACCAGCAGGAAGCATGCGTTGTATTTCTTTTTCTTGCTCGCCCGCCGCTGCCAGCGTCCTAGCGCCACTGGAACATGCCAGCGCCAGGCTGACCCCATCCATTGCCCTTCTGCCCCGGACCCCTCCCTTTTCTGGGAGCCCCCAGCACAGGGGGCCCCCTCGCCCCTAACACAGGTGCCATCCTGTGACTCTCCATCGTCCCTCGCCCCCCAGCACTGGTGTCCCCTCCCTACACCAGATTCCACCTGTATAAAAAATGATAAGGGGGGGGCCCCATACAGGTCCCGGGCCCTGCACCCCCCTAGGGACGGCCCTGGATGTAGTATTGGGCAATAAGACGATGCCTGGCTCTACCCTTTCCTTTGACATTTAACAGGCCTTGGCTAATTGTTTCAGGTCAGGGAATATTTTTAACCACTAACTGATCCTTGATTTAACATGCTTTAGGATATGTGCAACTGTTATTTAATTGGCTAAAGATGCCTCCCACATGTACTGCATTATGGGCACTAATTAGATAAAGTTATTCATTCACAGAGGGACAAATCTAGCAATCTTTGCGAAAACCCACAATTCAGCTAAGCACTTCAGCCTGTGCTTAAGTCCCTCTGAAGCCTCAAAGTTAAGCATGGGCTTAAATGGGTTGCCAAATTAGGGCCTGAGTCTGTACTTTACTTAAGCAGCACTCCTATCAACCCCAGAACTCACCGAACTCCATGGGAATTTGGCTGCCTATGGGCTAGGCAAGGACTGCGAGGTTTGGCCTGTGCTGTAAATTTCATTTCGTATTTATCACTCGTCTCTCCATGGAATGTCCTGGAAATCTTCCCCTTAGAGCCCTGCCTGGCATGTTTGCTGGGCCAGAATTTATGGAGCTTTACTCCTGCGGTACAGAGGTGGTCAGTAAAGTTCATAGTTAAGTAACTTGTGTGTCTCAGGCCTTTGATTTTACAGAGCAGCTGGTGACTGGTCACACGGAGCCACAGTTCCAAAGAGTTCTAACAACAGTCCAGGGCTGTCTGAAATGTCCCAGGGTTGATGCCAGTGGTTTTGTGGGTGTGTATATTTGTGTGTGACCCTTCAGCCCCGATGTGCATGTAAGTGAAGGATGAGACTGATCTCTATCTCAGCTCGCGAGGTTAGTTAATGTCTGTGTAGTGCTTTGAGATCCTTGGGTGAATGGTGTTCTGGAAAAGCCGATGTTATTGTAGTACCGGCCAATGAAAAACAAACAGGAATGTTGGACACAAAGGGAGGGCTGAGTGATGGTTGGTGAGTGATTCAGAGAAATCATTACAGGCAGACAGACGCCAGGAGCTAAGGAGAATGGAGCCCATCTCTTCTAGGACACTCGTTCAAATACCGATCGGTGAGATCCAAAAGTCATTCCCCATTTCTCAGCCTGTGTGAAACCAAAGGGTGTCCTAATTCCCGCCCGCCCACCCATCAGGACAGCAGACAGCCTCGACAGAGGCCAAGCCCTGGACGGAGACGGAGGCTGGGCACCTGTCCTGCTGTGGACGTGGTTCCCCGAGCAGCGGGCGGCTGGCTCTGCTGGGGCTGTGCCTGCCTGCGGATGGAGTATCACTGCAGGGGGCTGTGGGACTGACGCAGGCTCCAGGATGGAGGTTGGGTGAGGGAGGAGACTCAGGATTGGGGCAGGAGGTTGGGGTTCGGGGTGCAGGGTCCCAGCGGCGCTTACCGCGGCTCCCAGGAAGTGGCCGCCAGGTCCCTGGGGCCCCTAGGCGCATGGGAGCCAGTGAGACTCTGCGCGCTGCCCTCACGCCCGCAGGCACCGCCCCCGCAGCTCCCATTGGTCACGGTTCCCAGCCAATGGGAGCTGCTGAGCCGGCACTCAGGGTGCAGGCAAAGCACAGAGCCTCCCTGGCCACCCATGTGCCTAGGGGCTGCAAGGACCTGGCGGCCGCTTCCAGGAGCCGCATGGAGCGAGTGCAGGCAGGTAGCCTCCCTTAGCCCCGGGCCCCACTGTGCCGCCGACCGGACTTTTAACAGCCCAGTCGGTGGTGCCGACCGGAGCCACCAGGGTCCCTTTTCGGCCGGGCGTTCCGGACGCCTGGCAACCCTAGCGCCTGGGCGTGGCCTGCTTGGAGTGGCTGAGGAAAGGTTTGATCCCCTCACTGCCTGCTGCAGGGATTCTTGTACCTTCCTGTGATGCAGCTGGACGGGCCATGGCTGGTGACAGGCGACTGCTCTAGGTGGGCCTCTGCACTGACCCAGCCTGGTCATTTCTACACTTCCATCCAACACCCACAGGCGCCTTCCTTGGCTGCGGTGGGCCCTGGATCCGATCCAGACAGCGCCGCAGAAACGTAGGTGCGAGATCACAAGCTCGGGGCCAGGTGTTCTGCCGTATCAAGGTGAACATGGGAAGGAGCCCGTGAACACGTGGACTGTCCAGCTGAGTTTCTCTCAGGCTGGGGGCCTCTCTCCGGCCCTTGACGCGTCCCGATGTTCAGCTCCCGCTGGCAGCAGTCACATGGGACCCTCCCACTCCTCCTCCAACACTGCATGCTCCTGGCTAGCTTCAGGAGGAGTCCCTAGCCCCAGCGTGACACGTGGGGATCACTCAGTACTTAAGGTGCTTGCAAGAGCTCTCTGCTTTATTCTGTGTCCAGTTCCAACGGGCTGTGCCTAGAACAACCCCCCCAGAGCTCCACAGCACCCCACCTGGACTCTGTCTGGGAAGCTCGGCCCTTAAAGGCACAGCCCCTAATTCCACACCTCGCTAGCAGATGCTACGGGGATGAGCGGCAGTGGAGAGCCCCTCGGTTTCCAGCTAAGGGGGACGGTGGGGCTGGATGCTGAGTTTGGTGCCTTTTGGCTGAAGCGAGGGAGCAGGCTGCAGGGTTAGCCCAGACACTTCATTCAAACCAGCACCTAATCAGCCCTCCACCAGCCTATTAGTTAGCTCCACTCCCTCCTTCCCTGGCTTCTCCCCGGCATTCTCAAGCCTACGTTGCACACCAGCCATCCCTGCACTAGCTGGAGCAATGGTCAGCCCAGCCTTGGGAGCTGGGGATTATGCAGGACAAGAAAGCCTGGGGCAGTTTGTTCCTTCCTATTCCCCTTCACCCTGCTCCCGGCTCGCTCAATGCACCAGCTGATGGCAACAGCCTCTCTTCTCTGCCTTTCTTCTCTTGCAGCGAGCGCTGGCTTGTTTGAGAACTGCACGGGCTGCGTCATGTGCTCGGAGGATAACGGGTGCATTGCCTGCCAGCAGCGTCTCTTCCTGCTGATCTGGAGAGATGGAATCCGCCAGTACGGGGCGTGCGTCCACGCCTGCCCACCTGGCTACTTTGGGCTGCGAGGCCAAGAGGTCAACAGATGCACAAGTACGTAGCTCTCCTACCAGCTGCAGCGCTCCCCTGCCGTCCAGAGGGGGGCGCTCAGCTCCCTCTTGCTTTGCCCTCCCCCGCCATGCCCCACCTTATGACAAACAAGGCGCTGGCCTTTCGGAAAGGGAGAAGTCCGGATTTCTCCTCTTCGTTTCCCGCCTAAGAACGCTGCCCCTCCAGTCAGCTTTACATTGCATGGGGAGCAGGGCGGTCTAGTGGTTAGAGCAGCAGGCTGAGCGCTAGGACTCCTGGGATCTATTCCTTGCTCCGTCACTGCTCTGCTGTGTGACTGGGGTAAGCCACCTCACCTTTCTGTGTCACTAACATGGGGGTGGGATTTTTCAATGTTGCCAATGGGCTTTGAGATCCCCGGGGGACTAGAGGTGCCCTGCTCTGTCGTCCCTGTTGCCCTAACACTCCTCTTGCCAGCCGAGGGGCGGTTTCTCTGACTGGTGCCCTGTGCCTCCCTGCAGAGTGCAGGTCGCCGAGCTGCGAGAGCTGCTTCAGCAAAGATTTCTGCATGAAATGCAAAGAGAAGTTTTATTTGCACAAAGGGAAGTGTTTCAGCGCGTGCCCGCCGAACACCACGGCCCAGCCCAGCACCAGGGAGTGCCAGGGTAAGTCTCGGGTAATCGCTGCCCCTTCTCCCTTGGGACGCTTCTCCCTCTGCCCTTTCCCATCTGTGCTGATTCCTGAACAATCCCGCACGGGCCTGGGATCCCCCAGCACGAGATACAGGATTTCAGTCCAGAGCAACTCAGGTTCCAGGCCTGATGCAAAACCCACTGAAATCAAAGGCAAGGCTCCTATGGGCTTCAGTGAGCTTTGGTTCTGGATTAAAGGGGAAGGGCATGTTTTCCCACAGCCTCAGGCTGCAGTCTCTACAAGTCCATCCACAGCGTTTCTTATCCAAGCTCTGGCCCTGCCCTCAAGCTGTGCTCGCACGCATCTGGCTGCCTGGGGTTTTGTGCACATAAATCTGAAATTCTGAGCATGCGAAAACTTGGCCGTGCAAAGTGTGTCTGCAGGAGGCAGAAAGGCCACTGTTGCGTCACTGCTCTTTCCTGCCCCTGCCAGAGATGTGTGAGATGGGACCCTGGAGCGAATGGAGCCCCTGCAGCAACGAGGGGAGAACATGCGGCTGCAAGTGGGGATCGAAGACCAGGACGCGCGAAGTCGTCAGGAGCACCAAAGAGGAGGTGCTGACCTGCCCGGCCCTGCTGGAATCCAGGAAGTGCAGAATGAGGAAGCATTGCCCTGGAGGTGAGGAATGGGGTGTGGAAGGAGATGATGCCCAAGCAGGCTGGCCAAGGAGACTGGATTTAGTCCTTATATTTAGAGCCATTGGGGGGAAATTCAAACCTTGTTTATGTCCCTAAACAACCAAAGAGAAGGGTGCTGAGTTAATATGATTTCCCCATAGCAGCACACCTGTCGTGACCGGGAAGCCTTGATCACATCTTGGAAATCAGCCCAGGCCCATGTCCATAATCCATCTGGCTATGAAGAAAATTGCGCTCACACAAGCATCCCCATGAGTGAAGCAATTCTGGAGCTGGCCCTGCAATCCAGAATCCTTTACACTCCCATTTCCTGGGGGGTTGCTCTGTCAGTCTAGCCCACCGCTATGCTGTGAACACCTGGCTGTGGCTCGAAGGTCAAGCAGAGAGAGCCAGGAAGTGTCTATAACCGATCAGACTTCGCACAGGGAGGCTGGGGTAGAACCAGGAACTGAGTGCACAGCCCGCTGCGGCGAGCTGCCGAGCCTAGGCCAGCAGCTGCGGGCGCATGCTAGCTGTGCTAAAAATAGATGTGCAGCCATACCCTTTGTCCTCAGGCCTATGCCAGAGCCACAAGGCCTTCCTCTCCCACGATCCGGGAGGAGGCCAAACCAGAGGCAGGGAGCAGCCACTTGCTCTGTTTAGCCACTTGTAAAGCTCAAGGGTGGCGTTCAGGGTGTTTTGTTAAACATCAGAACAAAGACAACGGAGTTACAAAGTGCTGAGCACGCCAACTGGCTCACTTGTGGGTGTGTGGCTTAAGGCACTAATCCATACGGGTCGGACTGTGCCTGCATGGCTAGAGGCTGGAGCCTGACAAATGAGCCCCTGGCTTCTAGGCCAGACTCCACTACTGCCTCACGTGACTCTGCTGTCTGCCTCAGTTTCTCCATCTGCCAAATACCTGGCTCAGAGAGGTGGAGTGAGACATCACTGTTTTGAGGTCCTTGGATAAAAGGCTCTAGAGAGCTGCAGAGTATTATACACATGCATATTTGCTAAATTAACATTGAGTATTCGAAAGGTGATTTCTGATCCGTGGCTTGCAAAATGACCCCGCCAGGAGAATTGACCCAAGGAGGTTTTGGCTAAATTGGGTTTTACCGCTCTAATGTTCCCTTGACAGGCCATGAAATCCATCCTGCGCCCTAATTCCAAACTTATCCAGTCCCATTATCCAAACTGGGGAGTCTCCAGCTTCAAGGATAGCCTGCTTCTGAAACATAGACCCTTCTCTTGCCACCATCAACCTGTATCCAGCCATCGCCACTTCCGAGTTTCCCAGACAAGTGCAAGGGGTTCTCTGCTTAGGAATCAAATCTAAAATCCGTGCTGTGGATCTTTGGGCCCAGTAGAAACCAGAAGGTAGCTGAGCTCATTCTTGGATGTGATTGGCCGGGCTGTGAGTGTTCTTAATAACTGGCTTGTAAGGAGTCCTGGTCTGTCGCCCTTGGAATGAGATCCCAGTTCCTGGCCCCAGCGTTTGAGTGATTTACGGCTCTGAGCTGGGGCTCGCTGAGCGAAGAGCACATTGCTTCAAGTTACAAAAGCCAAAGGGGGGAGACAGCAAACGAACCATCAATCGATTGATCGATAGCGCGTAAAAGACGTGGGGAAAGAATGCAAGGAAAGGGGGGAAAGAAAGGGAGATAGGAGTGATAGAGTGGGGAAAGGAGGACTGAAGGGCTGAAGTAAATAGAGATCTGGAGGCTGAGCATAGAGAAATTCTTCCTCCTCCTCCTCCTCCTTCTTGGCCCTTTCAGCTTGTATTAGGATAATAAGTCACAAATATTTTCCGCTAATAATGATGCCTATGAGCAGCGATCTTCCGCTGGCTCATCATTCCGGATAACTCAGAGCATTGGGGAGCCTAATGGGAGCCAGGTGGCATGAATTTAGGGGAAATGTTGCTTTCTCCTCCTTCTCCTCCTCACCCAAGCTCTGAAAACTGGTGACAACTGGGTGCCCCGGCTCCTGTAAGCACTGCTCCTGAAGCTGGATGTTCCACTGGCACTGAGCCAAGCTGATGTGTGTGTGTGTGTGTGTCTCTTGTGTTGTGTTGTGTTGTGTGTCTTGCTTTGGCTGCTCCTCCCTGCCGCGTGCGCAATCGCATGTTTATTAGTCACTGACCTTTCAAAACAATGTGCTGCTCCATAACAACAAACCCCTCCGTCTCCTACTGTGCCGAATAACAGATCCAGGCAGGACAATCCATATGTTGGCTTGGAGGGAGCCTCTGTCAACAATCTTGACTCGGCCCTGGGCCTCCTTGCCACCATCCGTAGAGTGTTGGCACACAAGATCCCGGGGGCTGTGATGCTGAAGAGGATCCTTGATGGGTCATCGTAGCTGTTGCTTCAGAGCCACCACGTCAGGCATGTTCCCAAGGCCTCCCCCAGTCTCTGTTGTAGAAAGGCGTCTGGCCTCAGGGCTTAACGTGGACCCAAAAGAGGACAGAATAACTAGGGCCCTCCCCGACTCCGGGGCAAGAGGCAAGGGCTAGTGAAAGGAATGAGATGTTGCGGCGGCATCAAATACCTCGGGTGACTTCTCTCCACTTCGCGGGAGGAGCAGCCTTCCCATCCGAGCCACCGATGAGTCAAAGTTTCCTTTGATGGCTCAGTGTATCCCCCCGTGGATCACAAAGCATAGAGCTGGAGCAGCCCTTTGACGCTACCAGAGCAGAGCCGGGGGAGTTTTAAAGGCGAGGGCTCCTTTCAAACTGGAGCATCAGATCTTTCCAAGGCCGTCAGTGAATCTGATTTACAGACGCTGTTGGGGGGAAGCTAGGAAAGGCTTTAGCTTGTTGTCCTCCTGGGCCTTGACAGCTCAAGGTGACATCATCGGCTGGATTCCACCCTGGGAACTGACATGAAACAAAACGGAGAGTATAGGCCGTGACCAACGCTGCCGGAACGCTGCCGGGGTAAGACGGAGAAGGGGAAAAGAAAACAGACACCCAGCAAGGAAAGCAGATGTAGGGAGAGGAAAGGCAGAGAGTTGGGAACAATCCTGCGCAGTCCCTGGATCAGAAACCCCATGGGAACAAACTTCCAAGCAATGGGTCCGTCTCGTCAAAGCTCCAGACGCAGTCACAAGCTCACACCTTGGTTCAGAGAGTGAACTCATCCTGGACACTGGGCCTCCAGCCCACCAAATTCCAGCTCTGGGGGGTATTCCAGCAGTGCATAGGCCCCTAGCTAGTTTTCTGCCCAGAGGCGAAGGTGAGCCAGACAGAGGAAGAAAGGTACATGTCTGAAGAGACCAGCCAGGAGGTTTGTGTGTGTGTCACCGCCCGTGCCTTCTGTGGCCATCTCTTTAGATCCCTGCACACCAAGCAGTGTGGCTTTGATTGGCACAGCCGAGGTGCTGCGGGAGCTTCCCCTCCCCGGCCTGTGCAAGCCACGCAGAGGCCGAGGCTAGTGCTGTGACCAAGGGCTGTGTCATTCCTGAGGTGGCGCTGTTCTCTCTGAATTAGTGGTGCACGGTGGGGCTCGGAGATGCTGGGCACCCTTCAGATGAAGCCTAAAACTTGGCACCTGACCACTGGTGCCTATAAAAATTCTGTGACCCCTTTGCAAGATCAGGGGTGTCAACCCTGGTGTCGTGACCAAATTCCCAAGGGGCATTTCCACTTCACCTTCTGAACCCCTTCCCGCTGCGACTGAACGCAGTGTTCTTCACTTCCTGTCCTAAACTGTCCTGCGACATGGCTGTTAAATCCCAGACAGGCAGGGCTGACAAGAGGGGAGGAAAGGGGGGACAAGGGTACTAGGGTCCCCCCAAAACCTCGGTACCTGGGGTGAAATGGGAGAGGTTGGACCCCAGCCAACATGATGTGTTGGGGCCCCAAATTTCTCTCAATGGGCCTGTAGAGGTCGCTGCTTCTGTGTGATCAATGAATGGGCCCCCAGGGATAGTTTTTATATATAGGCTTGTGGAGTTTGAAAAAGGCTTTACAATGACAGGAGATACATAGGGGCTTGATCCAAAGCCCATTGAAATCAATGGGAATCTTCCCTGTTCTTCTGGTTCAGGCCCCAGGTAGACTGTCCTCTCCAGGAATGTGTGGGATTGTTCTGGGTGAACATGCATTTGTGTGTGTAGAAACCTGTATTGTTTAGGGGGCTTTGACGATTCCCCTCTGGTGTGAACTTCCCCTTCGTGGCGCACGCCAGCAGAGACAGGAGCTACTGCTGGGGCGGACAATCCGGGAGCCAACTCGCTCGGGGCTTGGCCGCGTGGCTGGTACCACAAATGAGAAGAAAAATGCAGAACGAATCTTCTGCTACATGGGAAGCCCCGGCAGCCGGGCTCCTCGCAGCAGAGTGGAGCTGGGAGCAGCTGCGGCGAGGAGGAGCACCAAGCAAACTCTTCTCATGTGTTCCCAATCGCCCCGGGGTGCGTGTCAGATGCTTTCACCGTCAGCGAAAGTTCCAGGGATGTGAGGAATCTGACAGGACGCCAGGGTCCTCCTGGCGTTTTATGTTTCTCCTCTTTAATATCCCTCCCTCCAGCTTTCCCATGTTCCTCTTTCCAGCCCCCATTGACCCTGGGTCTACACGGCAGGGGTGGGGAAAGGGCTCTTTTCCCTACTACGCTGGGGACTGTTGCACAGACCCCCCTCCACAGGCTGTCTGAGAGGGACACACCCTCCTCTCCAGGCCCAGGACGGAGCCTGGTTTGATCCCCTTCTCTCCCAGCACGGGGGAAATCCGCCGGAGCAGGGACAACAGCACATTGGCACGGAGGCTTGCTGGGCAGAGCTGAGAGGAATGTTTGACCCTGATCCAAAGCCCGCTGAAGCTGCTGGGCGTCTAGCCACCGACTCCAGTGGGCTTTGGGTCAGGGGGGGTCTCTCTCCGTTAACCACACAGCCCCAGTCTGCTCCTGAGTGCCCAGCCCCCTGCTAGAAAGAGGGTGGGGGTCTCCATTGTGCTGCTCTCATGTTCCTCTCTATGGCAGAGATGGGTCCGAAGGGAGCCCCCCCATTCCCAACACAGAAAGGCTGGGGTGCCTGAATCCCAGAGGCAGTGCCCAAATCCCAGAGGTGGGCCCATCTCTGCTTTTATGCATCCGCTGCCCTCCCCCTTTTGTCTTTTTGCTTTTTCTTCCCCCTACCCCGGACGCCCGAGAAACAGCCCTGGCATGAGCTGGGGGTTCTGGGGCCACCTTTGGCTCCTTTCTACCTCCTGGCCAGTCTGCTCTGCTGGGGGAACCCCTCTGACTTCCCTGAGGCTTTTGGCCCAAAGAGCCTGGGTAGGAACTTTGCCCGCCAAGCTACTGCTCTTTGGGCTGAATGTGACGCTGCAGCCTGTGCATACCCTGGCTATAAAGTAAGGGAGGGGGGTTGCGTGGTCAGAACTGCAGCCCAAGGGGCACATCCTGTCCCCATTGAACTGAATGGGAACTCAAGGGTTCACCAGGTGGGGGATGGGATCTATCCTCCTATTGTACAGATGGGAACCGAGGCTCAGAGAGATTAAATGATCTGCCTACGGTCACCCAGGGAGTGTGGGACAGAGCAGGGGTTTGAACCTAGGTCTCCTGAGTTCCAGCTCAGGCCATGCTTTGTTAGCTCAGTATAACACCCCTGGGAGGTCAATAGTATTATCCCCACTTCACAGATGGGGAAACTGAGGTCTAAACAGAGCGATTAAATAATGACCCCCAGGGCACAAAGCAAGTCAGTGTCAGACTTGGGAGGAGAACCCAGGAGTCCTGCTGGGCTGGATGGAGGGGTGGGGCTCCCAAGCGTTCCCGGCTCCCAAGCCAACGAGCGATCCTTTCTGTGTTTCAGAGAAGCCCGGAACCATCAAGAAAACGAAAAGGGAAAAGAAACAAAAGAAGCAGAAGGCAGATTCGCTGGCATGCACCTAACCAGCATCCTCACAGGTGGGACTCTGGGAGGCAGCACTGGGGGCGGCCCCATGGGAGCGCCGTGGGGCACAAAGGAGGTCTTCACCCTGAGGTCTCAGCAACATTTCCTTCTCCACATTTGGTTTTCCACCTTTTCCAGTCAGAGAATATTGCACAATTCCCCCCCACCACCCCACACACACACATCCCTACATGCTTCTTTGGAGGCCATTTACGGCCTGTGAAACATTTCCTCTTGCAGCCCGAGTGCGAAAGCAAAGCTCTGTTTTCTCCCCTACCCCTGATGCACCCTCACAGTTCGGCTCCTTCTCCGGTGCAACCAGAGCCAGCTGCCTTAGGGAGCCAGGTGACAGCGAGCGAGAAAATGCCGCTGGCTGGGCCGTGGTGGGTTTGCACCCCTGGCTCAGCTACCTGCCCAGTAAGAAGAGTTACAGAACAGCGCTGAGCGTGGCCTGCACTGCCAGGGGGAAGAGGAGCTTCGAGTCCGGCACGGGACGGCCTCCTCCTCCTCCTCCTCCTTTACAGATGGGGAATGTCTTGAGAGCAAAGGGGCAAGTTATCCCGCGCGGCGCCATCACCCAGCACGGCTATGCTGCAAAAAATGGCCAGCAGGACATTCAACGGACCCGGGGCCTTCACCAGCTCTTCTGGAGTTGACTGGTGGGAGGTTCCCCTTTCCCTGGCAGGCTCGTCCCCTGCCTCCAGACTGGATTTCTGTGGCGGGTTTCCCCACCCACCCAATGGAACCGGAGCAGAATGCCGGCAATGGACCGCGCTGTAACCAGGAGGTGGGGAGCGGCCTCTCTTGGAGAGCCCCATCGTTGCTACGTTACAGCACAGCTGGCCATGCCTCCAACTCCCACCCAGCACCTTCAGCCCAATTACGTGGGCGCGCAGCGGTCTGAACGGCCCCCGTGCCAAGCCTCCCAGCCTTTCCCCTCCAACTCTTTCCATGCCCGCTGCTCCCACAGACCCCTGCTCGGGGGTGAGTGGGGGGCGGAGGCTTACGCAGAGCGCTGGTTCTCTCCTGGGGCCAGCTGTCTATCTAGACTGTGTGAGAAATGAAAGCGTCCGCGGGGGAGAGCCGAGTGACTGAAAAATGGGGACATTCCCCGGGCAGGAAATCTTAGAATTGCACCGGGCCCTGGCCACGCTCCATCTTCCTCCCCAGGGCTGTGATCCTGCCAGGTGGCGAGTGCCCTCAGCTGCCCTGGCACTCGGCACAGGATCGGACCAGACTCCAAATACAGAGCCCCAGCATCCAATCCCGCAGGCCTTACTCAGGTACCACTCCCATTGCCTGCATAAGGGCTGGGGGATTTCCTCCCCCAGACAAACCGGGGCAATAGAAGAATCCTGCTCCCCTGCAACAGCCCGAACTGTCCCTCGTTTTTACTGGACTGAGAGTCTGGAGAGTTGAAATTCTGTCAGTAAATCTCTTGTCCTATTACCATGCGGGACTAGGAGGCAAGCCTGAGCGACCACCAGAGATAAAAGAACTTCCTCATGAGCTTCCCAGTCCACCGCCTCCGGAGAGTTTATCCAAGTGCCCGAGAAGGAGCTGAGCTTCTGGATCCTTCACTGCACCAAAGGCAAACTCTGCCCCTTTAGTGGCCAGGCCAGCCCTCGCCCAGGACACGCCCCGTGGGGATCTGGGGACCCTGTCGTGTTGGTGTGCAGAAGGGGTTAGACAGTATCTGCAAATTCCTCAAATATGTGTGTCACTCTCACAGAGATTTGTGGCGTTACAAAACCCAAACAAGACAAGCTGGGGGGAATAGCTCAGTGGTTTGAGCATTGGCCTGCTAAACCCGGGGTTGTGAGTTCAGTCCTTGAGGGGGCCACTTAGGGATCTGGGGCAAAATCAGTACTTGGTCCTCCTAGTGAAGGCAGGGTCCCTTCCAGTTCTAGGAGATAGGTATATCTCCATATTTAAAGAAAAGGCAGCTCTCACTTTCTAGTGCCAGACCTCCGTGCACCCTCTCTCAACAAAGAGCTCAGGATGTTTCAAAGCAGGCTTTCCTGAGTCCTGCCCATCAGTACCAGATTAAGATCTGTTAGGGCAGATCTATGGTGGGAAGAGGACATTACATGGGGGAACATTATAGCATTTCAGCTAAGAAAGAATTGCAAGTGTGAAAAATCAGGATGGGAGTGGCGGGTAATTGGCTCATATATAAGACATAGCCCCGAATATCAAGACTGGGACATCTGGTCACCCTAAGTCCCCTCACCCTAAACTTCTAGCAGCATCAGATGCCTTCTAGCATTCTAACTCAGTTCTGTGATTCTGGCAAATTAGGTTTTATTGTCTACATAAATAAATATATATTATATATATATGAACTATAGAAATTTATTTCTAGAAAATCAGTGTATTTAAAATGTCTCTCACTATATATATATATATATTTTCTTATGCTAGTTTAAAATAAGAATTTTGGTTTTAAATAAAAGTATTGTACATAGCAATTTGTGGTTCAAACGTTGAGGATGATGGGGTTGTAATAGCCATGCGTTTAGGGCACTGGCAACACGTTGCTAGTTTTTTGTCATACAAAAGGTTAGCTAAACAGTGCCAACCCTTTCCTATAGGGAGTGCCTCGTGTGTCAGTTTTACTAGTGACCACGCGGTGTCGCTGTCAAGTAAGGAATGGCTAATACTATTTCCTGCTTACTTATAAATAAATATAGATATTCTTGAGATTTAACAGTTACCGTCCCACGAGGAAGCAACATTCAAAGGCATCAAGGAGTCTAATAACTTGGGGTTATGTATCACCCTGCATTGCATCCGAAAGGGCAGCTGGTGGGTTTGTTTACTAGTAAATAAATATATTAAACCCTCCAGCGTGTGCGTCGTGTCTTTGCTCACTGACACCCATCAGGACTTTGAGACTCCATTTTTATATTGCAGGTGGTTTGCTTCACATCGCGGGTGCATGCACCCCATTCCCTACGGGGGCAGTGGGGCCAAGGGCAGTGGGCTGAGCAGAGATAGGGGTCCACTCCTGGCTCTGCCACTAATTTGCTTGGCCAAATTATGCACAGTATCCCAACCCCAAACAAGCAAAAATCATGAGAGTGGCTTCAAAAATCAGGATTTTTTTTTAATATACATTTTGAATCCTTTTCATTTGGCTTCTGGATTTTCAGCCTTAAATCTCAGGCCTTTCTCTGCAGCCACAAGGGCTAGACACTTCAAAAAGGAAGGAAAAGCAAGCCGAGGGCCACACATAGCCACCTGATTCTAGGAGTTGGGGTTTGAAGAAAAACAACAAATACAGTTTTCCAAGGGCCGCGGTGGATTCTCCATCGCCAGCAATTGTTCAGTCTAGCTTGGGTGTTTGTCAAAGAGATCTGCTCTGGGCATGTGTTCAGGGCAGGCCCCTGGTCTGTGTTGTACAGAAGGTCAGACTCGATGATCACAGTGGTCCCCTTTGGCCTGGGAATCGACACGTCGATGGCGGGACTTGCAATAAAATCACGAGAACTGGCAGCAGGGTGTTTAACTGAGACACGATGGTCCTATGTAAAATCCTATGAGATCATTGGATGAAAAGGTCAATATAAATGCGTCGTCCTATAAGAATAGTGAATATTTACATTGAGGTAGAGCCCAGGTTGGGGCCCTAATGTGCTAGGTGCTGTACAAACGTAGTCAACGCCAGCCCCAAAGCACTTACTATCAACAAGTCAAGACAGACAAGGGGCAGAGGGCGGGATGGAATGACGGCTGGCTAACAGAAACAATCAGCTATTGTAACCCAGGCCAGCTGTGCGCACAAGTCTTCATTCGGAGTCAATTGATGGCGGGAAGGCTCACTACTGTAGTTATGACGACGATTGCAGCTCTTGTGAGGGGAAGAGACCAGAGTATCTGAGCAGTTCTGAAACTCCACCGTCAGGCCTGCCTGCAGAGAGAGGGATAGCCGGAGATGCAAGCTCCCGCCCCAAGCGCTAACCCCAGCAGCCAGTGCGGCTACAGGAACCCCTGGGAGGAAAGGGCCGTGCGTAGCTGTGGGATCCCCCACCCACGTTGCTAGCCCCACATTTGCAGAAAGACACTAGACCCCTTTCAGGAGCAGCTGGGAAGCTCTGCCATTGCTGCCCGGTGCCTACACCGGTTTGTGTCAGAGGATGGACTTAGCAGCTCTGGGTTTCCCAATCTCTCAGCTCCGGCTGCCACGTTAGTCCCACATTACTCTGCAGCCCGGACAAGGCCTGCCCCTGTGACAGACAGGCCAGCTGCAGGACAAAGTGTGAAAACGTGTCCTCCCAAACGTGACTCAACAGCTCCGAAACCGGGAGGCAAAGGAAAAGAACCCAGCGGTCATTTCTCTGCAAGCGCTTGACCTTTAAGCCGCTCTTGTGACAGGGGAGGGGGCTAACCAGGACCGCCCAGAGGATTCAGGGGGCCTGGGGCAAAGCAATTTTGGGGGCCCCTTCCATTAAAAAAAGTTGCAATACCATAGAATACTATATTCTCATGGGGGCCCCTGTGGGACCCGGGGCCTGGGGCAAATTGCCCCACTTTCCCCCCCCCCCCGGGCGGCCCTGGGGCTGGAGTCTTTTTCTTATATAGGCGCCTGTTACACCCCACCCCTGTCCCGATTTTTCACATTTGCTGTCTGGTCACCCTACAGTCCCGCAGTGTCCCGTCTTGGCTGCCTCTGTGGGAGAGAGACATCCTGAAATGGAATAGCTCCAGAGAGGGGCATGGAAAACAGTGGTTTGGTGGATGAGAGGCACCAGACAAGGGTTGCAAAGACCAGGGTGGCTAAGCCTGGCAAGGAGAAGAGGTAGAGGGCACTCGGGCTGATATATTTGAGCTGACGCTGGGCCTCATGGAGCCTGATCGGTCCCTCGTTTCTACATTGCCCCAGGACACGGGAACGAGCGAGCCCTCGATGAAAGCAATGGCCCAGTAAAGGGAATCCCATTTCACCCAGCGCGCAGTTGACAGCAGCTGGAGGTCAGGGAAACAAATACTGTGTCTGGGTGGGTAATTTTATCAGCAATAACAACCTCTGTAGTTAAGGGGCATGAAATCTCATGCATCAAGGCACCAGCTGATCGCTGCGGTCCCATTGTGATCACTGATCACATTTGCCCCTCACATAGCGACCTGAGCATGGCTAGTCACATCAGAGGCCATTTTCCCTTCCTCGGCAGCATCAGGGGCCTGATACATTGCTGCAGTGGGTTGAAGCAACCCCCTGATCCGCCCCCCACCCCAAACTTTCTGGAAGTTCAGATCTGGAGCAGAAGCCTGATGTGGGTCGAGCCTGTCTTTACGCTCGGTGGCCAGTTCCCTGGGGATTCCTCCTCCACGCTCAGTGCTGCTGTCCTCTTTTAACTGCGGCCTGTTTTGTTGTTTGGGAGACCAGGTGGGGCAGGGACTTTTATTGGACCAACTGCTGTTGGGGAGACAAGCTTTTGAGCCACAGAGCTCATCCTAGTTTGTTGTTTCACGCTCTGTGCCAGGGTCAGGGCCTGCTCCCTTTTGTTCCCCCCGCAGCCACCCAGAACCCTGTGCAGGCCCCAGGCCCTCAGCAGGCAGCGAAGCTCCAGGTAAAGCTAGTCAGGAATTTCCCAAAAGGGTCAGTTTTGACCAGTCACCTGAATCCAAAACACTTTGGAAATTTTTTTTTTTAATTGCTGCAAAGTCCCGTTTTGACCGTTTCGAAATGAAAAGTTGAGGTTGGTTTTTTGGTTGGAAATGACTTTTCCTCGCAAAATGTTGGTGTAAAATTAACTCTCTTCCAGTCCTACTGTACTATGATCTGCCAAAAGCCATTCAGAGCACCCCCTGCTGGAGGAAAGCTATGCTAGTGGCGAGATTGCCGTTCACCTCCAGTGACGATGGCTGCTAAATCAAAAACTCTCCCAGAGGGACTGTGACGCTGAGTTTACTAAGGACATTAAAGTATGATCCTTGGTTGGAAGGTGCCACACATTAACGACCTTAATTGCTGCTATGTGTGGGAGTTGGACACCCTATTTAGCAGCCTGCGTTTGAAAACTGGGCTCTGAGGGCTAAATGCAGCTCTGGTGTAAGCCTGAGTAACTGCATCTTCGGCAATACAATGGGCGCGTTGTCACCCCAGGGCTCTGATCCCGAGGGTCAGGTCCTGAGCTGGAGGGTGTAGATCAGTGTCGCTACATGGACTGCAGCTGTCCCACCTGTATCAGCCAATATCCTGGGCACCACAATGGGGGGAGGGAGGGTGTCTCAGGTGACCCAAAAGGAAATAAACAGCGATAAAGGCAAGGTGCTTATGTGAGGCTAAAGAAGAGTGGCTGGAACTTCTCCCTCTGCTCCAGTCAGGGGCCCTGGCTTTTGGAAGCGTCACTGATTTAAGACTATTCTTTATGCCTAAATGTTCCTTTCTGGTCTTTCCTGCCTGGGAAGTTTCAGTAAGGGACCTGGAGACATTCTCCCTCCCTGCCGCAAGGTGTGATCTGTTCCGCAGACTAACTTCAGAGCCCAAGGAAGTGCGGGGGAGGGTGCCCAGGTCTGGCTAGCTACAGCCAGAGAAGTGGGAAGGATGCACCATCAGCATCCAGGATGAATGGTCCCCACAGAGCGGTGGGAAAGGATTATGTTTGCTTTGCTTTTATGCCTTGCGGAGCCCTTCCGTCTCTCCCGAGGCAGCCTGCTAATCCAGCCTCTGGGTGTGAGAGCAGAGGCAGTGGTTAACCTAGAACAAGGATACACATAACTGCATTCAGTGGGACCACTGGAAGGAATCCATGAGCTCTGGGAAAGGAGTCACCCTTCTGGGCTTTCAACTAGACCTGCCAAAAGGTGCAGGGAATTCACACAACGTGGGCCAAAGTTTACACCAGTGAGGAAGCTTCCAGGGCATCAAAAGGGAATGGACAACAGAAGGGGCGCTTGTGAGAGCAATAATAATGCGAATCCCCCTCGCCCTTTGTGCTCGACTCTCCCCTTAGAAAGCCTTGCATCCTAGCCAGCGGGGCACTCGGCCTACACTCAGTCCCACGCCTGTGCCACCGTGCGGCCTGGGGTTAGAGAATTCTAGACGTGTCGGGCTGGAAGGGACCTCAAAACGTCACTGAGTCCTTCCCCCAGGACCAAGGCAGGACCGAGCAAACCTAGACCATCCCCGACAGGAGTTTGTCCAACCTGTTCTGAAAAACCTCCAATGACGGGGATTCCACAACCTCCCTTGGAAGCCTATTCCAGAGCTTCACCACCCTTAGAGTAAGAGAGATTTTCCTAATATCTCCCCTACCGCTCCCTTGCTGCAGATGACGCTGAATTACTTCATGCTTGTAGAGTAATATGCAAATGAGGCTTTCTCCATATTGCGCCCCTTTGCATTTTATCCCTGGTTCAGGTAGGAAAAGCCCGACAGCCAACAATCTCTGTGTGTGAGGGCGTGTTTGATGTGTAGCTTCTAAATCATCCTGACTGTCAGGGCTGGCTCCAGGCACCAGCTTAACAAGCAGGTGCTTGGGGCGGCCAAGGGAGAGGGGCGGCACCTGCGGCAATTCGGGGGCGGCAGGTCCCTCACTCCCTCTAGGAGCGAAGGACCTGCCGCCGAACTGCCGCTGCCGATCGCGGCTTTTTTTTTTTTTTTCAATT
>NW_020664481.1:2883263-2953986 GCF_002925995.2 Terrapene triunguis | reverse complement strand
GGAGCAGCCAACCCAAATATCCCCCACGGGGCAGATGAATGAAGCTGGTGAGGATGCTCTGCTAGCCAGCTGAACTGTGCAAGGCCGACAGGATGGGGGCAGGCAGTGTCTTGTCTTGACACATTTCTGGAAATATTCCTGGTAGCGTTCGAGCCCTGAACAACCCCTGCTGCTAACATAGGCCATGTAACGGGAAATCTTTGATTCCAGCATTTTTTTCTCCCTTCTGTTGCAATCTCTGTTGACAGATTAGATGCCTAGGGCCAAGTCTGCTCCGTTTCCCACACATCCTTGCTGGAGCCCCTGGTGCAGCTCAGGTGCAGTTGGGAGAAGAATTGAAGTCCAGGGGGCGGGGGGTGATGATGCAGCATTTGGCTCAACGTGTCCAAACCGGAGCAACCGTTAAAAGCTTTTCCTGCCCTTGATCTTTCTAAGCGTCACCTCCCTTTTGAAGGCAGAGAATTTCCCCGTGAGCTGAGGGAGCGACTCTAGCACGAGGAGTCGTAGCCCGCACGCTCTTAGCCTCGCGGGCTAATTTTCATGAGAAGAAAGTCAAATAAGTCAACACAACTGGCAAGTCAACAGAAAACTCCCCGGCTCGGGGGTCACCCAGCCCTGTGGACAGAGCCTGACCTTCCCAAAGCCATTCCCCCCAGGCCTCTCCAACAGGCCCTCTTTTCCCCTGCTTCTCACTAACTGCAGGGGCAGAAGGAAGCTCAAGTCAAGTTCGTTCCTTGGTGACCTGTGACTAGGCACCTCATCACAGTCATCTCTAGGGCCACGGTCCTGCAAACAGCCATGGCCCTCGGAACAGTGGCAGCAGCCGGTGCCGGTCCCCATTCTGTTCTCCTCCAAGTCGATGGGAGTTTCGCTGTTGACTGAAATGGGAGCTGGAGGCAGCCCAGCAGGTAATGTGTTTCGGGGTTCAGACCACGTGACAGCCTGGATCTGCTGGGAGCTGTACATTTGGCATGTTTTGGATTACCCCATGGATTGCTTGGCCTCCAGATTGTTTAATTTGGGAATGGATGGTTTCATGCACATGCCAAGCCTCTGCCTATTTTCAGCCAATAAAAGCCATCGGTGTCCACAGTTTTGCCAGCGCACCGGTTCTAATCCCACCAAAGGATGCCATCGGTTCTGCTCTTGCTATGCCGTGTCCCCAACGTTATGCCCATTTCCAGTACAGAACTGATCCATCATTCCCCAGCAAATGGAACCTCACCTACTTCCTGTTCCCAAGCAGCATATTTTTATTGCGAATAGCAGATGGCTTTGGTAGTATTTAAAGGATCGTCTCTCTCGCTTTGTAGCCTGGGAAGCACTAAAAATGGCTGCTTGGCCTGATTAATAACTGACGTGAAACTCTGTTGTATAACTCAGGCATAGCTCATAAACCCAGCAGTTTCCAGGATGAATAATCCAACTCATCAAATGTCACAATTACTGAGCACGTCAACCCAGCAGAGAGGCCAAATGGAGCCAAATTGGATTTTGCCTAAATTCAGCATCTTGAATTAATAACACTTAGGGTGACCAGATGTCCTGGTTTTATAGGGACAGTCCCAATATTTGGGTCTTTGTCTTTCAAAGGCGCCTCTTACCCCCACTCCCATCCCGCTTTTTCACACTTGCTGTCTGGTCACCCTATTAACACTGTATATTTTCTTTCTCCGTTTGAAACTAAGTTCTTATAGATGACGTGGGAGCCTGGGGGTCGCTTTGGATAATATGCTCCAGTGCTTCCCCGTGGCAGATTGCAGAGACCTGCCTGGTTAAGGTTAGAAGCCAAACAACAGCATCATGAGGTGGATGTTATCCACATGTGACAGAAGGGGAAACTGAGACATAGCTGGGCGTGGCGGAAGGGGCTAGTTTTCACATTGCCCCCAGTTTGGAAGCAGAGTCCCTGCTGCTGCCTAGTGCATGCAGAGCTGCCAGTGGCGTGATACCCCTCAGACCCTGCGTGGCCAAGGCGTCCGGACCCCTCAATGAGCAGCATTTCCCTCACACCTGTGTCTGCCGGGCTTGGGATGAATCCGGCAATTGTTTGCATTGCTGAACATTTCGGGGGGCTCCGGATTTTATTTACTGGTCCATTCTGGCCCTTGTGCAGCTTGCCCCAGGTTTGCTGGGGGCAGAGACAGCCCCCTGCTTGCACCCCACTCAGGGAGGGGCCCACTGCAATCCCTGTGAACAGGGGAGCACAGAAACAGCTCCTTCCTTGCACCCCGACATGGGAGGAAGCCCAGCGGAACTGGCTGTGCTGCGGGGAGCAAGCTGTGCTGTCCCATGGGGCACATGCACTCTCCTGATCTAGACTGGGGAGGAGCTCAGGGTCTGCTAAGGCCCAGTACTTCCCTAAGCCGCTGGACCCCAGACACGAGGCAGTGACTGGGGCTGTTTTGAATGATCGAGTGCAGCCATCCTGGGTCTCACCAGGGGAATGTTTACTGTCAGGTTCATACCAGTTACTCCACCCCAAACAGCCGCCCCCCCTCCTTGGCTAGCTAGACCCTCCCTGGGGATTGCTGGCGGATGCTGGAGAGCAGTATCGTTTTTGCAAGCATTCCACCCTCACCCCCTGGCCTCCATGCCTTTCCTTCTCCTGCGGATCACTTCTGACTCTGGGCCACTTCCCAGCTTTGCTGCGGGATTGGGGTGTACTAGGTGCCGCTTCTCTCCTGAGCTTCTTTGCTGTGGTTAGCGGAGAGTTCCAGGCTGGCTGATCATGGAGAGCAGAATTTGTCCCCGTGCATCCTTAGGCGAGTGGCCATCTCCAGCGAGTTGTCTCCATACAAAGCAGAATCACTTGATTCTGCAGGTCTATGACCCAGCTGTTCCCATCTGATTCCTATTTCTCTCGCCGGTGTGAGTGGCTCCTTCAGCCAGTCTCCGTTAGCTCTTCTTTTCAGCACGTCATTCTGAAACACAGGCAGGAAGGAGGCAAAACCAGTAGGCTTTAAGGCAGGGTGGGCGCTCCGCCCTTGGCTGCCCCCTGAAACGAGGTCGTCATAGGTTTATAAGCGGCACAGACTTGCCCAATAAATCAGTGACATGCCTGCTCTGCAGCTGACTCTTGACAGCTCGTGAAACGGTTATTAAAAGATCTGGAGCCAGATCCTGACCTCACTTACAGCAGGGTAAACAAGGCCTGACTCCCCGGAGGTGTAAAATGAGTGGATGTAAGGTCAGAACCAGACCTGCTGTCCAGCCCAACCCGAGACAGTTTGGGACTGGGGGAGAATTCCAACCCTCAGCTGCTTTGAGGAACACCCAGGAAACGGAGGACGCTGTTATCCAGCACCACCCCGGGCCGATCCCAGCTAGGTACAAAAATGCATATGCCCCTATGTGCCTCATTTGGGTGTGCAATTACCATGACGACCGCAGGCGCATCCTGGATTTGCATGGCTATTTACACATCTAGTGCGTTAGTACATGAGTTGCGTGCCCCTACTGCCATGCAATTGGGTGCATGAGCTTGTGAGACATAGACACTAATTTTAGATGGGTCTGAAAGAGTGTCTGAACACAAGTAGTTCAGAGAGGCCCAAGGCGCCTATGTTTACAACAGACTATAGGGAGAGAGAAAGGTGTTTAGGGAAGGGGTGCAGAAGTAGGCCAGGCATAAAGAGAAAGTCTGGGCTGACGAGGACCCAATCCTGCACTCCTTACTCTGGCAAAATTCCCTGGTCCAAATTCATCCCCTGGGAAACATCAGTGGGGATTCATTTGGCCCAATGACATCAGTGGGCGTTTTGCCTGAGAAAAGGCAGATCGGGGTCTGAGTGAAATGACAGGAATCCACAGAAATGGCCAAGCACTGAGAACTGAGGCTGGTTTATAAATCGGCCCTCCCCCTCCCCCCCCGGCGGTATTGACAGGGTCCTGCGACCAGAGGGAAACCGGGGGCCAGCTGCAGGTTAGGTGCACAGCGCTGTACACACAAGCTGGGTCGCTGTGTGTGCAAATTACCAGCACTGCCCATCTACTGCGCCACGCCCCGATATCTGTGCATAAGGGCAGAGCCAGCACATGCAGACTGGGCGTGCAATCTCACAGGTTTCTGCAGGGTTAGCCTCACTGAAAACCTGGCCAGGGGTGTCAGATGAAAAGACAGATGGAGATTAATGCCCCTCTCCCTCGACTGGGAGGGCTCAGTCCATTGGTCTCTGACAGCTTGGCGCTGTAAGGGGCCCTTTCGCCCCCAGGGGACGTGGTTTAAAAATAACCTGGCGCTGACCGCAGCAGGTGTCATTAATCACACGCTGGACTCCACTGCCAGGCCTGGGGCGAGGCAGGCGCCAAGGCAGGGGCTATTTTAACTCCAGGGCCGATCTCAGGCGTGGTCGGGGAGCTGTGACGAGGGGTCGGCTGGTTGCAAAGGATGCAGAGGAGCAGGCTCCGGCCCAGCAGGTTCTCGGGGCCCAAGCTAGCACCACGCCTCATGCTGCAGGCGGGCGACCTGCTCTTAGTGTGGCTGGGTGGGTGACACTCACCCAGCTGGGCTGGCCAGAAATAAAGGGGAAGATTCAGCATAATGCACAGAGGAGGGCAGCAAACCCCACGAAACTGCCGGCTGCAAGAAGGAACCCGAGCATCTCGGAGGGTGCGAGGGCTGGGGTAGGGGGTGGTGCGAACATGGGGTTTCATCTCCCTCTCGGCACGATCTGCTCGTCTGCTCAGCAGAGTAAGGTCGGGACGGGGAAGCAAGGGGTTGCTCCAGCGTAGCACCCTTCGCACAGGAGCTCCAAGCCCTTCGTGGGGGGCAGTGGGTGAGCCCCCGGGGCTGAACCAAACCCCAGAGCTGGAAATCCTTCGGCTTGGGAGAAATTCCCACCAGGGTGTGAACTCTGTGGCTAGAGCGAGCTGAACCGGACCCCGGCAGCCCAGACACCCCTGAGTGAGCCTCGGGGAGCTGTGATCCGAACGCAGATCCACATGTCACAGCTACGCCCCCCACCCCCACCCCCAGCTCTGCAACGAGCCGAACCAAACCCCTGGCTCTGAGCCTCCCGGGACTTTGGGGAAATTCACGCCTGGATCCAGATCCAAACTTTGCAGCTGGGGCCTGTCTCTAGGCAGCAGAGGGGAGGAAGAGATTGCTCCATATGGGTTAGCGGGCGGGAGGCGGGCAGGGGCCCTGCAGCAGAGGAGAGACGCCCCCTCCCCCCAGCAATGGCAGTGGTGGAGGGTTATGTCCCAGTTGCAGAGCCAGTGAAGGAGGGATGAGTCTAGCTGCTCCCAGCACAGGGGAGGTCAAGTGTTTGCAATTCAAATATTTGTGTTTGCATTTGTGGTGGGCTTTTCCCGTGCCCCAGAGAGCTAGGGCTGGGGTCTGAGGAACATGAAATCCAGCCTCCCCAGTACAGAGCAGCTGCCGGACAGTGCAATTGCTGCACGGAGCCCAGATCTCGCCGTGTGGATCTGTCCGTGGCTCCCGGACCAACAAAGCCAACAGGGAGCCGAAAGCCGAGCCCCGGAGGCCTAGCAGAGTCTGTAGGAGGCAGAGCCCCGTTCACGGGCTGGCGGGCAGGCCGCAGCCTCCTGGAATGATCCATTGCACCTTTCCGTGCGCTGGGTCCTCTGTGGCTGCAGAGCTCTGGGCAGGGCTAGCGAGAGGCTGGGAGTGGGCGGCAGGGGATGGATCACTTGAGGATTCCCTGTTCGGTTCATTCCCTCTGGGGCACCCGGCACCGGCCACTGTCGGGAGACAGGATACTGGGCTAGATGGACCCTTGGTCTGACCCAGTCTGGCCGTCATGGGCGGTGCATGAACCGCTGGCTGGGGGAGGCTAGCCCCCCCGCCCTGCCCCTTCCACGCTCCCCAGAACCGAGAGTCACCCCACCGCGGCCACCACCCCCACCCCAGGCTGGCTAGTGCCCACTGCTGCCGCAGCCCCCCCCCCCAGCCCCGGGAAGGCAGGCAGCGTGGCCCCAGGCCCTGGAGCCCAGCAGCACTGCCTGGGGGTGGGGGTGGAGTGTGGGTGGGGCCACACCTGGCTGTTTGGGGAGGCACAGCCTCCCCCAGCCTCCCTTACCTGCCGCCCATGATGGCCGTTCTTATCTTCTGATCTGAGCCAGGGGGCTGGGGGGGAGCTGAGGTCACTGCTCCCCAAGGCAGCCGGGGGTCCCCGCTACACAAACACCATCAGACGACAGCTCGGCTTGTTCTCCTTCCAGACACAGAGAGCCTGGCCTGCTCGAAGGGCCACTGTGAAGACATCTCCCGTTAGCAGAGGTCAGGGTCTGATGGCAGTGGGCAGGGGCCAAAAACACCCTCATAAGCTCAGCGAGAACGGAGGCGAGGGCTGGCCTGGTGAACAAAGGGGCTTCACGCCACTTGGGCTACTGTTTCTGCCCGCCATGCCCATCCCTGGGCACGGGCGGCTGGGCGTACGGGGCACTCTGCCATCACCCCAGGCCTGGGCCCTCGACGGCATGGCTCGTTAGTCTTCCACAAGGCGTGCATGGGCCAAGCTCCCCTGGTGTAAATGGCCACAAATCCACTCACGTCGCTGGCGCGGCTTCTTCTCACAGCCCGGCTGGGTCTCGCGCACGGTTTGTGATTGCTTTGACACACTCCAGTGCGGCGGAGTTGCGCCAGGGCAGGTGAATTTAATACCCAGGCAGAGCCTTGTGCCCTCCTGGCCCGGGGCTCAGGAAACACGCCCGTCGTCGTCTGACAAGCAGGGAGGGGATGAACGCAGCGGTGGTGCGGGGCAGGCGGGAGGGAGCAGTGAGCCAAGCAGCCACATGTAACGAGGCACAGACCCGTCTCGGTGCAGCACAGAGGGGATTGTGGCAGACGGCGGCACAGACGGCTCTTGTCAGGGATCTGTCCCCACTTCTCTGGCCTGGTGCTATAGCTAATTACCAGGGAACGTCACCGCCAGCCCCCCCCCCCCCCCCCTGCCCATCAGATACTGCCCGTTAGGTGCCCTGGGTAATTTTCCCAGCAGTAATGCAAACAGGGCGCTAACGAGAGGAATTTGGGCCCCCTGCCCTGCCACCCCGTGTTTGTTTAAGGAGTGGTTTGAAAAACCGACCGGGGGAGAAGGGGGAAGAGTGGACCTTGGAGAGGAGGGAGGGGGCGGGAGTGAGGGGAGGTCTGATCGAAAGCTAGTGGGAAAGACACGTCGGGGTCCTGGGCGGGTCTGGCCCCTGCCGCCACCCCTAGCTAGAGCAAAGCCAGCTCTGAACTGCCTGAATTGCAATCACACCTCCTGACTGCAGGGTAGATGGACCCTCTCTCTCTGGCAAGACCGGCATCCCTTCCTCGGGGGTTAAACCAGCATTGGAAACCGCTCCCCCCTGCTATCTGCAGTGCAGTGGGCCAGCCCCACCCCACTGCAACTCTTACGGTCATTCTTTCTGCTGATCATGCAGAGTGCCAGGGCGGAACTGGATGCTGAACACACCCAGGGGGAGAAAACCCCCTGCCCAAAAGAGCTTACAATCTGCAAAGACAGCACCCCTTCCTTTGTCATAGCCCCATTTCACAGACAGGGAACTGAGGCCCACCAAGCTTGCAGCAGGATTGCCAGGCGTTTAAGGGAGTGAGATAAGAGCAGGGCTGACGCATCCCTTGCAAACGCCCGGTGTCACTACAAATGGATCCTGACTATGGGCAGAGCTAGCTTTAGGGGCAGGCGAACAGAGCGGTCACCCTTGTTGCCAGCTTCCAGAGATGGCAAATCAAGATGGGGGGGGGGGGGGATTTCCCGGCTGCTGCTCGGAGGAGGGAGGGGATGTGCCCTGGGCAGCAAAACACCAGAATACCTCGGCCTGGTGCTGACAATGGATGTTTAGTACAAGACCAAGCACACGGGCTGGAGTGGTTAGGACAAGAATTCAACAACATAAGAACGGCCACACTGGGTCAGACCAAGGGTCCATCTAACCCAGTATCCTATCTTCCAACAGTGACCAGTGCCAGGTGCCCCAGAGGGAATGGACAGAACAGGGAATCGTCAAGTGATCCATTCCCTGTCGCCCCTTCCCAGCTTCTGGCAAACAGAGGCTGGGACACCATCCCTGAACAGCCTGGCTCATGGCCATTGATGGACCTATCCTCCATGAACTTATCTAGTTCTTTTTTGAACCCTGTTACAGTCTTGGCCTTCACAACATCCTCTGGCAAGGAGTTCCACAGGTTGACTATGCGTTGTGTGAAAAAAATACTTCCTTTGTTTGTTTTAAACCTGCTGCCTATTCATTTAATTTGGTGACCCCTAGTTCTTGTGTTATGAGAAGGAGTAAATAACACTTCCTTATTTACTTTTTCCACACCAGTCATGATTTTATAGACCTCAATCATATCCCCCCTTAGTCGTCTCTTTTCCAAGCCGAAAAGTCCCAGTCTTATTAATCTCTCTTCATACAGAAGCCATTCCATACCCCCTCATCATTTTTGTGGCCCTTTTCTGAACCTTGTCCAATTCCAATAGATCTTTTTTGAGATGGGGCAACCACATCTGCACGCAGTGTTCAAGATGTGAGCGTACCATGGATTTATATAGAGGCAATATCATATTGTCTGTCTTATTATCTATCCCTTTCTTAATGAGTCCCAACATTCTGTTGACTTTTTTGACTGCCCTGCGCATTGAGTGGATGTTTTCAGAGAAACCTCCTTCCCCAGCCACCAAGCCGGCTCCTCGCTCCCAGCCGAGATAAAGCAGGAATCCTTCTAAACATCCTGGATTACAAAGTGCCCTCAAAGTCCCCAAAGCAAAAGGAGACAAACAATATCAAACAGAGGGATCAAACTGCAGCCCCATGCAAATAAGCAGAGTCATTGCTGGGAAAACAGCTGGCAGAAGAAGTGGGTCACTCCAGACATGGTCCTAGGAGGAGTCCTGGGCCCCCTGAATCCAGGGCCATGTGGGGGCAGGGCAAAGGGGTAGTTTGCCTCGGTCCCCCCCATTTGAGAGGGCCCCACACCAAGTGATGTTATGACCTGCTGCATGGGGTTTGGCCTGGCTGCCCCTCCATGATAGACCAAATCCGTGTGGCTTTGTGACCCTCGCGATACTCAGAGCAGGGACAGAACTCCCGCTGCAGGGTGAGTCCAGGGCGGGCTTGCGCTGCCCCCCAGGACATCCCCTCAGAGCTCGGGGCCTGGTTTTGCCCCAGGCTCCCAAAATGTGCGGCCCTGCCTGAATCGCACGGCTGAGCGTTCTGAGTTCTCTTGCTCATGCCAGAGGGACGAGCTGTCCTTTCCCGCTGGTTCCTCCAGGACAGGAGTTTTACTTCTAAAGAGGATTTGGCAGCCCCGGGGATGACCCGAACGACATCTCTAAGGGACCCTAAATCACTGGTGAAGTGCCCTCGCTGGAGTCCGTGTTCCCCTAAGCTCTAGGGCGAGCTCTGGCTGGGATGTATTCCCAGCGGACTTTCCTTGCAGCAGATTCAGTTAAATACAGGCCCCAGCCTCCTCAGATAGTATAAATAGAAACGGGCAGGGAAATATATTTGCCTCAATGTCACTTCCCTGCACCCTGCAGGGTCACAGCTGGTGCTGATCAGGGAGGGACAGACTGGGAAATGCGGCTGTGCTGGGACCATGGGGGAGAATCTGAAGTGAGGGCTGGTGGGGTGGGAGTCGGGGCTGGAGCTGAGCAGAGACCTCATCCCTGCCTGCAGGATCGGAGAGTTTCTCTTTTCATTTCTTGCTGGGGTCACTCCATGGGTCCTGAGAGGAGCAGGCAGATAGCCAGGGTCCAGGCAGAGGGGAAGGGGGGGGGCAGCCCAGAGGAGGGACAGAGGCAGGGTGTGTGTGTGTGTGTGTGTGTGTGTGTGTGTGTCTCAACATTGGTGATTACATGTGAAACTTGAGCTCCCTGCAGTGGGCTAAGAAAGAAAAAAGACAGAAGTATTGTTTTTAAACACTGTTTTTTCCCGCAAGAGGGCCAAGGCTGCTGCATAGCCAGGAGAACGATAAAAGGGCTGGGAGGGCTGGGGCTGCTTCGAGGGGCGAGGACGGAGGAAGTGCCAAAATTACATTATTTAGACTTCGTTTAAAGAGCCCAATAACTTGTTCTGTGCAAACAGTGGCTTGAAAACCGCAGCCCGCAGAGCACTGTCCCCTCCCGCTCTGCAGCTTTCGGCTAGGACCAGGGAGTGTGGGGTCTCGCCGGGGCAGCGTGTGGAGCAGCTGGAGCAGAGGTCTCGGAGCACCATGCGCCGTGTAAATCTCAAGCTGGTGGCCTTTGCCTGCGTGACGGTGGCTTTCTGGGCGGAGGGCGGCCAGCGGAGGGCGACAGGTGGCGGGAGCAGGCGGCGATCCCACCGGGTCCAGCAGGGGCAGTGCAGTTACACCTTCGTCCTGCCCGAGGCCGAGCCGCAGCCCTGCCTGCCGACGAGGGCGACTCTCCGCGCCAACACGCTGCAGGGGGACTCGCCCGCCGCCACGCTGCAGACCCACAACTGGTCCGCACAGCGCGTGCAGCAGCTGGAGAGGGTCCTAGAGAACAACACCCAGTGGCTGCTGAAGGTAAGGGGCGCACCTGGCCAGGGGGGTGGAGGGGCCACAGTGGGGAGAAGGTTCTCACCACCACTGCCATGCCCCTCATCTCATTGCCCTCAGGGCAGGCGCCCTGACGCTCTGGTGATGGGCATGGTGAATGGAGGGATGGTGGGCAGAGGGAGTTTGATGAGTCAGTGGGCACAGGTTTGGGTCCAACTTCCAAGCCCTTTAATGATCTGGCTCCCAAACACCTTCCTGAGCTTCTGCCCCCATGAATTCTAGCCCATGCCCTGAACCTCGGCGGGATAGGACTGTCGCTGCCTGGGCACCACCAGAGCTATGGGATAGCTCCTGGTTTGACCCCCCAGTTAGCTCCTTTCAAGCCAGGTTGGAAACACTGGGTTGAATTCTGCACTGGCTTATGCCCCTTGCCATCCCTCTGGCCAGGTTCATCTCTTGTGCAATTTCACTGAGCGTAGTGGGGTCTCACGGGGGAGCACTCCGATCAGAATCGGGCCCCCTTGAGTCCAGAAGGCTTGTTTAGTGCTTTAGTACTTGTTTAATGTTTCATCTTGATGTTGACTGGTGCTGTATTATCACACGATTTCTGTCGCCTGTAGCCCTGCCATGCGTTCATCGTACCCTCGGCTCACCTATTGATTTCATGCAGGATCTGGCACCGAGTCTATTTTGGTTTATTGTAAAACACCTGGGGAATTCTGGCAGAGCGAGGGACGGGGGCTGGGTCAGACCTCTGGAACGTCTCATTTTTTTAAACGCGAGGTTCTGCAAAACGTTGTGGAGCTCCGTGAAGCTTTGCTTTTTGTGAGAACAGCCACTGCAATAAACGTGTGTCTAGCCCAATAGATGCTTGTGTCAGGCAAACAATAAAGGCTGCGACTGTCAAAGCCACCTGGTCAACGTGGACACCAATTTCCCACTAACATTCCTGGCCATGAGGCAGCCGCATCCCCGAAGAGGCATTGCAAATCACAGCCAAAGGGTTGTGCTTGACAGTCCCTCCTGCCCGGGGAATGACATCGACCCGTCCAGAACCAGTGTTTTGCCTGAAACAGGTGGAACTAGAATTGCTAGAGGCTGGAGCTCTTTCCGGATCTCTAGAACCCACCGGGTTTGGAGGGGGGGTCAGAAATGAGATTTTTTTCCCCACCCACCAACTCTTAGCTCAGAGGAGCGATAAACCCGGTTCTGATTCCAGGGGGTGAAGTGCTCCTGGTCTCAGCTTAGGGCTTCCCCTCCTCACACCGCTGTCACTCGGCCCAGGGGAGCTCCCCACTCCAATTAGTCCAGAGAGCCACTGGGGAGGTGAACGGAGAGCCTGTCACAAAGTGGAAACTGGCTCGTGTGACCGAAGACAGGCAGGATGGGAAATGCTCACACTCTGGCATGGATACTGCAAGCGCAGCTGTGTGTGGTGTGGGTGTACTGGGCTCTGGGGAAAGCGCAAGAGGAGGTGACATGACTAAGGCTAAACTGGAGGCTTGGTCCTCTGCCCGGAGGGGCGGGGCGCCTCCTGTCCCTATAGCCCCACTGCCGTACTCACAGGCAGGCAGGGGAAAGAAGTGACTGAGTATGGGCGTGTCCATGGAGACACGCGCCCGCCTCATGCTGACGGGACACTTCATGAACACTCCTCTCTGTGCCCAGGGTGGCCAGTACTCCGCACCTGCTCTGTGCCGGATCAGCCCTGGGGGTGTCACCGCACATCAGAGAAGAGGTGCGTGCCATGGGATCCCTCAAACCCTCCTACCCATTCAGAGCAGGACAGCCTCTCCAGAGGACGATGGACAGCAACCTGGACACTTCACTCCAGATCTCAGCTTCGATGGGGAGGATATTTGAAAACAGAACTGGATCCAAATGGCCCCAAATCTTTATACTGGGCCAAACCCAAACCCAAGGTCTAAAACAGCAAACTTCTGGGTGTTTGAGATCTGGCTCCAGAGGAGAGCGCTGTAGTGAGAGCCTCTATCGACCCGTTACTGCTTAACCCCTCCCCAAGGTGACGTGAGGGGGCTGAAGGCTGTACTTAGGGTCTGATTCTCAAGCTCAATGTGGGTGGCAAGATGGCTGGAATCCCAGAGCAAAAGCCAAGCCCGGAACAAGATCCTCCATGGTTAGCAAAGGAGAGCTCTGAGCCACCCTCACACCAGAAAGCTGGCTCTGGTTTCCTCCTCCTCCCATTCAAGTCAATGCTAAAGCTCACGTTGATCTCCATGGGACCAGGATTAGCCCTGGCACACAACAAAATCTGTCCACGGGAAACTTGCTGCAGTTTCATGTTGACTCTGACCCTCAGGGTGGGAGGATCCACCCTTGGAATAGCATATGAGAATGCTGTGAAATCCACATACCTCGTCACGTGGGAATGCTGCCTGGGAAATGGGCAGAGGTTCAAGATGCTCACTTGTTTGATGCCCTTTCCCCAGCCGTCAGACAGTGACGGTTCTCTTGACCCTGTCAGGACTCGGTTTGTCTAAGCAGAGCTGTCAGTAAAGTCTCCAAAGCAGCAAACCCCAGCTCTGAGTCACTGCAGCCCTTCATATGGCTAAGACAGGCTCCCTCATGGCGCCAGGCTCCAGAGCTGATCCCGGCAATTACAGGCCGGTGAATCTAGCTCCAGCCCCAGGCAAACTGGTTGAAACGATAGTAAAGAATAAAATTATCAGACGCAAAGATAAACACAATATGTCAGGGAAGAGTCAACGTGGCTTTTGTAGAGAGAAATCACGCCTCACCAATCTATTAGAATTCTTTGGGAAGTCAACAAGCATGTGGACAAGGGCGATCCTGTAGATGTAATATACATGGACTTTCAGAAAGCCTTTGACAAGGTTCCTCACCAAAGGCTCTTAGTAAGCAGACATGGGATAAGAGGGAAGGTCCTCTCATGGATCAGTAACTGGTTAAAAGATAGGAAACAAAGGGTAGGAATAAATATCATTTTTCACAATGGAGAGAGGTAAATAGCAGGGACCCCCCCAGGATCTGTACTGGGATCTGTGCTGTTCAACATATTCATAAATGATCTGAAAAAAGGAGGGAAAGTAAGGTGGCAAAATTTACAGATACAAAATTACTTAAAGATAGTTAAGTCCAAAGCTGACTGCAAAGAGTTACAAAGGGATCTCACTAAACTGGGTGACAAAATGATAGATGAAATTCAGTGTTGATAAAAGTAATCCACATTGGAACACATAATCCCAATGATACATCCAAAACGATGGGGTTTAAATTAGCTCTTACCTCTCAGGAAAGAGATCTTGGAGTCCTCATGGATAGTTCTCTGAAAATATCTTCTCAATGTGCAGTGGCAGTCAAAATGCTAACAGAATGTTAGGAACCGTTAGGAAAGGGATACATAAGAAGACAGAAAATATCACAATGCCATTATATAAATCCATGCTATGCTCACACCTTGAATACTGTGCGTAGTTCTGGTCACCTTATCGCAAAAAAGATATATTAGAATTGGAAAAGGTGCAGAGAAGGGCAACTAAAATGATTAGGGGTATGGAACAGCTTCCATACAAGGAAAGATTAAAAAGACTGGGACTGTTCAGAGAAGAGATGACTAAGGGGGGATATGATAGAAATCTATAAAATCAGGACTGGTATGGAGGAAGTGAGTAGGCCAGTGATATTTACCCTTCCCATAACACAAGGACCAGGGTCACCTGATGAAATTAAAAGGCAGCGGGTTTAAAACAAACATAAGGAAGTATTTCTTCACATAATGCACAGACAACCTGCAGAACTTGTTCCCAGGGGATCTAGTGAAGGCCAAAAGTATAACTGGGTTCAAAAAAGAATTAGCTACGTTCTTGGAGGATAGATCCACCACTGGCTATTAGACAAGATGGACAGGAATGCAACCCCGTGCTCTGGGTATCCCTAAGCCTGACAGCCAGAAGCTGGGCCTGGCTGACAGGGGCTGGAGCACTTGATGATTGCGCTGTTGTGTTTATTCCCTCTGAAGCACCTGGCACTGGCCAGTCTCAGAGACAGGCTACGGAGTTCGATGGACCATTGGTCTGATCCAATATGGCCATTCTGATGTCACCGATGAGATTTCAGCAGCAGGGATGAAACCTCAGTCCCGCTAGCAGAGTGCCTTCCCTCTCCCCCACCCCGCCCGAGGTTCCCAGGCCCTAGGGCTATGTCTGCAGGCACTAAACCACCTGTGGCTGGCCCCTGTCACTGACTTGAGCCTCAGCGTCATCCAGGGTCTCCTGCTCCTAAATCCAGGCCCAGACCGTGCAGTTTCAGAAGGGACGGGTGACTACACTCCACCTGCAAAGCCCCACCCCAGCACGGCATCGGACCGTGCCTGGAAAATCACTGTGAAAAGCAGGCCCTCTCGGAGTCCTGGTAGGAATCTGTGCCACCTCCCGGGAAAAGGAGACGAGATTCCATGCAGCACCCCGTACAGATGAACCCCCCATGTGCACACTCAGTTCCCACTTACCTCCAGGGCAGCACCCATGGGAGCGAGAACCACTGCAGCCGATCTCACTCCCAACCAGTGGCAGCACCCAGGTAAAATCACCGACAGACACCCTCGTCCACCTGTGCCTGCTGAGCCAGCAAGTGCAGACTGAACCCCAGCCCTCCAGAAGCAAGAAGGAATGAGCCGGAGGCAGAGGGAGGGGACAAGACAGATGTACCCCAGCAAACAGGCAGCTCTGCTACTCTAGATTCACATGGGCGTGGAGGAGATCAGGCCCAGGGTCTCTCTTGAGTTCCCATCTTGTAGTTTCAGAGTAGCAGCCGTGTTAGTCTGTATCCGCAAAAAGAACAGGAGTACTTGTGGCACCTTAGAGACTAACAAATTTATTAGAGCATAAGCTTTCGTGGGCTACAACCCATGCTTGCCTCTGTCATTTGGAAGCAGTTTGGGTGTACTCAGCGCAGATGCGTGTGGCTGGAGGGAGAGAATGAGAGGAGGAAGGTGAGATAGGAACTGCGACCCCAGAGATTAAATTACAGCCCCCCCTTCCCACAGCTAGGGATGGGCCCCCCCCAGAGAGACCTGAAAGTGGGTGACAGGAAAGAGTGACCCAGCAAAGAAGAGACTTTTCCTTTCAACGGTTTCTCCAAAGAGCCATCTGACCCCCACATCTGTCAGCAGTGCAAACAGCTGCCTGCGTCAGACCCAAAAATAGCTCCATCCCTTCTTGGCCCGGGGGTGAGGGACAGGGTCCCTAAAGAGCTGTAAATATTGAGCTGCAGCAAGGGAACAGCGAACGAGGTGGGGGATCTTCTGGTGAGAAGAGGAAGAGGGGACCGAGGCCGTCCCTGCGTCCAGAGCCTTTCTCCAGCTAAATCTGAAATGACTGCCCGGAGTGCTCCAGTCAGGTTCAATAAAAATACCTGCACATCCTCTGCAGTTGCCTCTGCCAGACTGCACAGTCAGAGGGAAATTTCTGCTTCCAGACAACACGCACAGAGCGTTGATCTTCTAACACTTTACGGTTGTTCACAAAATTCACTTGTTTTCCTCCCCGTGTCTTAAAGCCAGAGTTCCCAACCTTCCCTCCCACCCCCATTAAAGTGAGCCAACTAAACTGCAAACATGGCCCTTCATTCCAGAAGGTTGGAAAGTTATTAATAATTTTTCTGGAAGAAAAAAAAAGCTTTTCCTCTGAAAGCATCGTGCGCCATGTGAGCTATGTATTTACGTGAGTTGCTGAATTCGGGAGCATCCTTTCAAGATGTGGCACATTTATTTTCGTATTTTCCTGGAAGACATTCCCCAAGCAGTTAGCCAGCCCAGACAAAACTACGGGATGGATTCTAAGAACCCGGGGCAGAGAAAATACTCCAGAGTGTTAAACCAGAAAAGAATATGCACTCTCAAAGGAACGATTCCTTTGCTTAGCGTTTGCTTGAGCTGCACAGTTTGGACCCGGGTCTGACATTTCCCAGCATTAGTGGGCGTGTGGACGTAGTTAGCTGAGGGTGCATATGGTGCTACACGCTAGGAATTTCTCCCTGATTCGGAATTCTGGAAACAGATGATGAAGGGAATGGTGATCATTCAGCAGGGTGAGGTGCACTGCTCTCCCTGAAGCACTGTGCACTGGACATTTGGAGCCAGATAGTCCAATATTAGGTGCATGTCAGGTGATCATCTCTTCGAAAAATGTAGGTGGATAACTAGGTATCAGTGCCTCAGCACTTCCAGTATTCCCTAGGTATTCTTTATATTTAGTATCTAGGTGAATGAGGTAGGCGTTAGCCCTGTTTACATGCTACTGTCATCTAAGGCAAATGAAAAGCTCTGGAGAACCACCATACAATGGGATTCTACATTTGCTACTGTGAAGGGATCACAGTACTGGGACTCAGATTTCGGGTTCTGGTCTATGCCCAATACAGGAAGAGACCTGGGGTTGAGATTTCAGTAGCACCCACCCATGGCAGGTGTCAGGCAGAGGAGGCTTTTACTAAACTTCCTTCCAATCACCTGTGAAATTCCTTCAGGCTTCCAAAGGTTTGGCCTTTCTCCAGCTCTTTCCAGCCCTGCATTTGAAAGCCCTTTTCCTATCGCTTAACCAATCCTCCCTAAACCCAAGGTTGTGAGTTCAATCCTTGAGGGGGCCACTTAGGGATCTAGGGCAAAAAATTGTGAAGGCAGGGGGCTGGACTCGATGACCTTCAAGGTCCCTTCCAGTTCTAGGAGATAGGATATCTCCCAGCACCCTTAGGCCGAAGAAGCCTGAGTCAGACAGAGGTTAAGCAACTTGCTCAGGACCATGGAGTGCAGCTGTGGCAGGGATTGAACCCAGGAGTCCTGGATCCCAGTCCCAGCTCTGACTGCTGCACCCTAATTTGGGTGTCCTAACACGTTGCCCCATCCAGGGAAATTAGGAAGCACTGTTTCAGAAAGTTGTGTTATTAAAAGGCTTTTTTTCAGACTTTTCCTTCCCCCTGCGCATGGTCAGAGACTCTTGGGGCACAGAACATCCTGGCACACTGCTAGCTTGCAAGGGATCTTGGTAAGGAGCAGAGACTGGCCTCTTTCTTTCCTGTTTACATTGGTGCCGCGTGGTGTTTGCCCATTGCCAGTGAGGTGAGACGGCTGACGTTTGTCGGGAGCTGTTATTCCCACAGCCGCATCTTTGCTGCGGGCAAAGCATGTTCTAAAGTACTCCAGCAAGATCGTGTTGGGTTCTTGGGGGGACACGGTTCTTACCGAGATCCTGGTTCCCAGGTGCCGCGTCTCCCGCTTTCTTTTGGCTACACCTTCCCTGAAGCGATGCCGCGACCCATTGAATGTGAAGTGGCACCACTGGACCTGGACAAGAAGCCCTATAGATGCCCCAGCATATTCCAGGCCGTGGCTTGTCTCTGAATTTCCGGCCTTGTCTGAAAGTTTCCCATTGATCAGAGGCAGAGGGGCCCTTAGCATGTGGGTAGCTCCGATCAAACTGACCCTTTAGCACAGCTGCAGCACTGAGGATGCTGACATGCCCTGGGATAGGTTATCACGCTGCTTCGATACTCAGGACACAGCTGCTTTGTGAGCATGGCCCAGCTTCTGTGCCATCACGCTGTTCTTCTGTCATCACAAGCCAAGTGTCGCCTCTGACCCCTGGCTCTAGGCTTGGCCAAACCAAACTCCCGGACTTGGAGGCATCCCAGAGGTTGGGATGTGGGTCCCCCAGCTGTAGTTCAAACCTGAGCTATTCTGAACTGAAGGGGGTCTGTGAACCAATTCTCCCCCGCCCCACACTCCGCACAACTCCATCCTGCTGCAAACCTGTTCAGAGCCATCCTTGGAAGGGTACCCACCGTCCTAGCTGGGAACTGAAATCCCCTCTTCCTCTGGAGACATGCAGGCACACCTCTCTCCCCTTGTTTCTAGCCCTGCTCTTCATATATCCACACCGCAGCAGCTGGCATGGCCACATGGAAAGCCTTGCGGACACATACCGGTACAATGGATACATACCATTGTCCAATTCTCCTTTAGAACTCATGTCACTGGATGCTGCCCCAGCCACTCTCCTCCATCTCACGGGGGTTTCTGCACGCTGGCCTGTGTGACACGCCCTGCAACTCCGGTTGGAGTCACATCTCCGTGCCCGGCCCTGGACTGCTGCCGGCACTGCTCATGTGCCTGACCGCGTGTGAATGGATCCGTCAGGGCTCCTCCCAGCAGAGCTAAAACTAAAGCGCTAGAACCGAGGCGAGCTCAGGGCAGCCGGAGCGCGGGGGCAGGCGGGGCAGTGCAGCTGGAATCTGGCCCGTGAGCAGGGCCAAAATATTAGCCTTGGTGAAGATTCCCGGCGGGGGGCGGTGCAGCTGCACATCTGGGCAGCTGTTGGGCAGCGGAGAAGCACCCCATCTGGGAACCCGGATGCAATCGGTGGTAGGATGAGCGTGGGGGGGGGGGCACCAACCCAACAGGATAAAGGGAAAGACCCTCCCCCCTTCCTTGAGACCTTAGCCGCTGGATCAGAGGCTGCCCAGCCCCGTGCGAGGAGAGAGCTGAGCTTGCGGTGATTGTGCGCTGTGCCTCAGTATCCCCTGGGCAGATAAGACGGCGGTCTTTGTGAGGCCTTTGGGGCAGGGGATTCTCTCCCATCCCGCGGCTGCGTGGTGTCTAGCACAGCAAGCCTCGATCTTAGCCGGGGTCTCTGGCTCTCGTGTAATGCTAAGAACTGCTAATAGCAGTGGGGGACAGAGGGGAGATGCCTGCAGATCTCCCTGACTCCCAGGTCGCTTTGCAGAAACGACCCAGCCACAGAGGGGAGGGTGGCAGGGCCTGAGCGAGGAACTGCAAAGGCCAGTGCCCGTATAACCTCGTCCCAGCACAGCAATTCCCGGAAAGGGACTGGGTTTTGGGGTTGTTTTTTTTCCCCCTCTAATTTAACTGGAACCTGTTTTGATTGGATCCAAGGCCTGAATAAACAAACTTGGGGTAGAAGGCGGCACTGGGTTTTGAAAACAAAACACACACTGCGTCTGCCAGTTACCCAGAAAGTTCAAGGCGTGCTTTGGCTCGTAGGTCCCTTCAGCTGCTGTCATTAGGGCTCAGCTCTCAGGAGGGGGGATCTGGCGCTCTGCGCCTGCAGCTGTGTGCAAAGGCACTAGTGACGGATACCCTTCGTGTGGATGGGGGGGTGCCCAAACCACGAGATTCAAGGCACACTCAACGGTGCACGGCCTGGGAAGAAGGATCACTTTATTGTTTGTTTTTTACAGTGTGTAGGAATAGAGTTGTGTTCTTTTAACTAGTGTGTGAACCCTCTGGTGGCGCTCAGTGTGTTCTGCGGGCCAAAGACCAGCTAGAGCAGCAGTTGTGTGTTGTGTGTATTTAGTAAACACAGTTATTGGGACCCTTTGCGGTACCTTTGTGGTGGTGGTGGTGTGTAAAAAGCAAAAGACACAACATTTTCTAAAGGCAAAATGAGATTTCAGAGCTCTTTGTATTTTAAGTGCAGATTCTCAAAAACTTTAGGCATGCAGGTGCAGAATGCATGCACGTGACCTAATCTGCACATGCACAGTTACTGTGACTGTATGCACCAACTGGGGAATTGCACACGAAAAGACACCTAACTAAACATGCGTGTGCAACTTCCTGACTGTGTGTACAAGTACAACACTTGCACGTAGGGGGACCAAGGGTGAGATTTTCAAAACGAAGAGTTTCAGCCATACAGCTCCCATTGACATTAATGGGTTTTGTGTGACTCTGGTCAGCCTTGCAGATCTCAGCCTAGGCACGTAAGTGTGTGCCTCATGTTTTGAGCAGGATTTTCAAAAATCAATGTCTAACGTTAGACTCCTCCGTCCATACTGAGGCCTAATTTTCGTAAGTGCTGAGTCCTGCGGTGCTACTGGGTGCACTCAGCACTCTTGCAAATCAGGGCACCTACTTAGATGCCTAAACAAGGACCCAGCAGCCTAACATTTTTGATAATCTTTCTTGGCCTTTTTACGTAGATGCTTAAGTGCCATGCGACCACCTCTGGGGTGGAGATTGCCAGCCAGCACACAGCACCACAGCACAGAAAGAGGCCATTTTGGCAAAGGACAGTGGGGCAAACCTCAGCTCTTGCCACATCTGAAAGTTGTCAGGTCCCACGGCTGCTACTAATGGAGGAAGAAAGGGATGGTGCAGGCGCCCACGATAAGGGGAAATAGGAAGAGACAAGAACAGGTGAGAGGAGGAGGTGCTGGGAATGAATGGATGGCTGAGAGAAAGCCCATCCCCCTTCCTCTCTTCCACTGCTGGATTTACCTTCTCCCTTGTTCTCTCTTTTGAATCAAACCCCAGATCCCCATAGCGTCCGTAGAGGCAGACGCTGTCTCCTCATTGGAGCCTCTGCATCCTTCTTCGTAGGCATTTAGCTACAGCATCTCCTTTGAACAACCGTACCTTCTCCTGCAAGGTTAACTTCACCGGGTCCCGGCCCAGCTCTGAGATCCCCAGGAATGCTGGACATCACCCGGAATAACACACCACTGCTCTCTCAACGGTGCTGGACGTGCTGGGTTTGTTATTCTTGCTTTATCTGCTGTCGGAGCAGCTGGGCCCTCCTTCCCATCTGGCTATTTTCAGCGCGGGAGAAATTAATTTTAGTTCAAACAAAAACATGTAGTGGAGCCTGTGAGTGGAACGAGTGGGGGGATTGGGGCTAGGACGGGGCGTGCTCGCCAACAGGAGGCTGAGTGATTAATGGCTAGCGGGGCACTGCAGAATCATAGAATCTCAGGGTTGAAGGGACCTCAGGAGGTATCTAGTCCCACCCCCTGCTCAAAGCAGGACCAATTCCCAGAGACAGGGAGAAAAGCCTGCAGCTTGCCCAGCTTGGGTGCCTGCAGTTCCCGCACCGTGTCCATCAGCCAGAGTGGGCGGGAGAGGAGCAGGAAGGGGACTCGGCCAGAATGAGCTTCTCAGGTGCATCACTAGCTTTCGTGGGAGAGTGCTGGGCTCCAGGGCCAGCAGCAGGGTGCTCAGAGCAGGCCTCTCAGCCGCTAGGCCTGGAGCGTGACACTGAACCGAGGCCCGAAGCGACTCAGAAGCAAAGCTCCCAGCCCAGAGCCATGTCCTGGCTGTGGGGTGTCACCTACTGGCCGGTGGAGGGCTGTCCCATCCCCTCAGCACAACCCCTTGAGTGATGGCCAGAGGCACAGGGCTGCTTCCCGGCCACCGCGGAGCTGGCTAGGCCTGGAGGAGCAGCACTGGGCCTGGCTCAGCTGGGAGCCACACTTTGCTTGTCTTCCCATTTCCTCCCCTTCTGGGAACAGCACGTGGGAGCCGCTCCCATCCTGGTCACCACTTGCTCTGTCTCTCAGTTGGTGGCCAGACACTGGAGCAGATGTAACCGATTAGCTGACTCAGTGGCTGGACTTGTGTGAGCGTGCTGGGTCATACCACGGTGGGGATTCGAACCGGGAGCCTTGCAGCCTGGGGGCGAAAGCCTGGCCTGGTGCCCGGAGCGGGCAGGAGCTCCCAGGCACACTGGGCGGAAGAAGCAGCAGAACGTTTCCAGGTGCTGGGCCCAGGCACATCTGGTGTCTTCACAGAAGGGACTTGGCACCAGGCTCGATTTCCAGCTGCTTCTTAGAGGACCGAGAGAAACAGCTACCGTGTAAGGGCAATTTAAGAGAAAGAAAGACAGAAATTCCTACAGCGAGTCCTTGCCCTGCCCTGCGGGACACACACTGATGGTCCTATGGAGCTTTTGGCCCTCTATGCTCCGCTCCAGCTCAGCCCTGCCAGGGGTATTGAATGAGCCCCTCTGCCTCTTCCATTTCTCTGCTAGAAACAGGATCAATTTAGTGTACAAAAAAAGGAAGTGTGTGTGTGTGGGGTGGGGGGACAGTCTAGTTTAATAATCAAGAAGCCAGGGATTCCCAGCACCTCCTTCCCTCTTCTTACCCCAGCTCTGTTCATCAGTGCAGAAGAGTCGGTTCTCCCCCGCCCTGCCCCACACTTGTACTGTGGACAGTCCCAGGTTCAGACTCAGGGTCCAGCACTGGATGCTCTTCCCTGCACCCCCTGCCCCCGCTAGCTCACAGTTAGGCCTTGAGTACTGGGCTCCTTAGTGCCAATACAGCCCGAATGTCATTTCACCCTGGCGGAGGGGAACCATCCTGCTCCTCTGGGCTCCAGTCACTTGTCGTACACAATGGCCAAGTACATTTCAGCAAAGGACATGGGAGCATTTGCAGAGGCACCAGCCACGACATCTCAGCCTCGTTTCCTGCTTCAAGGCAAGTGAAAGACAAACCGTGCCTGGTTCTCCACTCGGGCAACAGGCCGGAGAATGGGGCCCGAGAGCGACCAGGCCAGGGAACTCACTCAGCGCCATCCTGTCCCATCTTTGCAGCTTTTGGGCATTTCCAGTTCGGCTGTGCCCTGTCTCTGACCCTGCAGCTGCCTCAGCCCTGGTGGAGAACATCATTGTCCCACATTCCCGCTTGACCTTCCCTGCTTATTGTCTGGTTTCTTGGCTGGCCAGCAGCAATTCTCTCTGAGGTTTTGAATCTTGGCAGAGCGTGTGCTTGGACTCCAAAGTCTGCCTTGTCTGCAGCCCAACCCTCAAGCCTAAGGGCAGATTCTGGTGTCCTGTGCGCCCGTGGACGTTGGGAGGAGTTACTCCTGATTTACACAAGAAGGGCTAGTGGAATCAGTAGCTCGGGTTCCGCAACCGTGGCGCCAATCCAAGCTCTAAAAAGTGTAAACAACAACTTCTAGGTCCTGTCCCCAGTGCACACGCAGCAACCTGCCAGCATGAAACTAACTCTGAGTCACGCTTTCTTGTGGTGGGGATTGTTTTGTTCAGCTACATGAACCCGGCTCCTGTAACTCTTTGGGTGCCACAGGCACACCTTCTGAAGTATCCATCTAAGTTGCAATCTGGAAAATTAAGCACCAAGCACATTCACAAGAACATAAAAACATAAGAGCAGCCACACTGGGGCAGACCAATTGTCCACCTAGCCCAGTAGACCAGTGCCAAATGCTTCGGAGGGAATGAACAGACCAGGAGAATCTCAAGTGATCTATCCCCTGTTGTCCAGTTCCAGCTTCTGGCATTTGGAGGTTTAGGGACACCCAGAGCGTAGGGTTCATCCCTGACCATCTTGGCTAATAGCTATTGATGGACCTGCCCTCCATGAACCTAACTCATAGCATTGATAAGTAATAATCGTGGTGATCAAAAGCCAGTTTTCTCTAACTTCCCCTTCCACTCCCCACCTGCCAAGCACCCATCTTTGTTCCCCTTCCACTCCCCACCTGCAAGACCACTTCCTCTGTGAAGCCTTCCTGGGCTGGGTGGCCCCCCACCCCCACCCCCGTGTTGTTTGCCTTGCACCATAAACCCTGCAGTTATTGTAATGCTCAGACCTGCCTTCTGATGGTCTTCGCACTTTGGGCTCCATCCTTTGGCTTTTCTAACTCATCGTGATCAGTGTGTTTCATTGTTATATCGTGGCAGTTCCGTGCTGATGTTTACCCTGGGTTGGGAAAAAACCGCCTGGGTCTGGGCCCTTTGGATCATTCCCTTTGCCCACCAGACTTGGTCTTGTATCCGAGGCAGCTACGCCATTAAGGATGCTACTTCCCTTTCCAATCTAGACCATTTGCTGCACACGTTGTTTCCTTCCGCCCTGGTCAGTTCCCTTACACCGTTTGCTCTACTCTTTCACCGGGAGTGATAGTGATGTTCCAGAATCGGCTTCAGATCCTACATTCATAACCCTTGGCTTGTGACATCAAAATTATTCTGACCATAACCAGCTGTGATGACCTCACTTGGGAAGGATCAATAGGAGCAGATGACCTAAGACACAAAGATCCTGCTGTCATGCACATGAGACTCTTGGATTCATTCACTATTTTCCCTTTTTCTTCTCTGCTCCTTTCTCCATCACTGCTGGTCCCTTGGTCACTAAGCTTGCCTGTGACCCTTCTCACATGCAGAGGGAAAGCAGTTTGACATGCCAACACATGATCCATTTGTGGTGTGTTACGGGAAGGAAGGGAGCCCTTTGCAGGAAAAGGGAATTTTCTATGAAAGATTCTCTTACAGGGAATCTATGGAAAGTGAAGGAAATATTCCCTCTGCGCCAGGAACCATGCCACATGGAGCACTGGGGACAGCAGAGCTGCCATTACTCACATCAGAGCAGCTTGCTGAAAATAGACAGAAGCTTCGCCATATGAGACTTCTCTGCACTCTTCAGCTGGTGCCCACCCACCTCAGCCAGCTTTGATTGGCAACGACACTGCCCATTAACTCACCGCAGCCTAAACGAAGTCAGGCTGGAGCAAGAGAAGAGAAGAGAAGAGAAAGCTCTGATGCAATCAGAAGGTTAGACTACATGACTAGATGACCCTCGTATAGTAGAACTCAAACTCCATTGGCTTGTTTTGGGGGAGTGGGAGGGGGGGTTCAGATAGGCGTTCCCGGTTGGTGGGATTTATGCACACAGGCTAAGTCCAACCATTTGGACAGAGGTGCATTATAATCTGCTCTTGCAATCTGATTGTTCCACTAGCAGAAAGGAGCTTAGAGACCACAGATTGCTTCTTATCCTAGAGTGGAAAGTGATAGAAAGGTAGGCAACCAGTCATGGACAAATACACACACGCATCGTCTGGCCTCTTCCAAGACCAGCAGAACTGGTACAATACCATCTATAGGCCAGATCTAGCTCCTCTTACACTGAATTGCATCTTACCCCACAAGGAATTCCTTTGAAATGAATTCCTGTGCCACTGCCTTGCTTCTTAAGCAGTCACACCGTTGACAGGCAGCATTATGGGGAGGGGTTCGTGTCTCTCCTACTTATCAAAGAGTATTTTGGTGAGAATTTCTTGCTGCCCAGCTCAGCACAAACAGTGCCTGACTTCCAGGCAAAGCACAGTAGATCTTTTTGGCTCGGGTGGACAGAGCCTCCAGGGAGGTTCTGATAACGCAGTCCTACGCTTTTGCACTCTCCCTGGCTTCTCTCCAGCCAGCTGTAAATCAGTGAGAGGGTCTGAAATTCTGATGCAGCTGAGCCTCTCCCACTCCGGTGGTTGGGAAGTGCTTGGCGGTGCTCAAGGGCAGCCGCTCCGTCTCTCTCAGGAAGGAATTACACTGCCCAGGTGAGGCGTACCCACTTTTGAGGAGTCCATTCGGTACAACCTCTAGTGTCCAGTAGTTTTCCTCCCTCCCCGGCCCACTGGATCCTGCTGGTTTTTATTCTATTGATATAACATTTCTGCTTCCAAGAGAGACTGCTTTACAAAAACCACAATAGTGTTTGGTTGCTGTGGGAACCCCGGTGCGCGCTTTCTTAACACCATCTCCCCGGCAGACCTCAGCCCTGAGCTAAAGGGCCCAGCTCCTCCCACTGGGGGAGAGAGGAATTCGGTGTAAAACCCTGAGCTTTGGTGCATGGACCCGCCAGTATGCCCCAGCTGCTTTCAAAGGCAGGGATCTCAGCCTGAGGGGCCAGTCACCCTCCACGCTCAGTTTATCTACTGTCTTCTCGCCTCCGGCATGTGCACGAAAGAGCCTTTTAATGCATTGCACCATGCAGTTCCTGACTCCCCCCCACACACACACACACCTTGCAACAGGCACTCAGCAGCAAAGTGGGTGCAGACAGGAACATTTCGCTTCTGTGGTTTTACTCGAGATTTCTTTGTACGGGAAAAACTGCAGCTGAGCCAGAGCTGAACGAGACCGAGTCAAGCCTCGTACTGTGTTCGCCGGTTACTACTACAGCTGCGTGCTCAGAGCCAGGGGGCGCTTCCATCCTCTGCCAAAGCAGCTGAGCTGGTTCTGCAATTTGGCATTCCTCCCTGGAGTGGTGGCATACCCCCATTTCTGGTTCCCCAGCTCCTCCCCGGAGAGAAGCTTCAAACTGGGCCCAGGGTCAGAGTTGATCCCTCTGGGCGGTTGGCTCTTCACTGAGTGGGTGTTCCCCAGACTCCTGAAATAGACACCAGCCAGTACGTGTGCTGCCATCTCCCCCAAAATCGCGCCGGGGCAGACGCCAAGGGTCTCCCGCAACGTCCCACTCTGAAATTGGCCATTGTTTCTGCCCCACTGGCTTTTCCCATGTGGACGTATTGTACTTCAGCTAAGAGAGCTGTTTATTCAAAACCTCAAACCAAAAACTCCCTAGCCCTGTGAAGCAACAAGATTAACGATGTGGTTGAAGGGACTCTCTCCAGAAATCATTCAGCTTCATTAAATGTTGTCCAGACATGGCTCTCCGGCTTCTCTTTGCTTCCTGGCTATAGGAAGCTTCTTCCCCCTTAGCACGAATGCGGCCTGGGGAAGCCTGTCCAAAAGCAGTGGTCCGAGAGGGCGTCCCAGTGGCCCGAGTTAACATCACTCTGGGATTTCAATAGCCTTTGCAAAAACAAAACACCCCTTTGCTCGTGTCCCCAGGCGTCCCCCGCCCCGGGATTCCAAAGCCCCCTGCCACGAATATCTGCAGAGGGATATATCAGCTCACAAAGCCGAGAGCTGGAGTGGCTGCCAGCAATATTTCTTCATGTAAAAACAAGTGCAGAGGGCTCAAAACAGAGGACTATTCCCCTCACTGCAGCTGCCCTGTCCTCTCCAGTCCAGCAAGCAGCAGTGTAGCACCTGTTACCAGCTCCTTCCAGTCCCATCTATTCCTTTGGGGTAATCCTTCCCCAGCAGAGCTGAGTTCACTTAGCGTCCCTCCCTTTTCCCACCGGGCGGACAGGGCCAGGAGATGGCCGGGTGACTTTGCCCAAGATCACACAATGAGTCAGTGGTATGGACAGGAGGGCTGATTCGGGGGAATATGACCCCCTCTTCTCCCACCCAGCTTTCGGCCATTTCCAGACCTGAACTAGAAACAACCCCGCTCTATTAAAGTTCTGGGATTTCACTCCCGGGTTGCACCCAGGGCTAGAGGCGGAAGTGTTGAAATACTGCGAGGAAGGATACTTTCTCACTGGCGCCGGGCGACTCACCAGGGCCCGTTCTCATGGTCATTCCCAGGCCAGTTTGGAGGACTCAGGAAGTCCAGAGAGTTTATTTGAGCACCTGAACTCCGCCTACCATAGGGAGTCTCTCCCAGCAGAGAAAGGACAGATCTCGGTTATGTATTCTTCACCATGTATTCTTCAGAGGGGTCGCCGTGTGAGTCTGTATCAGCAAAAACAACGAGGAGTCCTTGGGGCACCTTAGAGACTAACACATTTATTTGGGCCTAAGCTTTCGTGGGCTACAACCCACTTCATCAGCTGCATGCAGTGGAAAATACAGTAGGACAATAGATACACACAGAGGACATGAAAAAATGGGTGTTGCCATACCAACTCTAACGAGACTAATCTGTTAAGGTGGGCTATTATCAGCAGGAGAAAAAAAAGATTTGTAGTAGTTGACAAGAAGGTGTGAGTAACAGTAGGGGAAATAGTTTTTACTTTTATTCTTCCTAGCTATCCGGCTGGAAAACTAGTTAACATAGCCTCTGCCTCCCAGAGTCAGCAGGGAGGAGCGGTTCTAAAACCTGGCCCAGACTCCGCCAGGATGGAGGGGACGGCTGACTACACTGCAGGGCTTGTGGTCCACACATGCTGCGCTTCACCCATCAAACTGCAACAACCCAGGCAGGATCAGTGCTCCGGGGAAACTCCCATTCAACGAGTCCAGGGGACATTTTCTAAAGCACAGATTGGAGTTTGGCACCTAGCTCCCAGGATTCTTCTTCTTTATTGTTTGCATTGCCGTAGTGGTCCGGGGCCCGCGGCGCCAGGCGCTGCACAAACACAGGGCTGACGATCTAAATAAATCCCATCGACTTTCAATTTCTCTCTGCCATTGCTCTGCCACGAGACGCTTGAACAGGAGGAAGTGGGGCTGATCTGCCAGCACCCAGTTTTCCCCATGTCCAGCGGACATCCCCCATGGATGAGGAGGAGTAGGAGCTGGATGAAGCTAAACCCAAGCACGATGGAGGCTTATGCTAATAGGCAGAGGGGAATATTTCCAAGAGTTTGCTGCCACCAGATCTCCTCCAGCCTAGGTCATCTGTCCCCAAGTTTTCAAAGAATCCTGCAGCGTAGGGGTCCCTTTAGGCTCAGGACTCTCCCATAGCATTGGCTGCCAAGCGCTTTGTGCCGTCTGTAGCTAGCTGGGAGCTTGCATGCTGGCCTGTGGGATGATGACAGGGTCTCAGTCATACACATGTTCATTACCGCCAGGCTTAGGTATTGCAATGCTGTGCGACTTGGCTTGAAAGCAGCCGCCTGGACAGATCTGCATCTGCTGCAGAATGTGGCCGCTGGTCGTATCCTCGACAATACGACTGGGCTCCCGAACTTCTCTCACCCTTGGAGGGGGCTCACTCGGCTGGTTCCCTATTAAACTCCAAGTCAGGTTTCAGTGCTCGGGCCTGATTTTCAAAGCCATCCAGGGACTGGGCTCAGGATACCTAAAGGGCCAGCCCACCTTCCAGAGCCTTGACTGTCCTCAGCAGCTCTGCTCTACAGAACCAATGGGAGATTCCTTCACAATACCCGTAGCCTGCTAGTCCCCCAGGCTATCCTGTCTGTGTGACTTTGCAAATCTGGCTCTCCCCCAAGAGAATTCCCTTTGCCTTTTTCATGAGCTTGGATTCCTTTCACACCAGGGTAAAATTCCCAGCTCTGTGACCACAGCTGGGTCGAACACATTTCCGATTTCTCCTTCCCTTTGGCCTAGCAACTTTATGTTTGATGTGCCGTTTCTGATCACGTCCCTGCTCAAAACATGCACCCTGGAATTCATTTGAATGGAAACCTCATGTGAAATCCTCCTAAGAATAGAAAGCATTCGGGAGAGGCATTTCCCCAATGGATTAGGAAAGAGGAAGTAGCATCTGATTTTTATTTGTAGCGCAAACTCCACGCTTCTTCCCAGCTTTAAAAAGATCCCCACAAAGGAGTTGTGCAGGCATCAGAGATGTGGCTGCATCCTCGTTCCTGGCTGGATCGTGTACAGCTGTTCAGTATAAATGAGCTTCTTTACAAGGGGATTAAGAGATCTGTGACAGTGCTGGCCAGCAGACAGCCAGCAGGGCAAATATTCTGCATATGAACTTTCCACACTCCCTTCCTCGGCCTATAGCCAGCTAGAGAGCTGGGAATGACTCCGAAACTCACATGGAGATGAACATGTATGGAAACACGTCAAACACGCATGGAGACGTGTATATTTCATCCATTCACAGGGTGACACACATACACATGTGTGTGCTCAGTATGACGAGCTCCAGTGGTTTATACATGACTGAACTAGAGTGAAATGAACTGGAATGAGGTGCATTAGCCCTGTCTAGCTTGGGTTTATTCACACTGGGCTAGGGACACCAATCTAGTTACAAGTCACACCAGCAAACGCTCCAATTGCCCCTGGGCAGGGTCTCCCCATTAGGGGTTGGCCCAAATATAACAACGCTGCTAACACCGGTGCCAACTTCCCTGGTCTAGACAAGCCCTTGGCTCGTAGAATGGTCTCCCGGGGAAGGGGGTGGAAGTTGATTTGAAAGAGCAAGTGGAGACATTCTGTAGGGAACGTCCCGCACTATCGAGAGGTGAGATAGCTGACAAAACAGCCCAGAGTTTGTGTTTCCAAAACAGAGTGTGAGGCGGCTAGCTGCTTGATTTGCATATGCAGATAGTAAATGAACTTGGCTCAGAGGCCACCCGCTCAGTTCTGTGTCTCTCCGTCCAGCTGCCATTGTTTGGCGAGGATTCAGGTGCCCAGATTTAGTGTCCACTTCTGTGACGTTGGCCCAATCAGGGCTTTTCCATTTCTGCCTTCCATGTTCCCAGCCCCCGGCCAACTGTGAATCCTGCCTCTGCTCCCACCTCACTGAGACACAAAGCAAAATATCCTGGGTGAAACCCTGGCCCCATTGATTCAATGGGGGGGAGGGTTGCCATTGACTTCAGTGGGGCCAGGATTTCACAGCAAGTGTTTAGTATCTTCTATCCAGTGAGGCCAAGGGGTCCCTTTAGAGAACCGACATATTTATTTTACATTGGCAAAGACCATCCAATGCCTGCGGGGCTGGTGTCACCTGATCTTGAGTGGCTAAAAAGAGACATTTCCCAGCTGTTCCCAGAGTGATTTCCGTTTGTTTGATTTTCCCCAAATAGATCAGTCACCAGTGAGATGCAAGCACAGCGGCTCCCCTCCTGGAGAGTCGCTGTTCCCCCCTGCACCAGAACCGGGGCTGCAGGGTACACGCTGCAAACCAGCGACGCCATCAGGGACTTGGCTCAGTCTAGCTCGTTAGGGCGTGTCACTGGAGCCGAGTGCAATAGCGAGGGTCTGCCACTCTGCATCTGCTTAACCCACGGAGCACAGACGGTGGGGAGGCGGGGACAGAAAAACTCCAGCCTGGGGGGGGGGGGGGAATGGAGGGCACTTTGGCCTGCTTGGGGCACATGCTCCGGGAGGAGGGAGGAGAAGAATGGGGCTGGCTTGATTAAAGAACGGGACAAGCGGGTTGGGGAAATGTAACCGGCAGCTTCTTCCCGTTGAGATGTAGCACAGATTGGGCCTGGTCATTTCTAGAACCTGTCTATATTGGTTTGTCTGGCTTCTCTCTTTAGACTTAACAGCGCCCAGCAAAATGGGGCCCTGATCCCTGACTCAGGACTCTAGATGCTACCGTAATACAAATAACAAATAATTCCTAAGAGTGATGGCGCTTGTTGCATAGCAGCTGGTTCTAACGGTGCGTTAGCTCTTGACCTCCTAGATCAGTTCTAACGGTCTATTATCTATTGACCTCCCACATCTGCTGAATCTACATCAGTGGGATTTTTAAAGGAACCCAAGGGAGTTGGGTCCCCAAATCTCATTGAATTTCAATGGAACGTGGGTACCTAATCCCCTTAGACGACTTTGAAACCCCCAGTGACCGGCATTTCGAATGCACCCCTGGGTGTAGTACTCCCCTCCAGCCCTGGAAACCCTGCCTGGTCAGTCCCCCTGGTGATTTCCCAGCACACACTCCGCCAGGGCACCCGCACTCAGTGTCTTTACTATTCTGTCCTGCCTGGTGATCCAAGCACAGTGCAGCAGTTAGAAGGGGCCTTCCCCCCACTCCCCGCCGCCCCCGCCCCGCTCAGCCTTTTATCCCAGCTAGCCAGCTGGTGAGCTGATTAACTCCTTACACTCCCTGCTGGTGACAGTGATCCCCACTGTCCTTCCAAACCAATCGGACTGCCCAGCTCCCTTCGACTCTAGCCAGACCCTGTGTTCTGCGTGTTAGAAGGGACCAGGCTGCAGGATCCCAAGAGGGGTCTATTTATAGCTGCCAACACCACCCTGTCCCAGGTGGCTAAGAGCCAAGAATCACTAAACGCTAGACAGGGAGAGATTCTACCATCCCCTGCCTGTCAGCTCAGCTCCCAGCACTTTGATTTCATAGGTGTCCTTTTCTCATTTCCACTTCTTCTCCTGTCTTCTTCTTCTTCATCGCCCAGGGCAGAGTGAGCAGGGAAGAGGTGGCTGGTACATTGCGCTATGAAGGTGGGAAAGCCGAGGGTCAATCCATTTCTTACACTCTTCCAAATGTAAATAAGTGCAAGGTGGCCTAGCTGGGTGGCCCCCTCGCACCTCCAAACACCTACAGAGAATCTCCTTGAAAAAAGTCCCAAAATCTCTTGGTAATTTAAGGCAAAATCCAGCACTTCAGATCAAACTGGAAACGAAAGGGTGAACGGCAGAGGGAACAGTCTGAACTGCATCTCCGAGCTCCAGCTGTACAATTGTCTTCTCTTGTTCTCAGACCGTCAGTGGAGGAGAACGAGCAATATAAACAAAACATTCCACGCTCCGTTGGCAGGGAGACAAAAATAAAATATACCAACCTCCTCGCCCCAGATAAATAAAGTGTGTGTCCAGCCCTGGTTTGCTGGTAATTTAAACAGTGGTGATCCAGGGAGCAGAGCCCAGAGTGGGGGCAAAAGCCAATGTCTCCGTAAGCCCGTCTCTTCCACATGTCTACCAGGCGCCGTGTTTCAGCGAAGGTCATCGAGGCCCTTGGGTGCCAGGTTAGCCACAGCGAACCCTTAGGCTGGCGTCTCACCGACCCTCCCCCTTTCTTATTGCTGTTCGCATTTGTATCACGGGAGGGGCTAGCAGCCCCAGCCAAGATCCGGGCCCCACTCTGCTAGGTGCTGTCTAGGGCTGAAATTCAGCCGGAGCTGTCCAGAGCAGAGCCCCGGTAAATAGTTTCAAACCCGCGGAGCTCCAGCGTGCCCTGTGGGGCAGAAGCCCAGAGCCTCGGCGCCTCCCTCGGGGCTGAAACTCCAAACCCTGGTGCCTCCCACGGGGCTGAAGGCCTGAGTCCTGGCGCCTCCCGCGGGCTGAAGCCCCGACACTCCGGGAAATACTCGGTGAGAATTTAAGCCCTGGTGCTGTGCATACACAGAGTAAGAGACAAGTCCTCGCCGGCAAAGAGCTCAGACCCGGCGTACACGAGACGGACAACCTGGGGGTGGTGCAGCAGGGACCCATTCGGTACGTCTACACAGCAAGTGGCAGTATCAAGTCTCAGAGCCTGGGTCGACAGACTGGGCTCCCGCACTACAACCAGCTGTGTCAATGTTACGGCTCTGAAGCCCGGGGAGGGAGGGGGGCTCCAGGCGCAACATCTACACCACCGTCTTTACTGCAGTCGCCCAAGCCTGTCGGCCCAGCTTACTGCTGGCTGCGTAGACCTGCCTACAGGGGGAAGTGACTTGTCCAAGGTCAGCCAGGATAGACCCATGCGAGTGCTGGAGCCACTAGCTCACGCTGCTTCTCTGTCCACACACGTGAACACCGGCGGGGGCATCGCCGCAGAACTAAGCCAGCAGAGCTGTTCCTGTCGGAGCTGGGCACAGTCAGCAAAAGACAAAAACAAAAGGGGGGGGGAGGTGAAATTCCAGAGCTTCTGCTCATCTGTGCCCAGGGAAACCTGCCTTTTATTTGTATGCTGGGTGACCCCCTGTTTTTCCAGCTCTCTTCAGGAACCCCCTCTACCTGCAGACATTGCGTTTAACACACACACGCAGAGGCATGCCGGGAAGCCAGTCCATGCTATTCCCAAGTGATCAGTGCAGTCCTGCTGTGAGCCAGCCCCATTCCCGTGCAGCCGGATGCAATGCTTGAAAATTGGATCTCTCTCTTTTTTTTCTCTCCCTCTCTCTCACACACACACACACACACACACCCAGGCTGCATTTTTTTTTAAAAACTTGGTGGTGGGAGAGGAAGGGGAACCACTGAAATATCGTTAGACAGCCTGGAAATAAACCCTTCCCCCAGTGGCCGTGTTGAAACGATAAAATAACGAAACAAACAAGACCTGTGTAGGGTAAGGCCATACGTTCACGGTGTTGAACAATCCAGGTGTGGAGACTGCTGATGGAGCAGCGTGGGAGGGAGCTTTGAGGGCTGAAATCCCCACCCAGCCCTAAAGAGACAGCGGCCCTTCCTCGGTAGGGTTGGTGAAGTGGTAGCTCCGTATTGCCAACCCCAAATGTTCAAATATGGTGAGTCAGCCCCTCCCCGCCCCCAATCATGAGAGTTAAAACATAATCCATGTGGCAAGCATTGTCCGTCTTCAGGCCTTTGTGGCGCTAGGGTTCCTGTTTTCCAGCTTATCTCTCAGGGTCCCAGCATGGCCAAGCAAGCCTACCATTTACATGGGGGCCAAATATGAGCCGCTTCGGAGAGCCCAGAATCACTGTAGGTGGCTACCCAGGCCTGGATCTAAACACCTCGTGAACGTGTATCCAGCTTTCTTTCCAAAAACCCCTGGGGATGTATTTGCATAAGTGGACTTTTGTTTTCAACTCACGTTTCCGTATTGCCCAACTTGCACTCCGAGAAGCAGGGCTGATGTGGCGTGAGGCTGCAGTAGTGGCAGGACTCTGCACCACCATCACGCGAGGCCAGGATGGGGCAAGGGCGAGCACAGGGAATCTGACATCTCCCAGAGAATGCCATTGCTCTTGTGCTTCCAGTTTTCCACAGGCTGGTCAGCACTGGGCCGGGCCCTCAGCTAGTGTAAATCAGCGTAAGCTGTATGGATTTCAGTGGAGCTGTGCTGCAGAGGGGCTGCCCCATGTGAGTTTCACATGCCTGACGTTGGTTTGTGGGGGCCTGAGCTACAGACGTGCCGAGTGCCCACCCTGCCAGATGAAGCCGAGGATGGCCCCAGACCCTCAGCACATCTGATCCCGCATCCATCGAAACCCGTTACCAATGTTCCAAAGTCATGGAAGAGCCGAGACTTCCAGTGTGTCACCTGGCTATTGCAGAGTGCGCGCACGGGGGAGGGTAGATCTGTGATCACAAGTGCACATTCCCTCCTTAGTACAGAGAAGGGGCCTTTCTTCATCACTCAGAGCAGTGAGGGGAGCGGGGGAGAGAGAGATCTTAAGGACACAGCAAGTCTCCAACAATTCCTGAGCCAAAGTATCTTGGTGAGATTAATTTTTCCAAGGGGACCTCCTCATGCCAGTAGGCCAGGCTGCGGCCAGGACACACTGTCCTCCCGATAAACATCATAGGGCAAAGCGAGTTTATGCCAGGGTGAAATGCTTGTGACAGCCCCATGTTCTCTCCTCCCCAAGCCACCATTCTGACGAGTAGCACCAGGGCTGGCTTAACACCAGCTGGATGGCAGGGAGTCGAAGGTGTTTCACGGGGCTGGGAGTGATTTCACCAGAGGGAGGGAAACGTTGCTGCCATGGAATGAAGAGAGGGAGTGTCTGTGTCAAGCTGGGCTGGGGATAAGGAGAGCTCTGATACCATGTAATAATAACAGACTGCTTCCCCCCCACGCCCCCGATCTAGCTGGAGAGCTACGTGCAGATGAACGTGAAGTCGGAGATGGTCCGGATCCAGCAGAACGTCGCTCAGAACCAAACAGCCACCATGCTGGAGATTGGTACCAACCTCTTGAACCAAACAGCGGAGCAGAGCAGGAAACTGACGTTTGTGGAAGCGCAGGTACAGCAGGAGCATTCTGGGAAACGGCTCATAATAGATACACACATGGCTGCCCTGAGGGAGACACTGGGCTGGGAGCCAGGAGGCCTGGGTTCTAATCCAGCTCTCCCACTGACTCCCTGCGTGATTGTCCTTGGGCAGATCACGTCACCTCTTGCCTCAGTTTCCCTACCTGTAAAAGGGGGATGCTATTTCCCCCGTCTTAGTTCAGTCACATTTGTAAAGAGCTTTGGGCTGCTTAGATAAAGGGTGGGGGTGAAATGCAAGCCATGATATGTGGCTCCTGTCTGCAGCGTGCAGGACTCGGATGGCCAACAGGGCAGATCAGTCGCAAAGAACTCCTGGCTCACGTGCCTTCGGGGTGGGCTGAGATTTCTGAAGGGATTTGGCTGCTCAATCCCCATGAAAATTAATGAGAAGGGGACACCCAACGCCCCCCACAGGGTTCTGACAGTCCCACTCATGGAGTTGATGTGGTCCATGTAAAAGAAGCAGAGACCATGGATTTTGAGTGCGAAGTTTTTAGGCTAGCGTGACCAACAGGGATCACATAATTTGTCCACTCAGTCTCTGCTCCCTATTACTCCTATGGCCCGTTGTGTTGGAAAGACCAGGATACGCTCTCCTCCAATGTGGCCAATATGCATGGTAGGACATTCTATTGGCTTGAATAGATGCTCCATCTAAACTGGTTTCCCTTGGAGCTGGTGTAGTGCATCAGTGGTGAAATATCATACCGGGGCTGGTAACGCTGCTGAAAAATCAGGGCAGGTTAAAGTGGGGGGAAGGAGGGAGCATTTGGGAGACAGAAGGGGGATCCCACTAATTATTCTTCCCAACTGCTCCCCGTCAGGTTCTGAACCAAACCGCACGAATCGAGATCCAGCTGCTGGAGAATTCCCTGTCCACCAACAAGCTGGAGAAGCAGCTGCTGCTGCAGACGACTGAAATTCACAAGCTGCAGAACATGAACAAGTACGGTTCTCAGCCTCGGCCCCGCTGAGGTGTCACGTTGGTTCGCTTGCTCGATTCTTGTCTCTTTAAGATGTTTAAAAGGACAGTGAGGAAGGAGGATCTTTTAATCAGCAATAGCTCTCCTGGCCCCAGGGGTAAACGCTGACTTTTTATGGTGACCTCGGTCAGGGTACAATTATTTTCAGGACCATGTGGGAACCTGCCCCAGGCGGCTACCGTGTCCCAGTACCTCATGCAGTTCCTGTTGGTTTGTCTCTCTCTTCCCCTGCTCAGGGTCACGCCCCACCATGGCACTTTGTGTGCTCCACATGCTCCCAGGTGCTGACTCCCGTTTGATGTCACTGCTTCTTTGCTTCCCCGGGGCTCTGACCGCCCAGCTGATGCACACGGTGGGCTGGAAAACGCAACGGTTACCCGTGTTAGGTGCCTCGCTCCCTTCTCTCGGCTTTGGATTGTTTGCTCTTGGCTCGCTCCCGGACAGTCTCACAGGGTGGGCTCGGCACCAGGGCTGCTGCTGAAGGGGGGCTGCTCGGCATTTGCAGTCGCTGGTGGAGCTGTCTCATCTTCATCTGCTGCTGCCGCCGCCGAGTCCCTGCCAGAACCACCGAGCTCCAGAGCAAGGATCGGTTTATGCTAATGGAGCTGGGGCTCACTGCTGGCTCCTTTCCGTGTGAGAAAGGCCCAGCTGTTGTCAGGACTTTATCCCTGTCCTGGAGCCGTGGGTAGGTGGGCCTATCGTCCCCCCAGCCCGAATCATCAATGAACAAGGGTGAGAACTGGGGCCTGGTGGCACTAACAAGATCACTAGAGGGGAGATTTGCAAGCTACATGAGCATTAGGCACCCATTTCCCAGGCACTTCCAGTGGGAGTCAGGCCCCACTGCCCTTTGGGCCTTTGAAAACCTGCCCCCAGCAGAATAGCTATCCCAGAGCGGGCGGGGCGAAGCCAGGCAGAAGGGCAGAAGCTCCCTACAGATTCCCAGCGGCAGCCTGGGTGGGTTCTAGCCATATTCCCGGCTTTAAAGACAGCAAATATCACTGGGATGGGGAATAGCTTTAAAACCGGAATGAACTTTTTAAATGCACCCACTGCGCATGTTATCAAACAAGCCAAATGCTGGCCAGCTCCCTCGGTGTACTGCTGGCCATTTTAAACCCTGCGGAAAATTACAGCCTATGGAAAATGACCTCGCGGGCCAGGTTTTTGTACTTTGTTCATCACCTCTGGCAGGTTGGTCTGAATAGTTTGAATCCAGATCAATGAAATGAGTCACCAAGACTGATTAATCCAGGGGAGCTAGTCCGTTCACTACTCCTCGGTGGTCCATTTCCACGGGCAAAGCAGGAGGCAGAGATTTCTGGGCGGGAGCCCTGGGAATAAGACCATGATTTGGGGCTACAACAGCAACTCCCGTGCCCAATATCAGCCCTTTCACTCGATGGCATTCTCAAGGCTGCTCACTTCCTGCAGCCGCTTTGTGCCTTTCCGACGCCGGCTCAGGCCAGGTAACATGATGCGAGATCGGAGGATATCTGATCGTTCTCTGCACAGGCTAATGAACAAGGATTAGAGACACATTTTTTGACATGACCAGCAAAAAATGCACACACAAGTGGACCTTTAGCCAGGCATATTAGCCAGCTGGACACTCATCTACCGCATTGTGAGGGTGCACATATCTATTTGCATAGACAGCATAGTTTTGGGAAGCCAGCGCACTAACGCCTGGACGCACTATTTTACAAATGCAACCCTGGAGCTTTTGCCTTGGCTAGCAGAAAGTTCAGCAGCTATTTCCATGTCCACCCAACCCATGGAGATCGGGAGGTCTCTTTAGTAGCACAAGCTCAGTCGAATAGCCTCTCGCAGCTGGCGTACAGTGGAAAGATTTGTATCTAGGAAGAGGGAGGCACTTGGCTGAGTTAAGCGGGAGATCGGGAAGGGTTTAGTGGGATGAAGAACTGTCTCCAGCTCCCATGATAAAGCAGCCCCCCATGGTCATGCTCATGAAAGACCATCATAGCCTCTGGGGGGCCCCACAAACCACACAGAGAACCTCAGTAACAGCTTGAGCCAAAACCATTTGAAGTCAATGAAAAGCCTCCAGTGAATGTCAGTGGGCTTTGTCTCAGGCCCTAGCAGCTGTCTGACTATTAACCTTGGTGTTGTGTGGCTCGTGCGGTCCCCCAGGCAAGCACCTCACCCTTCCTCTCTTGGCCTGTCCCTTTGCAGTGTCCTGGAGACGCGGGTGCTGGAGATGGAGACCAAGCACCAGACAGAGCTGGACGGGATCCGCACAGAGAAGGAGAAGCTGCAGCGCCTAGTGAGCCGCCAGAACCACACGATTGAGGACCTGGAGAAGTCCCTCCACGCTGCCAACAGCAACACCAGCCTGCTCCAGCGGCAGCAGCTGCAGCTCCTCGAGTCAGTCCAGAGCCTGGTCCAGCTGGTCTCGCAGGGCAAAGGTGAGCTCATCCCACAGGAGTGCCCTGGGCTTGCCAGAGCTGCATAGACCTCCTGGCCTTCAGCCAGGGTGTCACTGACTGGAGAAGAGAGCACGTCCCGGATTCTGTGGGCAACTAACGCTCCTTGGAACTCCCCGCTGATACCAGCCCCGTTCCCGGTCAGTAGAAGCTATAACACGGAGTGCAAACTTCCCCACACTAGCGTCCTGTGTTAGCTGGGACCCCGCCCTGTGATGTTCCTCTGACCAGCGCCCCGTTCATGCAACAGTGAGAGCTTCCCCACAGCAGTGCCAGGAGTGCCAGTAGAACTGATGGCTAGACCTCTCGATTCAAACTGCTTAGTGACTGTAGGTGTTCAGAGAAGCTGGGTTAGAAACCTGGAAAATGTCCTCTCTCTGCTACCCCTGCCCCTGCCTTGCTCGACATTCTGTCTGTCCAGCACCACCTTCCGCCTGGTCTCAGAACAATGCACCCCAGGCAGCGGCTGATGGAAAAGCCGGGGACCAAGGTTTTGGCTCATCCCATGACAGCAGGGCAAGCAAGCTGAGATGCTCAGATTTAAACCTGAATCTAGATCCCAACTTCCGTGGAGTTAGGGGCCCTCTCTAATAATTACTGTAGGGTTACATTAGAAGTGCCATAGATTTCAATCAATCGATCGATCGATCGATCAGACAGACAGACAGAAAACTGCTCTGAACCATCAGGGTTTGCTTTAAATATGTCCACAAGTGGCACAGAGCAATCCAGTGCCCAAGATTCCAACAGCAAAAAGTTTTTGCACTAATCCACGTTGTTCTGTGTAGTCCCTTTCCGCACCCACGTTAAATCCTCAAGCTTAGTCTGGGGATCTGTGACCCCGAGGTGGCACAGACATTGTGCTCACCCAGATGTACAAAGAGACCACGAAAGAAAGAAAGAGAATCAATTAGACCCACAAACATCTAACCCAAGGAGAAAAGAGCAACAACCAACCACGCAGAGCAAATCCACAGTGCTACAGGGGGCCCAATTCTCACTTACACTAGGGCTCCTGTCCCTCCAGTCCCTCTGGCAGTGCAAAGGGGCATTCAAGGAAGCATGCTCACTTTAAGGCCATGAACGTTCCTTCTAACACACTTGCTTTCATGCTTCTTTTATCTGGTCTCCAAGAGCCTGCTCCTGCACGATGCTCAGCACCCCGGGGAGATCCTGCCTGCACTCAGCACCCGTTGCCCTCGGAGGGAGCACTCTGCATCTTGCAGGATCGACGCTTGTAGCTCCTGCCCCCCTTGCAGCGAGGCAGTAAAAATTGCACCAATGGGCTTCAGTGTTTTGACAGAGTCGCAGCCAAGACGCTAATGCCATAAGATGGTTTTATGGGGAAAGGGCTGTTAAGATTTCATCCTATTTATTTTTGAAGCACGCTGGCTTTTCCTGAGATGGAGCCAGGCAATCAAACGACACTTTCTATTTTCCAGTCTTTACAAAAGAAATAACTTCACGTTATCTTGGCTCCCCCGGGAGGGATCGTTGGCTCCTAACGCTCTAAGTGAACCGAGTCTGACTCCAGCCCTTGTCTTGGCCGGCGAGTCAGCGCAGCAGAGGAACGCAGCTCGGAGTCTGCCTGCTGCAAGCACGGAGACGGACGCTAGGAAGGCAGCATCTGCTTGTAGCTCAGATGCCACCCAGCCAGACCCCACTGATGCATCGTAGGGCAGCAGGGGATAGCATCTTAGCTGCAATGGAACCCAGGGCGGAGGTTCATTCTCTTGACCTTCGACCTCCCTGCATGTAGACAGCACCTCTGAATGGTTCTTCCTGCAGCTGGTTTTCAGTCTGCACCTGGCTGAGGCCTGATTCCCCATTGCCCCCTGCGCTGTCACGCACACAGAGGTGACGTGGAATGTCAAATGCCGCCAGTCGGATTTGGAAGCATCTTTCCCCTAGTGCAAATGGCCCCCAGGGTACAATGCTGTGGGGGATGAAGCCATCGGCTCCTTGTGTATTATACAGACACCCTCCTAACCCCTGTCCTTCCCCTATATCGGATCTTGGTTCCTTTTAAAGGTGTTTTTACTCTTGTAGTAGCTGTTTGGTGACTAAGAAGGTTTGGGTTGTAACTGTGAGGGGCCCTGGAGGCTTTGAAGGGGCGATTAATAGAGAATATGGATGACAAATTATTAACATACAAATAATAGAACAATCTGGGGTGTTCCTGGCTCCCGGGCTTGTGCTCAGGGCATGAAACAGACGGAGAATCCCTCTCGCTCTGTTCCTTACCCTAAGCCCAGGAGATCAGACCCCATCACAGACGCTTGCAGCTCACTCACTGCTGCTTTTGTTTGCCTTGCCAGCTCCCCTCGTGAAGGAACAGCAGGTGTCCCAGGACTGTGCTCAGACCCGCCGAGCCGGGTTTAACGCCAGTGGGGTTTACACCCTCCACGTCGCCAACATGACGGATCCCAGGAAGGTGAGTGACTGACAGGCTCAGGCCTTGCACTGAAATGGACCTTAGCGCCCAAGAACGAGCGAGATGGGCCCTGTCAAAGGCAAGTCTGCCAATCTTCCCTACCTGCCGCCACGCCATTGCTCCTCAGTCCTCTCCCACGCCAGCCCTCGTGTGTCAGTACTGGGGCTCTCCAAAGCAAGGCCACTTCTTGGTCCTCGGGAAGTCTGCTCAATGCATCTCAGTCCTGACTCGCAAAACCCCCTGTCAACGGGAACGTGGCCCCACCACGCCGTAGCCACAAGACCTGTGTTGGCCTGACTCCCGCCCTGCACAGTACAACCCGTCTGTGCCGCTCCACCCCAGGCTCCCTCCCCTGCAGCACTGGCGGTTTGCGTCCTCTGCAGGTGTTCTGTGATATGGAGACAGACAGAGGCGGGTGGACGGTGATACAGCGCCGAGCCAATGGCAGCGTGAATTTCCAGAGGAAGTGGAAAGAATACAAACAGGTCTGACCTCATCCTGCCCCCCCCCACTCCCCAGCTTGTTCAATCACTGACCCACTGACAACCCCGGGGGCGAGGGAGGGGGGGTCGTGCAGCGATGGGACACTTGGACGTCAGGCATGCACTGGGTGGAACTAAAGAGCTCCCTTCCGTTTAGGCAAGAACAGACCCAGTGGGAAGAAAACCTAACCGTGTAACCAATTAGGCAATGCAATAAACTCCCGGGAAGGCGGCCTCACCACTGAGCACATGCACAAAGAGAGGACACAAGACAGTAGTTGAGACGGAGGTTGCAGGGCAGCGTTCTGCAGCTTGCAGGGGGACAAGCTCCATGACCCACGTCAGGTCTCGCGGCTCTGCCATCTAGAGTCCAGAGAGCTATAGCAGGAAAGGACCACAGACCTCTGTGGGGCGGGTTTGGAGATAGGAGTCCCAGGGCCAGGCAGAGAAGAGCTGGTGGGCAGAGGTGAATGGAAAGAGCTGGCTGCCAGGGTAAAAGGAGAGTGGACGCCAGCTCTAGACAGGATGACAGAGGGGAATTTTGCAAACTTGTCAACATTTCCCCCTTGAATTCGGAAATTTCATCAAAACGTTGAAATTTGAAACATTTCTCCCAGCTCCATCCTGGATTAGCAGAGGTCGATAAACGGGCCAGTTACTCCCATGCAGCCCTGTGACTTCACTGGGGACGCAGGGCTGTAAGTGAGGGCAGAATTTGCTCCGGTATTTCTAAAGCTGATGGAGTTTTGCCTCCTCCCTTTGCTGACCACAACGGACATTGCACAGCCCAGGGGGACAGTCTAAATCCTCCCCGCTGTTGGCTCTCCTCTTCCCCAGGGCTTTGGAGACCCTGCCGGGGAGTACTGGCTGGGGAACGAAGCTGTGCATCTCCTGACAAGCCAGGCTTCCTACTCGCTGAGAGTGGAGCTCCTGGACTGGGAAGGAAACCAGGCCTACGCCCATTATGAGACGTTCCGGCTGGGCAGCGAGCATCATCTTTACAGGTGGGATATGGACCTTGACAAATGAAACGTTCCCTTGGGTCTTTCTTCAAACCCCACTTAGACAAGGAAACTCCCCCAGTGCCATCCTGGGATCGATGTGAATCGATCTCAAGCCGAAATCACAGCACCAGCTGGTGGTCCCCCAACGTTTGTGGAAGAGGCTGGGCTAGAGAGCGCAGCTGGGCAAGGAACCAGTACATTGGGAGTGACGTTTCTAGGGTTTTGCATTCCACCCGCTTTACCAAGCTGTTCATCTCCGCAGCCTCTGAGTCGAAGTGGCTGCAGAATGAAATTTTGTGCATTCACTGTTATTTTGCCAATTTGTGGCAATTTTGCAGTGATTTTTCTGTGTGAACTTTGTGGTCAGAAATGTTGCTACGTTGTCATTTTTTCTCCTTTTGAAAACCAAAATAAATTTTCTTGAAGGAAAAAAAATGCATAAAATTGCATTAGGAGAAAAATTCTTTTTCTTGCTTTTTTGCAAAAAGCCACATTTGCACACAGCGAGGCCTGAGCTGGGTGTGCAGTTAGTTGCACATGTGCTTTTCCAGGTGTAATTGTGGTCACTACTTGCACAGCTGCGTCTTAGAGTTCAATCCTGCAAGGTGCTGAGGACCTGAAACTCCCATGGCCTTCAATGGAAGTCAAAGTGCTCGGAGCACCTCACAGGATCAAGCAATAAGCGACTGTTTGCATCAGCAGCTGCCAGTTTTGTGCACACAATTGTTGTAACTGCGCTTGCAAAAGAGAACAAATGTGTGTGCGAAAATAAAAGCCTCACTGCAAAAAAATCTAACGAAAGCGAGAAAGCGAGAAAGCGAGCTCCACCACTTGCTCTGAACTACAACTGACGTGCTGCTCCAGACCCATTATCAAGTCATGAAACAATGGTAACCTTTAAAGCTCAGCTTATAAATCAATACAGTGCTGAGGCTTTGTGGGTTGTCACTGAAGTGTTGTGGGAAAAGCAAAATGAGAAAGAGAGCAGGTGCCCTTTGACGGTCCTGGTGGGGAGCTGACCAACTCGGGGAGTCTCATACTTCCCTCCCTGTCTAGGGGAAACTGAGGACAAGCCCCTGGCTGCCTCTCTCCAAACCCCGTATTATGAAAATGGCCCCAGCAGAACAGTAAAGTTTTAGTAAGTGTGAAGATGAGACACAAATCCAGCTAGCCCAGCCCCGGCTGAAGAGGGCCTCCAGGTCTGTGGTTTGTTTCTGGGGATCGCTGCTTCAGAGCTGAGCCCTGACTGGATCCTAACCTCCCTCAAAATGTGACCCTACCTAGCGTAACTCCTAGTCAGGTGGCTAAGCCTTTAACTGTCCCAATAATATCCCGCTGCAATGAGGGATGGGGGTTGCCCCAGGCTATGCAGCTCTGGTCATGGATGGGTCCATCGGGGTACCTGGATCACAGCGCAGGCACATTCCAAACACAATCGACTAAAGATACAGAACGGGGGGGGGGGGGCGGCTCAGGAGGATTGTATGTGCCCATCAGCTCTCTTCCTTTGTGACTGACGCTGTCTCCACTTCTGCAAACAGCAGCAGCAGAGAGTAATCGCCTGAGCTTGCCCATTAGAACAGCAGTACTTTGTGATTCTAGAACGCCTGTCACCAGAGCGGGTCAAAGGCAGGTGGCAAGGCAGCTGAGCGATGCAGGATGCAGAGCGATTGCTTTGCCCGCCGTCAAACCCCACCCCCTGAAACCCTGCGCAGCAGGTTAGGACCGGGAGTGAAGACGACGGTTCCTAAATTCCAAGGCCAGAAGGGGACGCCGTGATCATCTCCTCTGCCCTCCTGCATAGCACGGGCCAGGCAATGTCCCCACAATCGCTCCCAGAGCAGAGCTTGCCGAAAACATCCAATCTGCTAGGGACAGAGAATCTCCCCCCACCCCCTTAGGTCAAGTGCTCCAATGGTTCATTAGCATCACAGGTACAAACTAGCCAGCTGAAGCTGCCGGAGCAGGGAGTCACAAGGCAGAGCACAACAATCTAGGCTGAAACTTGCCCAGGAGACCAGTATTAAAAGCACCATTACAAGTATCACAGTATCTTCAGGCCTCAGTCCTGCCAGGCGCTCGGCTCTCTGGCCCTGCCCCAGCAAGACACTAAAATACACGCTTCACTTCAAAAAGCGCCTGGTCCCGTTGGAGCCTCTCCTGTGCTTCAGTGTTTGGCTGGCCTGGGGCCAGAGCACGTGATACCTTGTGGGACTGAGCCCTGACGAACTCATGGGACTCTGTATAGGACAGAAGGACCACAAGTGGGGAGGCCCTCTCTGTGCCAGCCCCTCCAGAGGCACAAGGCTGGGTACCAAGTCCTCAGCGCTGCTGCAGACAGCACCCTTGCCGTAAGTTCCAGCCAGCCCGCCCCCACTTAGCTTGTGAGCTCTGACAGCACCTCCCGATCTGGCGGCCGGCTGGAGTCTGCGGGGGTTTCGAACATTTGGACCGCTCCGCACGGCTGATAAACTCTGGGGTGGGATTGCTGCCGTATCTGCCTCCGCTTGTTTTTATTTGCAAGGACACAGGGGACCGTTTTCTTAAATAAATCCCAGGAAACGTTGACAGGAGTTTGAAAAGTAATTCTCGTCCTCTGCCTCGTTTTCTCCTCTTCCGCCTCCTCTCCTCGTTCTGCCTCCTGTCTCGCCCTCTCTCTGCTTTGGTCCTCCAGGATCTCCCTGAAGGGCTACAGCGGCACCGCTGGGCAGCAGAGCGGCCTGGTCCTCCAGGGAACCAACTTCAGCACCCGCGACTCGGATAACGACAACTGCCTCTGCAAGTGCGCCCAGATGCTGTCGGGAGGTGAGTGGGCCCTGGGTGCAGGGGGGGCTGGGACCAGCCTTCCCCACGTGCCCTGTGTGCTGTGGCGGACTGGTGGGGGCAGAGCGTGTGGAGCAACTGAGGCTGGGTTCTTGGGAATGCTCCATTCTTATTGAATCTCTTCGTTCAGTGTCTCAGAAATACACCGTAGTGATGAGGGAGGGAGGGAGGGATGTAGACAGACAGACGGACGTCTGAGCGAGAGCTCTCCCTCGTCGCTCTTCACCCAATTTTCCTAGACATGCACAGAGCCCAAGAGTCTGATCGCCTGCTGCAGCCAAGGGTCGAATTGTTGTCACGCTCTGTTCTAGTCAGGTTCTTACGCTGGGCCATCCCCATAGTATCTGAGAACCCTCCAGAGGTGCCTTAAGAGACGTGACTAGTGTCTGTCTCTCTCCCCTCCCAGCAGCGGAGCCCTAGCTTTGGGCTTGTGCTTTCTGCAGGCAGTCGAAGGCTGTAGTTGTTAGCATTCCCCACCTGCTTTATGCAGGGCTGCCAAGTCACCCGCATTTGGAGAGAGACGCCCACAAACTCCCTGTCACCCAACTAGCCTCCAAAATGCTGCCATCCCCCCCGGGTGCCAGGGCAGCCCTGTCCCAAGATGGCTTTCAGGTAGGGTGACCAGACAGCAAGTGTGAAAAATTGGGACGGGGGATGGGGAGTAATAAGAAAAAGACCCAAAAATCGGGACTGTCCCTATAAAATTGGGACATCTGGTCACCCTACTTTCAGGAGCAGAAATGGCGAGGAAGCAGGGGGGAGAGAAATAAGGGGGGAAAGATCAGAACGGGGAGAGACCGGGACAGAAGGGTGGCGAGCAAGGAGGGCATGACACGACAGGGGGAGAGGAATAATAGCCAAACAGCCTGAAGAAAGTTCATTTGCTGCAGATCACCAGTGCTCTGTCTGAGAAGGGCTGGGAACTTCATCTGCATCCTTCTGTCCCACCTGGTCCCCCCCTCCGTACAACCAGATCTCCCCCACATTGCAGCGGCAAATCCCTGCGGCCTTGAGCCAGCAGATCAGTGTATCAGACACATGCCAGGGCCTTGCTGCGACACTGGGACTAGGAATGGGGAGAGAGAGAGAGAGAGAGGCCCGATGCTTCTGGCCAACTGGCAACTCTTCAAGCAAATGAGTGCCGGGCTCAAGGCAGCCGTCGGTGCTGGGACGGGGAGGGGATCCTGGATCAGGGAATTCGCTCCGATTGTTTCAGCCAGGGGTTCGATTGCCCGGATCCGGGTTAGTTTGTCTGGGGCTGTTACTAAAGACGTGAGCAGAGCTGGGGCCCTTGAAATGAGCCCCAGAAATTCGTTTGGATGGATACGTACGTGCCCGTCCAGTGGCAGAGCCTGGGATCCTCACCAGGCGGGACGCGGGGGCACGGAAAATCCACACGTGTCAGAATGTTCCCCATGGGCCAGATCCTGAACTGGCATAAATCAGCAGAGCCCCACTGGCTGCATTAGACTTACAGCAGCGGCGGATCTGGCCCTTTGTCTCCTGCTGCTCTCTCGTGCGGGCACTGAATTCTCTGTAGACGATGGAGATGGGCCAGAAGCCGGACCTCCCGCTCCAACCAGACTTGCCCTGGCACAGCGACAGCACAAGAAGAGCCCATGTCTGGACAATCTCAAAACCAGAATAATCCCACCAGGAGCGTACTGTCCGGATGCCAGGTGGTTCTCTGAAGGCCATTGCCCTTATGATGCAAGAACACGCATAATCACAGCCATGAGGCATAACCTTCCCGGGCCAGGAAAAATGTGCCGATTACTACACCCTTTAACGGCTGGAACATGGTCCGGGATACCCCAGGGGTTGGCATCCACAGGACGAGGTTACCACACTCTGCCAGTGGTAGGATACTGTCAGGGACAACCCTGTCCTTCCAGTGCCTAAGACTGTTTTTGCACAGTAGCTCCTGATACCTGGGGTTCTCGTATTTGCATTGCTCCTGTCCGTGTGTGTACAGCACCTACGTCCAGGGTGTTGTGATCTTAGCCACGGCCTCTCAGCACAGCTGTAATTCACACAGGGCTTCACCCTGCCCCACTGACGCCAGAGGGAGCAGGGTCGAGTTGCCGATCACCCGGCCCGAGGAACGGCAAAGCTTGCTTGGCTGCAGGCAGGAGAACTCAGGGCTGGGTTTCTTTTTTTCACTTTCTTATGGTTTGATTTTTGAAAAACTCTTTGTCCAATATCAAGAAACATTTTTTTCCTAAAATCACCCAGTTCTTTTTGACAAATTGAATTTGAAAAGTCCCCAGGGCTGTGTATTTCTAACCAGGCGGAAGCCTGTGCATTTTGTTTTACACTGTTCATGCCTCGCGGCTAGGCCTACCGGGGAAATGACGACTAGGCACGCTCCCAAGAACAAGCCTTTGGCTAGAACCAATCTGAACTCAGAGCCCAGAAGTTTCACGCTCTGTCCGAAGTCCAGACTCGGTCTGGCGAGTTCTCTAACCTTTCCCCTCTATGTCCCCCACTCAGGTTGGTGGTTTGACGCCTGTGGTCTGTCGAACCTGAACGGCATCTATTATCCCGCCAAGCACAATGTCCGGAAGCTCAACGGGATCAGGTGGCACTATTTCCAGGGGCCCAGCTACTCTCTAAAAGGCACACGCATGATGATAAGACCTTCAGACTTCTAGTGCCCCAAGAGCATGGTGGGGCAGAGGGCAAGCCAGGCTCCAGGCCTCCGAACTGGCAGGCAACAATCCAGCATGGAACTGGTAGGACCATTAGACCAGCCACAGATGGCAAAGGAACAGGGACACATCCTAGCAGGAGCAGGCTCTTGTAACCCAATGCCTGGGGCTCCAGAGCAAGGGAAAGGAGGAAGACCTGGAGCTAAGTGGAGAGATGACTCTGGGCCTGGACTCTTGGGCCTCCAAGGAGGAGGAGAAGAAAGAACAATCAGAAAAAAAAATCTAAAAACTAAACTGTCCCATTGGTGTGAATTACAAGTATTGGGCTTTTGTTCCGGACCAGTGTGATTCTTTTCTGTGTTGTATCATCTTCAGGGAAATCGTCTCTAGACCACAAAGGGAGCCTGCTGCACCCAGGGCCAGTGGGACCTTCCGAGCGGCAGCTGGGAATAGTGCGGAGCATGCAGAGTTATTGCAGTGGGGTCTGGTTTTCATTGGTTTTAGCATGTTTCTAGGAAACACTCCACCCTTTTCCTTCCTTGTTTTCCCCTGCTTCTGAACTGCCACATGGCCACCCGGCTCCTGAAGGCAGGCGCTTGTCTGCAGAAGCTGGCTGACGAGGAGAAAGCCGGCTGGTGAGATAGCCCTGTGAGCATCTGGATATGAGGAAACACTATGTCACTAGGAGGGTGGTGAAGCACTGGAATGGGTTCCCTAGGGAGGTGGTGGAATCTCCTTCCTTAGAGGTTTTTAAGGTCAGGCTTGACAAAGCCCCGGCTGGGATGATTTAGTTGGGAATTGGTCCTGCACACGGCGCGTTAAACCCAGAAAGCTGTGCTGCTCTTGAGCATGACGCCAGCCCACCGCATGGATGATGAATCCACCCCATGCCCTCTCGCTCTGGGCAAGCAGAATTCCTTGAGTTCACATGCAGACGTTCTCAGATCAATTTCTCATATTAATAGCACCCGAGCCCTGTCCCCCATCTCAGTCTGACCGCTGACTCACCCCGGTGACAAGTGGTCTGACATTCCAGCCAGCCCGTTGCCGTGCACAGTTTGTACATGTATCTGAGCTGGGCTTTTTAGATCCGGGTTTTGATTATACAATAAGCAGTTTAACAAGTTATTAAAAAAAAGGTTTGGGAGCAGTCCAGAGCATGGTGTAACATTCCGATTTATTCGAAGGGCTGACGGTGTTTAAAGCGCTGCCATGCGAGGGGAGAGGTGGTTTGCCTCTGGATTCTAATGCACATAGTATGTTTGAACGCCACGTAAAGGATTTTATAGTAACCATCAATAACCCTCTTGCTCTTTGGGTGAATTACCCACTGTCCCGGTTGTCCTGTTTTACTATGATCAGCATTGCCTCCAGCAGCAGTACAAGCCCTGCTTATTCCATTACTCTCCATCCCTCCGTAGGAGGCTCCATGTCTCCGACAGGTCTCTGGAAAAGTGGGTGATAGCTGAATGGTCGCTGAATCCCCCGCTCCTCTCAGACTAATCTGGGTCCAAGCTCAAAGTTACAGTCTGAGCAAGGAAGCAGCAAAAAGACGCCTCGTACTGAATGAGTAGACCCCATCTTACTCCAAGGAAGGCGGATCCCATCCCAAGGATGAAGTGAGTATAAGGAAAACGTGGAAATACATGGAGGTCTCTTGCTAAACTGGCATCTGACCCTCCGATCCTGTTAGACTGGTTGTTTTCCAAAGCTGCTAAGAGAACCGGACGCCTAATTCCCATTAGAGCAAATGGGAAACTGGTATAGTAATCCCAGAGGTGGCTTTGAAAATCTCCGTTCGAATCCCCATGACAATAGTTCCAATGGCAAGTGAAGCTCCCAGCGGGCACCAGGGATGCTGCTACATCAGCTGTCTTGAGGAGAGTGGCCGGTAACTGGAATCCCACCCCAGCTCGACGTACCGATTCTGGGGGCTGTTTTGGTGGATGTTGTTTCATTTTCCCCCCTTTTAGCCAGACCCATTTCAGAGCCAGACATTTAAACTGCCCTTGAGAAAAGGGGGCAAAACCCACTCTTGGGCTGAGATGTTCAAACCCAGGGACTAAGATGCCCCATAAAATATGCTCCTGCACCCATCTGTGCTTGCCAGCCTCACAGCTGTGCATGCAGCCTGGGACACTCCACATGAAACACTGGGACTTATTCACAGTTACCTGGTTTGCATTTGCACAAACAAATGCCAGGCATGTGCTCACAACAGTGGCAGGGACATTTTCTGCAGACCCAGCTCGGGCGACAGCAGTGGCAAATTTGGCCCTTGACTTCTCAGATGATTCCTCCTGTCAGAAAAGGAAGAAACTTGAGAGTGAGAAAGGGCAAGAAATGGGCTCTTCAAACCACTGCGCAGGGTCCTTCCAGGAGAAACCCCGCAGCACCGGCATCAAACTCTGGCCCCAAAGAAGCCCAGACAGCAGAGCGAGGCACGGGATGAAGGCAGCAAGCTTGCTCGTCCCCTCGCACTCAGTCCTATTTCAGCGATCGAGGCATTTCCCCTCCACTTCACCCCCCCCACACACACACACACAAAACACTCCCCTTGCTTAATTGAGTTTTAAAGGTTACAACTATTACATTACCAGGGCTGTTTATTTTGTTTCAGCCTCTGTGTCTTTTCAGGCAGTGTCATTTCTAATCAAGCAGCTGTAAGGACTCAGATCAACCCTATTCCCGCCTCTGCTCCATCCCTCCCGAGCCCCCCGGCAGGGTGGGGAGAGGACGGGACACGGAAAGGCACTAGGGTTTCTTTTCGTCTGCACTCCTTTGAGTCCGTGGATTGGGCGAGTTCCGACTCGTTGGGAAGCCTGGGACCTGCTGAGCGCACGTGGGAGGGCAAGTGCTTCCGAGCAATAATGTTCTGAAGCCAAAGGGCAGCTTTGCTACCCCAAAAAGACGGGAGGGGAGACAGGCCCACGCTCCCTGGACCCTCTGTAGCCCCTCTGCCTGCATCATGAGATGGAGGCACAACCAGAGGGAGGAGGAGGGGGGCAGGTTTATCCAAGGTTAGTGGAGACCTTAGAGCTCAACAAGGTCTTTTGGCTTGGCCACTTCCCTCGGTCTTTTGAAGGGTCTCTAGGGCGTCTCCATTGTGGGCCACGTTTTCTGCCCACTCCCAGCTGTTTGCATATAGAAGTCTTGTAAAACTGGGCACCCAAACTCAGCAGCAGGCATGGGCCCACTGGCCGTTCGGCCCTGGGAAGCCCCCTGCAGTCCTCACATTTTCTCTGGCTGTGGCCTAACAAACTAGGGATTCTAGCACGGGAAGGGCCCGTGAGTCTTTACACCCACAAACAGCATTCCCCATAGACTCAACAGAGTTACAGCTGGCTCATGCCAGTGTGAGAGGAGAATCAGAATCCATCTGCTGTTGGCACCCATGCTGCATTCTGCGGTGCCTGACTCGTCCCACTTCGCTCCCACCCTCTCCAGCAGGGTCAGCACCGCGGATCCCTTCTCTGTTGCCCCCTTCGCTGCCCCCAGCCAGACTGGAGTTCCCAGCTGTACCCCCCTCTCTGCCTTCAGAGTCCCCTTTGCAGACCGGGACCAGTAAGCGTCAGACGGAGCTGCTGTCTCAGTTCTCTGCACTCTCTGATCCTTTAATGGAACTATTTCTGACATCTCCCCTTCCCCTTTCGGTCGATCCGGTGGAGTCAGAGCAGTTCTGGTTCTGCCCGTTCCGAGTGCAGAGCAGACATCACCCAACAGCAACGTCGCAGTGTTATACGCAGTGCTTTGCAAAGTCTCCCTTGCCCTAGAGATGCCTTCGTCCAATAAAATGCCAGGTGGCCCTCAGCTTGGCTGGTTATTCCATCACATTTCATGTCTCCTCGGTGGATGATTTATCTCCCAAGCCTTTTTAATGCGCCCCCCTATCCCCACTCTCCCTCATGTTTGCTCAGATCCCTCACATGGTAGATATTAACCACCAAAGGGAGGCAAGCTCTTCCCTGACAGAATTGTAGCCTGCCTGGGAATACAGGATGTCAGAGATTTATTACACGGCCGTGTTACCTCGTGTTTCATTTTCCTGATTCTGTTAAAGGTCGGCCGGACCCAGGATCCGAGCAGACGCAGCTGTGCTGTCACCCCAGACGGTGCAGCGCATGTCCCAGTAGGGCACTCCAACTGCGCAGCAGCATTTCAGGGACAGCACCTGCACGTCCCTGAATAGCCCGACAGCCACAGCAAAGGACCGAGAGGCACTTTCACCACTGACCTTAATTAATGGCACAGATTTAACTTTGTGTCAGAACAAGCTCCTGGAAAAGCTGAGCGGGATGGAAATGCTGCCAGGAAATGTGCGTTTGGCAATGTCATGGAAACAGGTTTTTAAAACCATCGTCTCCCCAGCAGCGCAGCTCAGACATTGCAGCCCTGGGCTAGTGCAGGAGAGCCTAGAGTGAAACTGACCAGAAACAAAAGTGAACCCCACCAGACTGCTTCCATTGCCCCAGAGAGAGGCAAAAAGTAACCAGAGCATACACAGCATGACCTAACTCTGACCTTTCAAATTCATATTCAGATTTCATGAGCTAACATTGCTATTAAAACATGGCCAAGGAATTTCTGAAGACGATACAGGTACAGATTTTATTTTAATGAGATGAACATCCCCTTAAGGAACACATGTGGAGCAAAGGAACAGCTAAGGGGGGTTACCAAAAATGTTAACTAGAGGCTAAAAAGAGTTTGCTGCAGACAACACAGCATTGGAGGAATGGTGTGTGCACCATTTGTGACACACACACACACACACACACACACACACACACTCTTAGGACTGGTATATCTCGTGTAAATACAGAAAATAAACGAAGAAAATACCCAGACTCCACATGACTGATCTCTTCTCCAACAGGGAGCCGTCTTCCAAGGCCATGAAATCTACCACCAATCAGCAAGAGGGTGTCAATATCAACTTAAAAAAAGAACAGGCATACTTGTGGCACCTTAGAGACTAACAAATTTATTTGAGCATAAGCTTTCGTGGGCTACAGCCCACTAGGCACTTCAATAGCCCCGTCACTGTAACATCTGAGCACCTGAAATGTTAATGAATTGATCCTGAAAGCACCCCTGGTGACGCAGGGAAGTATTATCAGCCCCGTTTCTCAGACGGGGAACTGAGGACACAGGGATATTGAGTGCTTTGCCCAAGGTCATACAAGAAATCTGTGGCACTGCCAGGAACTGAACCCAAATCTCAGTCCAGTGGCTTAACTTGCAGAGCATCCTTCCTCTAGAATTTGCAGCTACTCTGCGCCTCAAGGGCTCGTTATACAGGGGGTTGATGAACAGAGCTACAAAGCCAGAAACAGGGAGACTAGGGCTTCCTTCCCTCCAGGACCAATCGGCCTCTCACAAGTCATTCCGTTTGCCCAGAGCCCCGCTGCTGAGAGTTGGAGGGGAGGGGGAGAATCGCTGACCTGTGTTGGATAGAGCTTGCACCTTTCATTGTGTGCAACAGCCCAGATGAGACCTGGAGATCTAACTAGGAACTTGCAAAATAAACCATTGAAACTGTGACTCTAGGCACTTTGCTGGAGGAGCCGGGGATGAAGGGCGGGCGGGCGGGAGAGGCAGAGGGAAGTTCTGCCAGAGATGGACAGTCATTGAAAATACGCCGAAGCCGGTTATTTTGTTAATTCCTACCAAGCGCCCCAGGGAAGAGAGGAGCAGGGCCTGGATGGAAAGGGCAGCTTGGTGCAGAGCCAAACACAATATCGTACAAATCAGAATCGGAACGTGGGGAGGGGAGAATCCAGGGGACTGGAGCACAGGGTTTTGCAGCACTTCATCACGATACATGAACCAGGGAGGTTTCCCTCCGGGACTTTCTCCTTGGACAGACTCCCCCAGCCCAGGCCTGCAGCAGCCAAGAAAGAGAAATAAACAGAGTGCAATCGAAGGCTTTGGAGACAGCAGCATACGGGATTCTTGCTCTCGTTCTGCCTCCAAATCTCTCTTCCTTTCTTGCATTTCTGCTCTCTGTCCCCTCACTGCAGACAGTTCCTTACTTGGGCCTTCACACAGCGCCCTTTGATTCCTCCTCCCTCCCCCGGGCTGGGGGCCCCCACCCAGGTAGAGTCTCACACAGTGCTCTGTGTCAGGGCGCAGAGACAGGAGACGGCAGGCAGATGTTCCGGCCCCTCCATCCTGTTCTTCTGAGACCCATTTTAACCCCTCTTCTTCTAGTCCTCTCGTCAGACTCGCAGCAGCCTTGAAATCAAACCCCGCTCACCCACGGGAAGGAGCAGTGGCAGCCGGACACTCGGCCTCCTCATCCTCGTGCTAACTGATTGAGGCGGGACAGTTACCGGTGACATGGCCGACTGACGGGGCAGGGGGATATTTATGGATGTCCGGTAAGAGAGGGCCTGATTGTCAGAAATGAAGCCATGCAAATGCAATGCAGTCTCTGAAGAGTTCAGACATGCTAACCCAGCTGACAGAGTGGCTGCTAGTCCATCATGTTTAGGGGTGTGGTCAAATATCAGCCCCCCCCCCCCATCAGATCTGTACATAAAAACGATCTCCTTTAGAGAACTTACTTTGCCAAATATTGAGTCAAAAGCCACGTGGGTTCTAGATTTAGAAGCAAACACACTTTCTGAGGTTCAAGTCCATTCAGCTCCAGCAAAACTGCTGGGCTTTTCCCATTGTTATTTGAATTCCCCACGTCCCTCTAGAAGCGGGGCCAGAATCACTGTCCAACTAGCATCTCACTCGTTTGCACGACACAGGCGGTAGAAACACACACGTGTTTGGGATTAGAGACACAAGCCCAAGCTGTGTAGTTTGGATCCAGAACAGAACCAGAACTTCCCCAAAGTTCAGGCATGGGGGTTCAGATTGGATGCTCGAGTCCAAGCCCATCTCTAGCTGGTTAATTACATGTTCCGAGAAAAGCAATGGATGAAATTAAAGGAAAATGGGTTTGGTGAAACCTGAAAAAGTTTTGTGAAATAAAAAAAAAAAATGTGTGTTTGTTTTTTAAAAATTGAGGTTCCATGAAACCCAAAACATCCCCAGGATCACCCCTACCCCAGCCTGGGGCCTCCCCTCTCCCCAGTCTCATTGTCTTGCTAAAATGTATTTAGCACAGATTTACAGTTCTCTTTCCCAGAATAAACAGCACTTTCTATTTCTTCTGTATTAAAAACATTAGTCCCATAACCTCTGCCCTCCAGCCCCAGCCGGGCTTTTTCCTGAGACATGTCAGTGACATACTCTCCCCTCTTTGCGCCCTCGCAGTTTATAAAGTTATGAGCCCATCCAGATAATGGATTGAGTTAGCAGGAGGCTGATGCAAACTTTTTCTTTTTGGTTCAAGTGAGTGTGCACAGCCGGAGTTCTGCCTTAGCAGGAATTGTAACTCTGCATTGAAGCGCCTTTCATTGGAGGATGCCAATATGTGCCACACGCATTTTCGTTTAAGGTCACAGACCCCCCCTCGGAGGTGGGTATTTTCTCTGTTTTACAGATAGGGAAACTGAGACACTGAGGGATCGAGTGACCTGCTCAAGGTCACACAGTGAGTCTGTTGCAGAGTCAGAAACAAATCCTAGGTCTCCTGATTCCCAGCTATGTGCCTTGTTTGCAAAACCCTTAGGACAAAAAAAACTTGGCTTCAGGATGAAGTCACCAAGTTTCCATTCAAAACCATAAATCCTTTCCCAGCCCCTGAAAAACAGCCCAGGTTTGTTCAGCACCCCAGCTGGGTTCCTGCAAGGCTCCCAGAACACAACGTGCAAAGCCACACACCTGGCCGCAGGCTTAGCTCTAGGAATTACCCCAAGAACTCAGACTTCCAGACGGCCGGGCAAGTGGATCTGAGCTGCATGCAGGCAGCCTGGTCAATTGCTACCCAGGCGGTCAGCCCCTGGGGAGATCACACAGCCAGCACAGGGGAGAGCTACAGAGCAACTTTCTTTGTTTAATAAATAAAACGAGAGCGAGTGACCAAAGCTTGTGAGACTTAATAACCCAAGACAAGGCTTACAGGGCTCTTTTCGAATGTACCATCCCAGGAAGCACTGACCCTCCTCACGGCTAACTCTCCATTAGCCTGTACCTCATGTAGTCATTTACCCCAGCGCAACACGAGCACAAAGTGTGCCAAACCCCACTGCCCACCTTGGGAACATTTTACCTCCCCCTTCGCACTAGTATGAGTGACAAGAAGATCACAGAAAATCCACCCTCTATGGTAGAGGCTACTGCTACATCCCAACACAACCCCACTACTGCTAACAGAACCTCAGCTGTGCTACCAGGGGCCCGCCCCGGCTGGTCAGCCCTTTTAAGAGGAGGAAATTGCCCATAATGCCCCACCCCCAAGAATTAAAATCGCCGTCTCAATTAACAATAAAAAATCCATTGAACTGGTTCATGCTGCAGACAGATCCAGTCGCTTCCCCGTTTTTGATACAAAAATTCACTTAGGAAAACCTCGCTTGTTAATTTAGCCAATCACAACAATGCCTGCAACAAAATGGCCACCTGCCTACCAAACTACATCTCCCAGAAGGCCACAGGCCTAAGGGCAAAGGTCAAAATAGCCACCTAAGTATAAAAAGCTGCAGCTTCTGCCTCCGCCTCTCTTAGAGAGACTCACACCACTACCCACGTACACACACCAATGTAAGTCAGAAACAATAGTAAGGGAGATTGCTATTGCTCTGTGCCTAGAAGGCTATCACCTTACAGACACGGTACCACGGCGCTCACCAGGGCATGGGAAGAGCTGTATGGACAAATAGCTGTGTAAAACCACAACACGCCACATTCCGAGTCAGTGACTGTAAACCCGAGATGGACTGTGGCAGAGACGCAGTCGGAGAAGAACGACTGTGCAACAGTAGGGCAGGGGAAATGCAGAAACGGAGGGACGTGTCCCCCTCCCGAGTTCAGAGCGCGAGGAGAAAGATTTCCTCACGTTACCAGAAACGAAAACAGAGTCTTGCAAGGAGGCAAATCTGTGCCTGACCTTAGCAGAAAGGGAGGCGAGAGCAGACGCAGCACCGGTCCATGTACCAGTCAGTCCCCGTGTGCTTGTTACAATTTGTATTACAGTAGGGCCTAGAGACCCCAGCTGGGCCTGGGCCCTGGCCCCATGTGCTAGGTACTGTACAGACATAGACTACAAGCCAGTTGGTTCCAAAGAGCTTAAATCTATAGACTACCTGGGAGTGTTTGTGACAGCCACGTTTGAGGGGGAAGGAGTAAGAGTAAATAATGCCTTAAGATGGGGATAACCCCCTGGGCCGCCCCACCCCTGGTTGCTCGGATACCTGCGGTAATCGTCTCTCCCTCTGACAGGGAGCCGAGGGGCTGTCCTGCTTACACGTTGTGTCTAGCTTGGCGTTGCCAAGGGGATAATATTGAACGGCCAGGGGGTAACTTGTGTCTTTCGCTCCTTACGCACCAACAATAATGTGAAGCAACCCCATGAGCACACTGGGTTTCAAACAGCCAACGCCTCCCCCCCCCCCCCCCAGCCTAGCTGCGTGCACCCTGCTAGGTTCTGGTGGTGTTGCAAAGACACAACACAGCGAGCACCACTGCAGGGCTCACAAACGAGCTAAAAGGATGCTGCCCATTTCTGCACACTGCAGGGATCTGCCTTCCTGGTGTCTCGCTAGCCTTGCTGTTGCATAAGCAGCCACACAGCATTACAAAAAGCGAAGGGGTCTTTAGCAGTCTGTAACTCATTTCAGCCTAGCCCAGTCCCACGGGCTCCGTGGATTATATAATCAGCCTTTTTGTTTTTTATTCTCCATGTCTGAACAAAGCTCTTCTCCTAAGAGCCAAAATCCTTGTGGAGGTCCAGAGCTGTGGACACATCCCCGCTCCCCAAGACTCCCTGACACAGGAGAAGACTTGTGTGGTTTGGCATTACTCCAGGACAAAAAACAAAGGCAGATTCTGCCAGAAATAGCAAAAAGGACCAAGTAACTGGTTCTCGGCCACAGACAGCCCAATGCAGGCTCAGGCCTCCAGGCTACGTGGTGATCTGTGCACAGGTGCTATCCGTCAGTAAGAAAAGGGACTACGTCACCCTTACTGGCAGTCATATTTTCACTTGTCCGGCGGTTTTTGTTCTCAAAGCGCTTGGGGGTGGGAAGAGATGGGTTCTATCGGCCCTGCTGCACGGATGGGGAAACTGGACAGGTTCAGTGACTCACTTCAAGACCCTCCCAGAGTGAATCTGTAGCAGAGCTGGGGACAGCCTGTAGGTCTGGCGCCCAACTGTCTGCTCCAACCACTAGCCCACGCTGCCTCTTTTGGCTGCTGTTGCTTGCAAAAGTTTTGATTTGCCAGCTAGTGCTTTTTAATGCGTTACAGAAATGACAGGCCCCAATTTACCCCCATTTCCACTCCCCCAGACGGCTGAGGGTGCTGGATAGTGATCTTCTCCCACTGGCGGAGGCCCAGGCGGCTTGATCGCAGAACGGCCTGTGCGGCTTCAGCCAGTCACTTGTGCGCAGTGCGATCACTGGGATGTAGCTCACTTGCACCGCAAACAGAATTATCGCCAGAAAAGGGAGTAAGCGTCTCCCACCCGTCCTGCTGCTCAGCAGGATCTAAAGCTGGAAGGGGAGAGCGTCTTACAGGTGCGCTGCTGCTCCTGCTCAGCCAAATGCTTCATTTCCAAAGCCCGGATACAGCTCAGAGAGTTCTCAGCAGGAAGGTGCCAGCGGAAGAGCCACCATGTGTTGAACTCGTCTCCAGGGCTTGCAGGGTTCCCCGTCCTATTAGGGGAAGAAAAGTAGCCAGACAGGGGGAAGCGTCCAGGAAACATAAATTCACTATCGAATCATTCTGCAGGCTGGGGTCCAAGATTAAGCTGTCTCCCCTGCACACCCTGTCTCACCACAGAGCACTCCAGGCTTAGGTCCCTCTGGCCTCTTCGAGTCGCTTGTAAATTTCAGGTAGTAAATTTCTTTTGACTGCTGGCCCCTTAGTCTGCCAGTAAGTGTGCTGGGAGGGAGACTCTCTGCGGGTCTTCGAGCGGCAACACAGCCACACTACAGAAACCGTCTGACACCAAGGGGTTTGCAGCATCTGTCTCCTCTTATGAGCTGTCTAGACTAAAGAAGCAAACCACTGGCTATTCCACGCACCAGCAATACAGGGCGTCTGCACGAGCCATCCTGTTCCAGGTGCATTTTCACTCCGTTTCCGCTGAGCCACGCCTCACACTCCTGTGGGCGTGACCCTGATCCCCAGAATGATCGTTACACATGTTTCTATGTGCGCTGGGGGGGTGATAGCGAAAAGGGATTGTCCACCCTTGATTTTGCCTGAACAGAGGCTAGCTAACTAAGGCCTGGTCTACACTACGACTTTAATTCGGATTTAGCTGCGTTAATCCGAATTAACCCTTCACCCGTCCACACTACAGAGCCAGTTAATTCAAATTAAAGGGCCCTTTAAATCGATTTCTGTACTCCACCTCGACGAACGGAGTAGCGTCAAAATCGATTTTGTTAATTCGAATTAGGGTTAGTGTGGCCGCACACCACCGAATTAATGTGATTAAAATAAATGGGGTAGTGTGGCCGCACACCACCGAATTAATGTGGTTAAAAACCGAATTAATGTGCTTACTGTGGCCGCGCACAATCGAATTTATACAACCTGTTTCCCAAATTCGAATTATCTAAATTCGGATTAATCCTGTAGTGTAGACATACCCTAAGTCCATTGCGGAATGACTTCCTGTCCTGAATGCTCTCGGGATGTCGGTGCAGAAGGAACGCCTCTTGCCAGCTCTTTCCAGGGAGTCGTTTCTCGAGGACAGCTGGCACAGAAAATCAAACCGGGACCCAGCAGAGCTCAGCTCAGCAATACTCTAACCATTCAGCATGATCATCGCACCTAGGCGCCCCAGTCGCAGACCAGAGCCCCATGTGCTGGGCACTGCACCGCCAGACAGCCCCTGCCTCCGGGAGCTTACAGGCGATGTATCAAACAGATGGCGGGGGGAGGACAGGACTCAGTGTTGGACAGCGCGCTGGGCAGTGCGCTCAACATACCAGCAGCCTGGCTAGTGTCGAGATGTTTGTAGGCATCCCAGCGAAGGAGAGTTTTAAGGGGGTGATTTGAGGGTGGAGGAGGGGGCTTTGTGGGTGTTTGTGGGGAGCGCCTCCCAAGCGTGGGGGGCGGCCAGGGAGAAAGCACGAAGCGGCTACTTTGAAAATGGAAGAAGTGGGCAAGGGAGGCTGGCGCATGGGCCGATCAGAGACGGGGGTCAACCTTTGTACGGAATGAGAGGGGAGATGGGGAGGGGACCTGGCGAGTGAAGCTTATGTTTGATACAATCGAGAAGAGGGAGCCAGGGCAGGGGTGCAAAGAGGGGCTGACAATTCCTACGGCCCTTTGCCCAAGAAAAAGAGAACGCCCCGCACGGCCCACACAGCCTGTCTCTAACGTCAGCAAGCCCTCAGCCGCTCCCAGAATGGCTGGAGATCAGCACAGCAGATACAGGGAGTAACTCCGAATGTTGCCTGTTAGTTGTTCTCTGACTTAGCTGCTTCCAAGGGCTTCACTCTCAGAGGCGGGGGTGGGTCACTTGTGCTGGTCCCTTACCCCCCCCTTTGCTGGTTGTGCCCTGGCAATCAGTCTCCCTCCCTCTTTGCAGCACTCGCTCCCTCTGTAACATCTGCCCCCGGAACTGCAATGTCGACCTGCCGTCTGGGGCCCTTTTCAGACTCCTCGCTGCCACGGTAGCAAAATGCACCACTTCCAGCTGGACCTGGCCAGCCGGCTCTGCCTTGCGCCAGCAGTACAGGCCTGGCCATGGTGATCACGCGCCCGTGAGTCCCACACTTCCTCACTGCAACTCATCCTATGGAGGAACGAAGCCATGGGACCTGAACAAGCTCTAGCTGGTGCAAAAAGCAGCTGCCCATCTGCTCAGCAACACAGAGAGCTGGGAGCTCATCCCCTGGTGCCCTGCTCTCTGCACTGGATTCCTGAAGTAAAGAGTCCTGTTCCAGATCTGTGCCCTGATACCCCTCCTCAGGATCAGCCCCAGTACCTCCGAGACTCCTCTCCCGCTGTGACCACAACCTCCCATGAGAGGGGAGGAGCTTGAGTGTGGGAGACAGAATTTCAACATGGTCTGGACTCTGGAACTCACTGCTACTAGATCTAAGAGATCACAGCCTCACTGAACTTAGAACTCAGTACAAAACTCATTAGCTTCCGTCAATAATCACTTCACCTCCATACCCACTTTCCCCCTCCACTACCCCCCCCCACACACACAGCAGCCAACCAGCTATGACTGAAATGACTGAAATGCTGTCCTGCGGGCTGGGAAGGAAAGAAGGGGGAGAGATTGCTATTTCTGTTCCTAATACCTGGGAGATGCTCAGAAACCACAGGAGCGTACACATTATGTTAACCGGGCACAATCTCAGTGGTGGAGCTTTTGCTGCGTACAATGAATAGACCAAGATGCCCTCTGCTGGCATACGTTGGTTTTACTCCCTTAAAAGATTAAAAAGTCATCTGAGTTGCTGTGGGTTTTAAGAGTGTGTGTGTGTGTGCACATGCACACCTGCCCATCTGTAGGTTCATGGATTAATGCCAAGTCAAAACAATGGGTAACCCTACAAAGGAACAATATAATAATACGGGGGTCGGCAGCCTTTCAGAAGCTGTGTGCTGAGTCTTCATTTAGTCACTCTAATGTGAGGTTTCGCGTGCCAGTCATACATTTTAACGTTTTTAGAAGGTCTCTTTCTATAAGTCTATAATATAGAACTAAACTATTGTTGTATGTAAAGTAAATAAGGTTTTTAAAATGTTTAAGAAGCTTCATTTAAAATTAAATTAAAATGCAGAGTCCCCTGGACCGGTGGCCAGGACCCGGGCAGTGTGAGTGCCACTGAAAATCGGCTCACGTGCCACCTTTGGCACGTGTGCCATAGGTTGCCTACCCCTGTAATAATACCAACACTTTGCACATCGGCGGCGCTCACGGTGCATTACAAAGGTGGCTCTGGCACTCACATGTTACTGGGCAAACTAGGTCAGTGAAGAGATTTCCCCAGGCAGCCAGTGGTGAATCCAAAACAGAACCCACCTTTCCCAGCTCCCAGTCCCCTCTTCTCACCACTAGCCTGTAGCAAGGCATACACATGTAGCGCACGGTGCTGCATGCGTCCGTGTCCATCCGTATGTATATTCACATGGATGTACATGCACATCAGCTCGACCGCTGCAGACCAAGAGACTCCGGGTCATTTAATTTGCTCGCTGGATTTGACGCCCATCTGACGCACTGTTGGCTTGTGACTTGGAATGGGTTAAACCAGGCCGGACAAAACCCTTTCCAACCCACCCTAGCTCCTCCTGAGCCGGAATAGCAGCAGTGACGGCCCTTTCCCAGGCCTGGGGTGCTGGCTGGCTGGCAGCAGCAAGCGCAGAAGAACTATTTTTAAAAATGTACAAGCTTTTCACTCCCAAAGCTGGCAAAATGTGCTCTGGTTTGCTCTCTCTGAGTCTGATCCTGTGTCTTCATGTGAATCTAAGAGGGTAGTAAACTCATAGGAGCGCAATCCATCCTACTCCTGTTTGAAATGAATCTACAAGTCACATCAACTGTGGAAAAACCCTCCTTTATATACTTGTGATTGGTGACTAACTAAAGCTGTGCTGTCAGTCACACACGTTGCGGGCTCTGGACCAGGTGAACTATCTTCCCCCCCACCCCCCACCCAAATGTTATCCCTCAATTCCCCCTCAATTCCGAGGCGTGGGGCAGCCCTGCCAAATTATTTTGAATTCATTTAAAATATTGCAAGCGTCTCCCTTTTGCATTGGCCTTGAAACGTTAGTGCTAAAGACCATCCCTGTGATACCCCTTTGAGCAGATGCCATGAACCAGTCTGAGCACTGGATAGCAGCGGTTTCACACTGGATTATGTTCAGACCATTGTTATAAACGTGAAGGTTGAACTCTTGCCACTAGAGGGCTCCAGAGGCCCAGCAGAAAGTTTCAGCGTTGTGATGCCCATGGGACTTACAGATAATTTGACTGAAATACTTCCTTGATAGACTGTATTTTCTAAATGGACAACCTATCCTAAATTCTCAATTCCTGAGGGACAATCTTCACTCACTGATATATTTCGCTTTCCACAACCAAATCTCTGTACAACTTCTCATGAGTGATGTACCCGAATACTTGGATGCTAATATCTAAACTGTATTCTTAAATTTATTCATCTAAATATGGGTTATTGCTGATTATGCACTATATGTATCATATGACTTTTAAAAACAAACTCTGTATTTGTGAATAATCTAAGCACTTTACCCAGATGTACAGACACTCTTTTCTCAGCCTGTGTATTATATAATTTTAACGTTCACTTTAATAACATTTTAAAATCTGTATTATTGTTGTTTGCATTGTGGTAGCACCTAGGGGCTCCGTGCAGGGATCAGGGCCCTGTTGTGTTAGGCGCTGTACACACTCACACACCAAAAGACAGCCTCTGCCTGGAAGGGTTTACATCTAAGTTAAGACAAGAGGCAACAAGTGTAGCTAGCCAGACGCACAGGGGAGCGCAAGGTAACATTGCTGTTGTTGTGAACAGCGTGATGAGCAGTGGTTGCATCGCAGGGTGAAATCAGAAGGGGATTTCTCCCTCTTTGGGCTCTGAGTTCCATGAGACTCACGGGGCAGGGCTGAATCTCAGCCTGCGGGAGGTTGGGATCCACCGGTTGAGGATTTGGGAATCTGAGGCTCATCATCACCTCGACATTCAGGAAATGGCAACATTGGGGCTGGTTTGGGGCTCTGGAAATCTCATTGCTTGCGTGTCAGTTTTGCAAAAAAAAAAAAAAAAAAAAACACCCAAGCCCCCGGGATGATCCTGACCCGTGTCCCGTTTGATCCGTAGTTTAGGGACATTTGGATGAATGGATGCAGCTCTCAGGCCATCTCTAGCTGCAAAGTGCAGTGCGGACTCCCACCCCAGCAGACGTGTCTGCATCACGACTGCTGGGTGGCTTCATTCATGATCAAGTCTCAATAAGGCCTGAAAAGCCAGGGGAGCGGATAAAACTCCATGAGGGCTACAGCTCTCCCCGCAGGCCCTACGCCAAGCACTGGCTGTCTGGGGGTAGGAACCGCGCGCCCTCGGGCACATGCTATGGCATAATTGCCCATTACAAGTGTTTTACACCTTCCTCTGAAGCAGCTGGTGCTGGCCACTGCTGGAGACAGGACAGCGGGCGAGGTGGCCCACTGGTCTGATCCCTCGTGGCAATGCCCAACATCACCCTGTGAGAAACGGCGCTGCTGCAGTGGGAAGCCATCTCTCCGGAGATCGAGTTTTACCAGTTCATCTCCCCGCTGTCAGCCCTTGGGACTGAAACTAAACAGCCCTGAGAACTTGCTGCGGGGTCTGTGGGCTTCTGGGCAAGTGGAAAGACCCAGCAGGGAGCAGGGGGTTCTGTGCTTCCCGTGCTGCGCGTAATAGCGCTACTGCCCCGTCTCACGGGTGTGATGCCAGGGGAGGATCAGGGACAGACACGGGCTCAGCAGAATTCGTTTTCTTTGCTCAGTCTGGATCTCAGCCATTCCCCACCCCCTCCCTGCACTGGGCACCCACAGGCCTGCAACTCTCACCGCCGAGTTCTCGTGCGGCCTGGCAGAGGCCCAGGGCAACGCAGTGGCCCGGGACGCTGCCAGCCGGAAGTGACGTGTATTGAGCACAGCGGACAGGCCTGGAGGTTGCAGCCAGGTCAGAGGAGCATGGGCAGCGCTGTGTGAAGTTGCCGCCCGTCCAGGAGTCTCCAGGGATTAAAGATTAAGCTTTAATTAAAGACTGGTATGTGACGACACCTCCCAGGTTACGTCCACCCAGAGCCGGCAACCCTGGGGCAGGGGCACTGCGGGGTGGGTCTGGAATGGCAGGGACCTAGCAGGGTGGGCTGTGATAGCTGAGCTTGGTGTGGGGGGGAACAACGTGGGCCTGGGAGAGCACGGAAGTTGCAAGTCAGCAAAATGAGCCACGGAGCCAGGAGCCTGGGGTCAGAGGGGATTTCCCCTCATCCCTTGTTTTGCCAATTGCGGATTAGCTGATAAACTGGGGCCCCAGGCAGGTCCTGTCACCTCAGCAATGCGGTCTGACGGGCTCTGCAGTTGGAGCTGAGATGCGGGGCTGGGACCAGGCTATCCATCCCCTCAATGCTTATCAGCCTTATGCCTAAAGCCCCCGCTCCCAGGCCTGGTCCAGCCCGCCCCGGCACAACGTGATGTCTCCACGGGACCATGGCAGAACGCCAAGCACCGGATAGCTGGATCCTTCCCAGCTGCTCCTCAGCCTGTGAGTTTGCCAGACCCCTGGGGCCCGCCGGCCCCGGCCAAAGCCCCAAGCAAAGTGCGTAGCACTGCTCACGAGGCCACGCTGCTCTTAGCAGGAGTCCAGATTCGGCTGTATCTGGTCACGGAAAAGTTCTAACTGTGAAGGGTTCCACAGCTTGATGGAAAACAGGGACCATCCCGGGCAAATGGCTTCCAGCAGGGCTTGCTTTGCCTTTCGCTGGCCTTTGAAATCTGCCACAATTCGGAAAATTTCAACACTGTGAATCCTGCAAGTTTCCCCAATTTGATCCTGAGGATTATTCCCCGGAAGGCTCATCACAGAAGCCCTTTGCTGGATTTTCCATCGTCCTCCCATTTCAAATGGCTCAGCCATCCAGACAGGAAGCAGCAGCCCACACCATGTGGCTCAGGTGACCAAATCACACAACACTAATAGCGACTAGCCGAAGCGATTGCATTCCAACCTGTAGCTGAAAACTATTCGTTCAGGCTCCCTGCTGAATACTTGGGAGTAACAAATCCACTGATTGGGATTCAGGATTGAGTCGCTAGCCCGGTGTTTCCCAAAGTGGGACATGCCCCATAGGGGCGCAAAGTAACTGGGGGCACAGACAGACATCTGAATTGTTCTGCAGAGTCTCAGCTTCTTTTTTTAGGAAGGCTCTAGCTGCTTGGGTTGCCAAGAACCCTTCAAAATATGAGATGGGTGTAACCAATGGCTGCCTGAGTTTGAAGAGAGCCTATAAAAACAGCTCTGAGGAGCGAACTGCCCCCATCATTTCAGTGGGGGCTAACTCAGGTGCCAATGCTGATACTTTTAATGTCAACGTTGTAGGAAAGGACATGGAGGCTCTAGACTCTGAAGAGCTGCATCATTTGTCCCCAAAATGTGGGGTGCAGACTGGGGGCAGGGCAGCTGTTTACATTAAGATGATTTGGCCTTTAAAGATGGGCAGGGGCATGGCTGGTTCCATTCTCCTGAAGAGGGCACTCGGCTTCACAAGGCTGGGCAGTGAGGTGCTAACCGAAAAATGGGCTAAAATTGTAACGATTGCTATTAGGGAGTCCAAGCATCTCCAGGATTCAGCAAGCGCTCCCTGCAGCCCACGGTGCCAGCACCCTGCCCGGGAACGTCTCGCCTGGGAAATAAAAGCATCTGTTCTCTGCCTGGGCAGGCTGGGAGAGCCTAAATTGTATTCTTGGCTCGCAGTCATGGGCCTCCAGGATCAGGTGTAGTGAGGAAGTGTCACGCGGGCTGGGGCCATGACGTGGGATGAGAAGGGGAGATTCCCTCTGGGAACCGGTTCTCAGCACTGGACCACTGGCTAGAGCTGGGGGGCTAGTGCAGAACGGTCCCCGGGAACTGTGCTTCGAATGCTCGAACCTACTGGCTGCGCCAGCCAGTCTCCGAGCCCCCGTTGTGGGCGCGTCTCACCAGGGCTTTCGCGGGTGGCCAGCAGGCCCCTGGGGCCAGGCCGTTTGAAGCAGCTGTTGTCGAATATTCCCCTCACGCCGATTTCAGATTCATCATCACAGATACTCGTGCCCAAAAGCTGATTGTCCGAGCTGTCTCAGCCAATCACAGCACAGACACAGAGCATGGGGAGGAGCGGCGGAGGGCACTCGGCGAATGCTCTGGGGTGGTGAGGAAATCGTCACCTGTTTACTGGTGATGCCCAAATGCCAAGAGGCGTGAGACTCCCGGATAAATGGCTGGGTACCAATGAGACACCCTGCTCTTCCACTAGCCCCGTGCCCGGAGCGCACATGGCCTCATCCGCCGGGCTATGTCACGTGGGTGGGTGAGGCCACGGCATTTGCATTCCGTGCCACGCTCAGGCCCAGAACGCGACATGCCTCAGCATGGCCGGTGTGATGTACAGCTTCTTCCTCTTATTAACCCCTTCCTCACCCACTTCCAGCAGGGTGTTGAGAAAGCTTCCCGCTCCACGGGGAGCCAGCTACCACCAGAGGGCGGGCATCGCTCCTCCAAAGCCAACGCACCAAAAGTCCCCCTCCCACCACCCTCTGCAAAAAGCACTCGTGTCTGATGTCCCTCCTCCAGCCCCCAAGTAAACCCTAGTAGCTCTCTGGCCGTCCCCTGATCTACCCCAGATCTGTGGTGCTCAACTTTGGGGTGTACAGGCCTGTGATTCAATGATTCTGCCTTACCCTTGCACCCCCATACTCACAAGAAAGGAACACAGGCCATGCCTGCAGCCTGTGGGACTGTCTCTTGGACAGCAGTGACCCGGGCCAGGATGTAGGGGCCAGAGCCGGCAGCAGCTGAACAGAGCTCCCAGTACGATGCTGTGGCGAAAAGGGTGAAAGTGATCCTTGGACAGGTGAGCAGGGGGAGGTTTTCCCTGTGTGGACAGCCCTGGTGAGACCGATACTGGAACGCTGCGACCAGCTCTGGTGTGTGCATTTTAAAAGGGAGTTAGCAAACTGCAAAGGGCAGAGGTGGCGGAAGTGCACTTTGAGTGGGGGAGGGGGAGGACAGACAGCAGTCACCCCAGCCCCTATCTGTTCCCCAAGCGGATCCAAGACGCCACGGCAGCCGCTCCAGCCCCTCCAGGTCCCGCTCTAGCCTTCACCTCTGAGATGTGAGCCCAGTTACTGCCCCCCCATCGGCAGAGGTGTGCCCTGCCCCCTCCCACTGTTGGGGGTGCCTGGCCAGAACCTGCTTGGCTCTCAGCTCCCAAACAACCAGCCAACGGGGGCAGCACCTGGGGCTGGCTTGGGGCAGAATCCGAGGGAGAGGGAAGCCGAGCGGGGCCAGAAGCAAAGATGGGGGGGTGGAAACACTGATCAGCCCCTGTAACATTTCCATTGTGGGGGCAGCAGCCCCCACCGCCCCCCACCCCACCCCTGGTCCCAGGGAGACGGGACACAGAAAAGAACCACAAACATTATCCAGACTGCCCGAGCTCCCTCGGCTTAGCGGCTCGGAAGGGCTGAGAGGTGAGAATCTCCACGGGGAAAATCTTCCCTAGCCGAAATTAGACAAATATGGGCAGACTTGGACTGCTAAAGCAGGTTCTTTTTAATTAAGGTTGGGTTGGGAAGAAACCCCTCGAAAATATAACAAGTCCATAGCTATGCTAGGAAATATTCCAGTCCCCTTGGGGGCCATCGCAGACTATGCAAACCTGGCTACACCCACCCAGTAATAATAATACTTTGCATTTACACTTGAAACCTTCAAAGCACCCTAAAGACTTTAGCTAATTAACAGTGAGTAAAGCACATGAAGTACTTGGCATGCCAGGAACGATGCTCATCAGTAACTTCACACAGAATTAGGAAATGGAAACAACATTAAAGGCGGGGCCCTTAGCACCATCCTTGTCGGGAAGAATATCTGGGGAAGGGTGTTCTCGTAAAGAGAGCACTGCAGGCAACAACGCTTAGCCTCCTTCTCCACACCTCAGATAGGAGATGCTCTGGGTCTCTTCTTACCTTTCCCTTGCTGTTTAATGGTATTATTAATTATTATTATTGTATTAATACTGTAGGGCCTAGTGTCCCCATTTGAGATCTGGGCCCCAGTGTGGCAGGTGCTGTACAAACACATAGCAAGAGACAGTCCCCGCCCCCAAAAGCTTGTGGTCTAAATATACAAGACAGGCAATGGGTGAGAGGGGAAACTGAGTCACAGAGCGGTGAAGTGACAAGCTCAAGGCCACGCAAGGCAGAGCCAGGAGTAGAATCCACATCTCCTGTAGCTCCGTGCCCTTTGCACCAGTAGACCTTTCTGGAGCCCTGAACTGCACAGTGCCACAAGTGTCCCACAACTTCAAGAGAGCTGTTCTCTTCTGCTAGCTCCTTGTAGCCAAATCTTTGGAGGGTTGGTCCCTGGCCCTGCTGGATCCTGGACCCGGCCGAAAGTGACACAGTGCCCAACCACAAAGCTCAGGTCCAGCTCTGGAGGTGAACTTCCGCAGAGTTTGGGCCGTATCGCCCCAGCTAGCCGCAAAACAAGGCTGGGAAGAAATGACCTTTAAAAGATGCAGTCAAATAAACAGGCTGCCGCCCATTTAAGTGAAGGATTGCAAGGAAAGAGACATTCTGCCACTTCCCTGCACTATAAATAACAGGCACGCTCAGCTGCGACTCCAAACAGAAACCCAACCCTGAGGAAAAACAGGTGCCAAGGAAAGTGATAGCGCAAGCCCATTACTTCCACCGGGGCAGGGAGGGCAGGCTGGCTGGGAGGAGGACGAATCCTGTTTATTACAGTCAAACGCTCGGACTTGCCGGATGGAAAGGTTTTCGCTCTGCCTGGTGCAGGCCCTGGGGTGTGGAACGTGGCTCTGGCACTGGGCTGCGTCCAGGCCTTCCCAGGCGAAATGGCGACATGACACTACAAGCATGGATGCTCCCTCCCACTGCAAAGCTCTCCCCACTCCTAGTGCAGCTTTGGGGCATGTCTGCTGCTGCTCTCCCTCCCATCTGCGCACTGGGGCACCAGCAACTCACCGCCAGACACTTGGCTCGTGTGCCCAGCTCCCGCTTGCATCCGTCTCGGTTATAAACACACATCCGAGTGGACGAGCCCACCAGGGAGCTGAGTCACAGGTGCCGGGCGGCGAAGCAGGGCGCGCTCCAAGCACCGGCCAAACCTGCAGCTGTGGGGGATGCTCGGGATCTGGGACAGGGCCCCAAACGATTTCAGAGTGCAAGTGACAATAGCCAGGAAGGATGCAGAGGTGTACAGGACTCCGGCCTGTTTCCCTCCATCAGATCTCCTGGGTCACGCCTGGGCCGGGGTGGGGAAAATCCCGACCATTCCAGTCCCCCATGTACTTGTGATGGCACCCTTACTCGCAAGACACCCAGGCCACCCAGAGGATTCAGGGGGCCTGGGGCAAAGCGGGGGAGCTTGTACTCACGGGGCGATGCTCCGAGTCTGCGGCGGCTGCATTTCGGCAGCGGGCCCTTCAGTCACTCCGCGTCTTCGGCAGCACTGAAGGGCCCCCCACCGCCGAAATGCCGCC
>NW_020664481.1:2827344-2882863 GCF_002925995.2 Terrapene triunguis | reverse complement strand
CTTCCTTTCAATCCTCAGGGATTGGGCCCAGCTGGGCCCTGTTTAAAGTAAGCAAAAAAGTGTTGAAAGATGCCATGGACTGGAAGGCCTGGAGCTTTGCAACAACCATGTGTCCACCCCCCCACACCTTCCAGGCACCTCTCAAGCATTGGGTGCTACACCTGAGAGTCCAGTGCGGACAGGGAGCCAGAAGTTTTGCGCCTGCCTTGGCTCAGCGGATCCTCCTACCCGTATCCCACTATGCACAACCTTTGCATGTGCGCATTGCCTAAGAGTTCCTGCTTCCAGTAATGTACTGGGCCGGGCCTATGGGCTAGGCACCCTGCTGGAAGGCACGTTGTGTGGACGCACTCGCATGGTTCTACCAGGGATGGTGCTGCTGTGTGGACACACTTAACCCCTTGCAGCAAGGACTGGAGAAGGAACCCACCCTCGAATGCAGCTGCCCCCCACAGCCTCCTAGACACACTGCCCCTCAGAAGCAGGCGTGATGGCCTGATCTGAATGGCAAGTGCTTGGCTAAGGAGCCAATGTCAGCTCCTCGGCTGCTACTGCTTCTAAGAGCACTTGTCCACTCGGCTCACTCCCACCCCGGCCCTTCGGTGCACAGCCTTCACCCTAACTCCCCCGACAGGGCGTTAGGGGGTCAGGTCATTACCGTCCCATAGCACATCATGCCTTCCCCTTCAGGACAGACTTGTCTGTACAGCACCCTGCACTGTAGCAATAGTAAATAATAACAGGAGGTCATCTGATTCCTCTTTTGGGGGCAGAGATGTTGTGAGAGAGAGCATGTCCCATGTTAACCACAGATCATCTGGCCTGGAGCAGTCATGTAACCCAACCCCCTTTGCAAGGAAAACTCTGAAAGACAAAACCTTCCCCAACAAAGCTCTGTGAGGGCTTGGTCCGTTCTTCTACCGTTGACTTCATCCTGTGTGCACAGCTGCCAAGGGCTGGCAGGTCTAGGCAGGCAGCGCCCAGGAGCCCGGGCTGCTGAGGACAAAAGGTGGCACTGATCGGCAAAGTGGGGCAGAGGGCTCTCAGAGGGGAAGAGAATCGATAACTGTATAATCCCAGGGAACTGAGCACCAGAGCTGAGAGGTGCAAACGCTGAGGCTGGGCAGGGGAAGCTGCCCCCACGGAGGAGAGGGGGACACCCCAGCTAGACCAGAAACTGCCCCCTTGCTGGAAACAGCTGGGCCCCCTGCACTGGGAATTGAAGCATTGGCAGCAGTACTTTAGGAGCACTCGTTCGTGGCATGTGTCAATTCCCACGGTAGATAGAGGCTCCGGGATCCAGTGCCACTGGCATTAACTGGAGCCCAGGCCTGCATGAGGGGAGGCGGGGAGCTGCAGCTGCCGGGGGCAGCGCTGCAGCCATTGGTGCTGCCCTGGGCACGGGGAACACAATCCTACTCCGCCCTTGTTTCATTTGGATGGAGAATAATCCCAGGAGGCCCAGCCAAGTCTCTCGGTGCCCTGACGTAATGAACAGCCCCAGCAACACTGAGCAATCATTTCTTCAGGGGCTCTGCCAGCCAGTCACCTCCCGGAATGGGCTGCCTCACGTGGCACTGGGCACTGGCAAGTCTGCCACCGATGGAAACGCCTTCCCGCCCCTTCCTCAGCCCTCTCCAAAAGCTGCTCCTGCCTGCAGCTGGCCGGGGAGAGAGGCGATCCCTTGGGTCCCCTCCATGGAACATGCATGGGGCACCTCCCCCTGTCCCCCCCCCCCCGTGTGTCCCCCCCACACACACACACCATCTAGTGCATGGCCAAGTCAGGAGGAGGCAAAATCTTTGGTGCTGATTCTGTGCAGCGGGGGGTTGGTCTGCGAGGCCCCTCGCACGCTGCCTGCAGGCTGGTAGTTTGCAAGTTCCTAAAGAGCAGCTCCCCGTATATGACCCCAATGCAGCAGACGGGGGGGCAAGGCCTGGGAGCAATAAGAGCCGCGCGTTCAATGGGCTTCCTCCTGAGCGGCACAGGCTCAGCCGGGCATCCCAATGGGGATCTGACCGTCCCTGCCCAGACGACAGCCTAGGGGGGGGTCAAACGCTGCACCTTCGAAGTGTAGTGCATGCTGCTTCTGAGCAGTCTCCCTGTCACCCCCTTGGAGACATTCTGCCTGCCTCTGCCCCAGCCCCAGCCCTGCACCCCGCCCTACCAGCCCCTGGCTGTATAAGCCAGACCTGGGATCTCCATTTTCTCCAGGCCTCAGCTCACCCATCTGCAGAAGGGGCTACAAGGAGAGGAATGCCGCCCTCCCGGGGATGCTGTGAAGCTCAGTGCTTGAATGCATCTCACCTTCGAGCCTCAGGCGAAAGCCGCTCCAGACTTGCATGGGGGCATTATTATCCTGGCGAGGCAGAGAGGAGCTGCTTCGCGTCTTTTTCTTCTGTGCGGTGCAGGGCTGAGCACATAACAGCCAATAACCTTACCCTGCCCTTAGACGCTGCTGTGATGGGTGACGCAGGAAACTCCGCAGTCACCGCATAGAACACAACTCCCATTCAGCTGCTGTGGGGCAAGGGCCCAGTTAACCAACTGGGGAACATTAACATTTTCCAACCTCAATTTAAAAAGCCCTAAGAATAGCATAAGACACCCTGTGACAGCAGATCACTCCATTACCACCGGGGCTAGAGGCAGCCTCTCTTTATCAATAAAATGGGTGTAACTGATCGGGGGGTTTTGTGACTATACAATCAGTCCTGTTGGGTAGGATTCTGCCATCGTTTGCATGGTGCTTTGAAACGGCAAAGCACTGGGAAGGATTAGAGCTGCCCTGTATAAGTGATCAGTCTGGTTATTGAAGCATAAAAGGCCGTCGCCTCATCTCCCTTATTGCGCAAAGCACCAAGTTATTTTAACAGTGACTCCTGCATGTCATCCAATAACCAGGTTAATGGGACTGCAGCTGTATCATCGTCGAGGCATTCTCACGGTCTGCGTGTCATCGCCACGTTCTTTTTCCAGAGTTTATTATTATTAGCCTTTCAGATGAAATGTCAACTTGAGGGCCAGGCCATTAAGGATCCCATGGGTAAATTCCACCTCAAAGGATTCACATCCTGCCAGCTTAAATCACCCCACTCCTCACACAGTTGGATAGTATTCTTCACTTCCTGTCCTAAACTTTGCTGTGCACTGGTAACCAGCCACAGCGTTCCCCCCCAGACATGGCTGCACTTCAGTGGTGGGAGAAATGACCTGTATATGCTCCACATTCTTATATGGCTCACAGGAGTGTGAGGCCTAACTAGTATTTGTAAAGTGCTTTGAGATCCTTGAATATGAGCCAGGATAGAAAGGCCCGGTAATATCATTCCTGTGTTTCCCAGACTGGACAATGACTTTGGGTGTCCATGAGAAAGGGACAGGTGTGCACAGAAACTAGAAATGTCCAGTTTCAGAGTTTGTTGGTGTGGTCCCGGGGAAGATGGAGGAGACCTGTTCTTTTCACCAGTGACACTTTGCAGACCATTATGAAAGTTGGTATTTCGAGCTAGCATCATAGAATTTAAAAATAGAAGGGACCATCAGATCATCCTGTTTGAGCTGCTGGCTATCACAGACTATTCGATTTCACCCCGTTACCCCTGTATTGAGCCCAGTAACGCCTGTTGGACTAAAGCGGCTGCCAGAGAGGCAGCCAGCCTTGATCTGAAGATGTCAGAGATGGAGAATCCACCACTTTCCTGGGGAGTTTGTTCCAATGGCTAATCACCTGCCTGGGGAAAACTGTTTGCCTAGTTACTACTTTGAATTAGTCTGGCTTCAGCGTCCAGCCACTGGGTCTTGTTCTGCCTTCCGGTTAAAGATCCCTTTGGTACTTTGTATTTTCTCCCCGTGCCTCCTTGTGCCTTTGAGTATTTGGATAGGGGAAAACCGAACTGAAATCTGGCTGAGGAACGCAGTTTGTTTTCTGGACTAGATAGGGGTATGGGACCAAACCGCAGCTAGACTTGGGGGTCCCAGAGTGCTCACGAGCTTCAAGCGGCTTCGGAAGATGCTTGGTGCATATTCGCTTACCTAGCAAATGGCACTGGTGCTCGTATGGCCTTCGCCAGCCCTTCGCTGTTCGCTTCCCACTCCTAGCAAACAGGTTTGCTGGCAGCAATGCTTAGAAAAACGGTGACTCTGGATCAGGAGCCTGATTTTCAGCGGTGCCAGTCCCTGCAGCTCCCACAAATCACCTAGTGCAGATGTCGTGCTTCTCTATCTCAGCCTCTCCGAAGAGAGGATGAACGTCCATACACCGCCTGGGTATTAGGGGATTAGCTAGACAGTGTCCTGGGGTAGGACAGACCCTCAGCTCCATGTGGGCAGCGGCCTGGGTGTGCAGCCACTAACACTGCTCCGTGCACTCCCTCACCGCGCAGCCCTCCGGGAGTGCGGTGCTGCTCTCGGAGAGGAAACAGCCCCGCTGGGGGCTCTGAGCCGTTCCCGCCGGTATTTCGCCTGTCATCACCTTCTTACCGCAGCCCGGTTTCCATTCTGCTGGGACGCAAATAGCACTTGGAAGGGCTGAGGGTGAGACAGTGTGTTAATTAGCATCTGTCAGAGCACACTCAGAGCCGCCCCCCGGCACGCGGCTGCTCCACGCACGGCAATAAATGCCACCTCTAACGTTAGAGACAGAAGGTGGGGGAGGTAATATCTTCTACTGGCCCAGCCTCTGTGGGTGGAAGGTACAAGCTCTTCTTCAGGTCTCTGTGTGGCTCAAAATCTTGTGCCTTCCACCCACAGAAGCTGGTCCAATTACCTCCCGCACCTTGTCTCTCTCATATCCAGGCACCAGCCCGGCTCCAGCAACCCTGCACTCCCACCAGCTAACAAACACGTGCAGCGGGCCAGAGCCAGAGTCGTTATTCCAGGTTCACACCAGTGCAAATAAGAGCCAAGTCTGAGCAGGGTCAAAGTGTGCAGGTGTGTGAGACGCTCTCCCCTAGCCCGGGGCTGAAAGCAGGTCCATTTCTCCAGGCTGTCTCCCCATCCCACATTTTGGGGGGGTCGGATGACGTGGGATCCCATCCAAACCCCAGCCTTGCAAAGCCACCGAATCCCGGGGCTGCCCATCTCACCTGCCCATGCGTGTGCTGAGCATGTTTTACAAATGGAAGTAGAAATGATCAAAGAAATCGGTTCACAGACATGTGGGCAGAAAATCCCAATGGGTCCAGCTCTGCTACCCTCATGCTGTCTCTAGTTACAGGGCTGTTCTAATGACAAGAAATCTGTGAGCTTCGCTGCCTCTCCCTGCTCCTTGCGGGGCTGGGACCTGTGGCATGGAGGCCCCTGTACATGCCCGCCCACCTCTTGCTGAGCGTGCATAACAAGCCTTCTCCCTCGCAGCCCTGGGACAGCAAATCCGGTGTGGTCCCTCCTTAAAGGCTGGGACGTACAAGCAGGATATACAGGTCCCTGCTGTGCCATCTGAAGTCGCCCTCCTGCCAGTCCCGGCCACCCCCTTCAGAGGGCCTTCCTCAGCTTTGCTCTTTTGTCCAGGAGGTAGGTTGGCACCTGCTGGGGAAGGGCAGACCCAGCCTGCTGTGGGTTTCCCTGCTGCTCCCTTCCCTGGACATGACTAAGGGCCTGCCACTGCGTTTACCCTGCCCTGTCCCTTTAACTGGTAATGGCCCTCCTGCCTGTGCGTCTTGGCAGCCTGCGTGTGAGGCAGGCACAGCCAGGCCTGCTCTTGCCTGGCCACTCCTCAGACTTCCAGCCAGCGAGTGACTAACGTACAGGGCACGTTCCAGCCAAGGCCCCCAGCACCCTTGGGAGAGAGCTCCGGCTCCTGCTGTTCCAGGGTGCAGGGATAAGGGCCCCCAGAGAACATCGGCTCCCCTCGCCCCAGCCCCTATGGAAGGAGGCAAAGCTTCCCTCCAGGAACAGAGACTTGGTTCCCATCCCACCTTCGCCCAGGAGCGAGGCACCCGTCATCCCTCGGGAGAGACACACAGCTCCGCTCACCCACCGCAGCGCTCCCAGGATACCGAGAGGCTCCCGTCCCCTGCCAGCCGAATGGCAGAGCTCCCCTGGCCCTGCACAAGGAGAGGAAAGGCTCCTGCCCCGCTGGGCCAGAGACACCCGCCGTTTCCAGCCCCGCTCAGGGAGAGAGCCCAGGCTTCTGTCACTCTGGCCCCCTCCAGACGGGGCGCACGTGAGGCTGCCTGCAGCCCCTGGGGAGAGCCAGGAAACAGAGAGCTGAGGCTCCCATCCAGAGATGCCGTGTCTGGAGAAGGGGAAATCCACTGAGCAGGACCCGGTCGTGTGAGAATTTCCCCACAGAACCAGTGGGACCCAATCCCTCCGTTCTTCCTCCTCCTCGGACCTGGACAGGCAGCCCAGCCCTTGGTGTGGGCTCGGAGCCCAAATCCCATCCAGGTCCCACCTCGCCACACGCCGAGCTCACGTCCCAGACCCAGTCCTGCCCTGCCCAGACCCGGAGTCCACACGCGGACAATCGGTGGACTGATTTCATGTCAAATGCATAAAGGTGCAGCCACACTGCTACCCCTTCAAAGGCGCCTCCATGTTCTCTTCCTCGGTGCCATCCGTCCTCCTGGTCAGGGCTCTATCCCTGGTATCCCCTCCGCTCCTGTTACGGACCTTTCTGATGCTGGCGGAGCCAGCCCCCCCTCCCCTTCATGCCGGGGGGTGTCTATCGAAACATCTGGGCCCCCAAGGAGGGAATAACATAGGTAACGTCTCCTAGCATGAGCCCTGGAGAGCAGGTGCTTCTGCATCCAGCAGGGCAGTAAGGGGCTCGGAGAGATTATCTGCCCAACCCCCAGATGAAAGCTGTCAGAGGACCCATAGGAAACTAGCTGCTGGCCACTGAGACAGGCAAGGAGGCTGTGCTCCGAGCCACCCAGGAAGGGCTGATGTGGACCCAGGCTGCTGGCAGGGGCTGCTCCCGGTTCCAATCCAGACCACTGCGATCTTCTAGGCTGTGATGTTCTCCATTGTGCTTCGTCCCAACGACTCCGATAATGAGACTCCCCTTCCTCCCGCTCCCCAATCTCATGGTTAGGAGACTTCCCGTCAGCCCCTTACTTCTAGGGCAACCCTAGACAATTCTTGTCCCTCCACGGAGCTTACACCATTCTCCCATCCACGGGGACCTGCCAGACCGCCTGGACTGGCCCCTAAGAATAGGTGCGAACCATTTATGCCAAACAATCTGTTCCACCTGGCATCTGGCCGTGACGCTGGGAGCACCTTTCGCAGACCCGAAGAGCTCTGTGCGGCTCCAAATCTCGTCTCTCTCACCAACCGGAGTGGGTGCAATGTTCCCTCCCCACCTTGTCGCTCTAATACCCCCTTGCTGTCATTTAGCCAAGGTGCACACGTCTCTCTGGATCTGGCCTCGTAAATCAAGCCCTCAGTCCAGCCCCTTGGTTGTTTCTTTGGCCGATTCCCCTCCCGTGCACTGACACCAGGGTGCAGGGGGAGCTGCCCAGTGGGGCTCTGTTTTTCTTTTAAGTTCCTGACTTTTGCATCCTCCTTTGCTCCAGATTCTGGGGTGTTCCGGCACCTGGCCATTCAGCTGCTGCTTCAGACAAGCCCTAGCCCGGATCGCTGCTGTACTCAGCTGTCCCAGAGGCACATGCCGAGTGGCATCGAGAAGAAAGAGCCCTTGTCATTCCGAGACCACTAACCCTGTGCACTGGTGCTCTGGGTAACCCCCAAGCGCTTGCGCTTCAGACCAGCCGTGCTGAACTCTCTTTGCTACAGCTGCACATTTTTGTTTTGCGCCGGCAATTCAGCAGGGTAGGGCCTGAGGCTGCTGTCGCTTAAGCACTTTAGTGTGGCAGCAGCAGCTCAGGGGGGTCCTGTTATAGCAGCAGGGCAGGGAAGAAGAGCGCTCTGAATGTGAGCCGGTGCCTTCTCCACTTCTTAATCTGTGAAGTCTCCCTAGAGCCTCCCCCAGGCTGCCCCCGGTCAGCCGTAAGTCTCTGGTTAGTGCACTAGAGCCTGTGACTAGGGAGAGAAGGGAACGCCGGGCTAGCTGCACACTGGCCCCTTTGTGCGGGGGATTAGACAAAGCGGGCGCGTGGAGCTGGGATTTACAATCACTTTCTAAATAAGGAAAAACCAATCGTCAGGCGCGCTGGCCCCACACATCTGCCCCCCTGTAAGCTGCATGACGTGGTCTTTTTACGGAAGCTCCTGCTGTCACCGTGCCCGTAACGGTCCCACTAGGCCAGCCTCTCTGCTCCCCTCCTCTGAACAACGGCGATTCGGACCTGGCAGTGCTGGGCCACGACGGGGGCAGTAGCCCTGCTGCTTGCAATTCGTCCCTAGACCAGCTTCTGCCTTCCTGCCCAGCCCGAGCGGTTATCGTGGGGAGTTTAACGGTGTGTTCCAGACGTCTCCCTGTGTGCCAATAAACCCCGAAACAAGGCAGAGCTCCATTTGCACCGCCCTGAACGTTCTGTCGAGAGGTATCAAAACCAATCAGGCTAACAAGATTTCATGCAAATCAGCTGCTGGCAGCCTTCCCTGGGATCGCCCCTTTGATGGGGATGCAGGAAGTCTTTTGGTTATTTAACGCAACCCAAATCAATGATCCAGCAAACCAGACACCCCAAAGCAACCTGACACTACCTGGAGGAGGAACCCCTGAGCTGTATAAAGAGAATATGCCACAGTTAAGCAACAGGAAGAAACACGTGCAATGGACACAATAGAGAACTGCTTCATTTCCAGATCAAAGGGCAGTGCGGTATCTCTGCAGAGGGGACAGGCGAGCAGGGCATGCACACACCACACGTGGGGGGGGGGGGGAGGAAATCACACACCTCGCTCCGACACAACACATGGTCTCCCAAGGACACTCTATGCTGACTGCTTGTGAGAAGCTCTGACAGCCTTTAGGCCTTGTCTACACAGGAAGGCGTGACCAGATATGCAATAGTTACACCACTATAACCCCGTATGGAAACACTCTTCGTCCAGTATTAGAGGGACTTTTTTCTGGTTTAGCTAAAAACCCCTTCCCAAGAGTCCACACAGCGGGAGTTACAACAGCAGAACTACACTGGCTTAAATTCACACCTTAGCTTATACTGACCAAAGACCCTTTCCCATGTCGGCAAGGCCTGCGGCGGAGAGACAGCCTTCTGTTCACCGCCTGTAGGGACTACTGCCATGGGCCGCAACACGCTCTTGGTGCCACGCCACTGCTCCTGGCTGGCAAGAGGAATTTATTGACAGTTGTGTGGGGGTTTTGTGCGTTGCTCTTTGGCCTGTCTGCCCAGCAGAGGTTCTGACTGAAGACCCCTGGATTTGGACTATGCGGTTCGCCAGTGAGCCTGCTGCAGACTGTTGAAAAGCGGGCTGGGGAAGAGTTGGGGGAGTTGGTGCATTGTTTGGCAAGGTCCTGGTACTAGAAATCTCCGGTCAAGTTATAGAAACAGCATGGGATCATCCGAATTATGCTTGTTACATGATTTCCTCCCAGTTCATGTGACTACGAAAACAGACCGCCATGGCCTTTGATTATGCACCGAGATTGCTCCTTTGAAAGCGGAAAATTTTCTATCCCAGTTCTTAAAGACGGTTCGCTGGGGGGGGCGGGTAGAGTTGTTTCACAGAAGTATCTTCTATTGACAAAAAGGCAGGATGATGTGACGCAAGGGCATCTGAAGAACTATACAGGGACCCAGCCCTAGGAAACCAGAGCTGGCCTAGGTCAGGACTGAGGCGCATTGGCAGAGCTGTCTGGGGATAACACTTAGCACTTTTCCTCTTCAGGGCACTTCAGAAACCTTAATGAACCTTCCTTAGATGCCTGCCCGTAATGATCACCTTCCCCATTTCCCAGATGGGGAAACGGAGACAGAGAGGTTAAGTGACTTGCCCAGGATCGAAGACAGAGTTGTTGTCAGAGCCAGGATGAGCTGATGGAAAGTCCCTGGTTGTCTGAGCTGAGCCAGCACTTCCCCTATCAGCACTGATCGGCCTCCCCTGTGACTGTTCCCAAAGTGCTGTAACAGCACAAAGCAGGACTCTGCCTTGGGACATTCCCCAGCAGCAGAGGGAAATCCCGTGCTCCTGGCCTGGCTGCTTGTGGATGCTCCCAGCAGCCTGTACCCCTGGTGGTCGCTTTGCTGCCCAAAGAGCACGGTAGCTGGGAGGCAGCGATGCCCTCGCACTACACCGGTGCCGTGCAGTGATTTCTTTCGTTCTAGGATGGTGCAACGTGTTTAACTTCACCAGAGCAGGATGGGAGCAGGTCTCCCTCTCTCCCGCTGCACCGGAATCCTTCAAGACCTTTGTAACCTGGGCGCGGATTGGTGCAGATTTCAGAGATGGAGAGGGAAGCTGTCCAACCATGCAGCTTATACCATCAGCACCCCGGTGCCCCCAGCTCTGAGACAAGTGCAGAAGCAGATGGCATGAGCCACAGGGGCTGCAAGCAGCCTATGTGCGTACCGCAGCTCACACGGCAGCCAGCCAACACCCACACACTCCCCCAAAACATGCTTCTGCAGATCCACCGCTGACGGTAAGTGGGGCATGCCCTCCAGCTAGCACAGATGGGGGCTGGCACAGCAGGGCAACACATGCTTTGCCATTAAACATGCACTTAGCAGATTACACATGAAACCTGCTAGGCGTGCCCTGACCTTCTGTGGAGCCCAGCTCCTGGGACACAAGCGCCAGCTAGCAGCCGGGCAAGGGTTAACTGGAAATGAGACCGTGCCTGTTTCCCATCTCTGTCTCTCCTGAGAGACTGCGTGCTCTGCCTGCTCCTTGATTTTCCCTTAAACAAGGGCGTTCCCTTCTCCAAAGGCTCTGTACCGCAGTGGCTGAGCACCCCCCCTTGCAGGCCAGAATCAGCCTGGCAGAGCTGCTCAGGGACTATGGAATTGTGGAGAGCGGCACCTCCCGGGGGCACCATCCCCCTCCGCGCAGGGCCCTCCAACTCCTGCAGGTGCCACTGAGTGACATCCTGCTGCTGCTTTTGGGGGCTGGGCGGGGACCACTGCTGAGCCGGCACAGGCTGGAGCAAGGTGCTAGGGTTTTGGTCACACTCTCCGCTGTGAACAGCGCAGAGAACTGAGAAAGAGGGAGATTTTTTTACTTTGATTTTATTTTCTCCTTCTGATGGGGGCAGGTCCCCACATGCCAGAATGGCCCCTGCCTGGGCCACATACGTACCCCCAAGCTCCATTATTGACTCACTTCGATCCCAGCTGTGGTGAGATCAGCCCAAAAAAGGGGATTATATTTATTCAGCAACCATCCCGCTGCAGGGTGGTCCCCCCGCCAGAGTTATGGGGTGTCCAGCTGGTTTGCAGCCAAGTTCGAACAAAACGAATACAGACCATCCAAAGACAGGACTTTAATAAAACCAGTCAGGCTTTTACAGAACGAACGGCAGCAAATACAGTAAAAATGAGACGAGAACAATACAGAACCATCTTCATAAATAACTGGGGTCAGCAGTCCCAGAACTCTTGGGCTTTTTTGACTGTGGCAGAGGAAAAGAGGTACAAACACACACATATACACACGTAAAAAAACACACACACAGCACGAACCTTGATGAGCCTACACTGAGGAGGTAGATTTTTGCCTTTATGGCTAAGCAGCCGAGTCTCTTGCTATTTTCAGCCTCGCTGCCGAGCTTTACTGAGCCAGCGCTGGCACGTGGTACCGTCCCTCCCACGCTACTGTATTGCCCTGCGTGCGCTTTCCAGCTGGGGTAGGAGGTTATATTGCTCTCCCCCAGGCAGTTCAGAAAGCTCCCGCCAATCTACACTCGCTCCCAAATAGCTCCATGCGGCAGGCAGTTATCCATGAGGAACGTCTCTGCTGGGGCATGAAATCAAGACGCACAACATCACCGGGATGTTTGTGATAAGACTGTTTCCAGTGGAAGGAACTAGTAACCCCCCACAGAATAGTTTTCCTATTATACGTCACTTACAAGGTACACTCCCCACCCCACCCCAAACACACACACACAAGCATCTCCCCAAGGATCCGCTCTTCAAACGCAAGCTGGCTTCCAGTGAAATGTACACAGAGCTACAGCGAAGTAGCAGCTGCAAAAAGAATGAGTCGGGCAGCAAGATAAAAGTACAACAGAAAGGGGACGTTCAGGAGGGACAGCTCTGAGTCCCGGCGCAGAACAGCATGCCGCTCGGGCTGTCCGTTCAACGAGCAGACCCGGCTGTTCTTTCCACGCGTTTGTTACAATCGCCCCAAGCTCGCAACCCAGGGATTCTCCTATAAACACCCATTTCCTCCTCCCCACAAAAGAGCTTAACTAATGTGAGTTGGGAGAATTCAGTCCCCGGGAAAACTTGTGCAGAGGGGGGCGACGTTCTCTCGGTAACTGAAGCAGTGATCTCCGTGTAGAGCAAAACAAAACCAAAATTAAGTTTCATCTGGATCAAGCTGCCTCCTAAAACTGCTTTGTCTCTGAACTCCTGTGGGAGCTATTAAGGCTGAGCAGAAAATACAAAGACTTGCGGTCTGGGGGGTTTCAGAGGCCCCCCGAGGTGACCATTTGAGGGATGGATAGCGTGGACACTTCACGCCGAAGGCACACCAGGCCTTGCGGAAGCACAGAAGTTGCACGATGTGCCGGACGGTGGCTGCTCATTCGAGGCACCACGAACTGGGGTGACACAAACTGGCTCCTAGGGTGCAGGAGACGCACTTCTGATGCTACCGTTAACCGGAGCTCTGCTAACGTGGCCGACCCAGCTAAGAACATTCCCGCTAACACGGCAGGAAGGGGCAGGCTCCGCACAGCTGGAGGGTGCAGTCCAGGGTGGGGTAAAAGTCTTAGCACCAGATCCCCCGGGTTTCTGGCAGCTTGTGGCAGAGCCTTTGTGGGGGTTGTGTTTGTGTTGTGCATGCAGGGCTGGAGAAAAGCCCTCCACTGCGACAACCAGACCCTCAGCCGCACTGCAGGAGGCGGGCGTGTGTTGGCTGGGCCATGAGCTGCACAGATAGTCCCCTGGGCTCACCCACGAGGTGTGTACACACGTGTGTTCCAACCGCCTCATGATAGCGAGGGCGTTTACAGTCCTCTTGGCGCGGTCTCAGTCAACTGATTCCTAGGCCAGCGCGGGCAGGTGCCAAAGAGGATCAAGGCAAGCAGGTGCAAGCCAGCCCTTTGCCCTCGCACTGGCTCACGGGGGACGATATTCCAGGCTCTTTATTAATAGCCTGCATATTTACAGGATCAGTTCCTATTAGGAAGGAAACCCCTTCCCAGGGCCAGCTCTGTTGAGCGAGACAATGTGCAGCCCTGCAGTAACTCCCGAGAATATTGAACATCCCTACTTGTGCTGCCAGGCTGGTCCCGCTCCTCCCCTTGGCCCCCGTGCCAAGGAAACGCGCCCTCTCTCTTCGCTAGGGCCTTGCAACTCTTGGAAGTTCTCGGCTTGGCGACGTCTCGTCGCTGCAGGGACTGGATCTCTGAACGCCGCGGGCCAGGGGTAGGGTAAGGGGCTGGGAGAGGCCAACAGGGGACAGGGACTAGAGTTAAAGGATGCTCTATCAGTGAGACTCCACCATAGGGTGTTTCCCAGCGGGACCAGACTGAGTCATGCAAGAAATTAAAACACCCCCTTGTACATCACACACACACACACTAAAAGGCTTTGCTATCAGAGTTCGTGGCATCCATGGAGTCATTATACGTTGGATACCTTTTGGGGCTCTCTGGCTTGCCGTAGTCCGTACAGCCACTTGATCACCCTGGCATTGCGCTCGATGACGGAGATGCCATAGGGCATGCGCTCCGCCTGCTTGTCCTCCAGGGTGGCGGCGCTGCGCTGGGAGCGGGCGCACTCCGAGCTGGCAGTGCTGACGCTGTGAAACTTGATGGAGACGATGTCCGAGCTGGCCCGGGCAAAGTGCTCCACCCCTATGTCCCTGACCTCCTCAGGGTCCAGCCCGCAGTAGTTGAAGAAGCGTTCCAGGTCGGCCGTGGCCCGGGAGTACCTGTCACTCAGGTCGGACTTGGACCTGTGCAGGAGAGTCTGCCGCTTGGCGCTGTCTGTCCGCCTGTTGTGGGGGCTTCTATTTGGTGAGCTAAGGGAGCTGGCAGAGGGGATCCTGGCCTTGGCGGGTGAGATGGGCACAGGGGTGACCTGGATGGTTGGGGTCACCCTGTCCCGACGAACCCCGCAGGGCCGGACATCCACTCTGCGCACGGCCACCGTGCTGGAGGGCTTGGACGTGACGGAGCTCTCCGACAGCTTGCTCATGCCATCCGAGGGGCCCTTCCTCCTCTGCACAGCGGGGTGCCCGCCCCGCTCTTTGCCCGGGGGCTCCCTCGTCTCTGCTCTCCACTTGTGCTCCCGGGGGCTCTCCGACTTGGGGAAGGGCAGGGGGCTGTCACAGATGTTGATGAGGTTGTTGAGGATCTCCAGGTTCAAGGAGGTCTTTGGCCCACAGGCTTCCGCCCTGCGGCCCCCTTGCGGGGTCTTGCGGCTGGGCGTGAGCATGGCTCTCCGGACCCCCGGGGTGAAGAGGGGCTGCTTCAGGAGTGGCTTCACCGGCTCCTGCTTGGTGCTGGCAACCTGCTGGCTCTTCACATACTTGGCTTTGTCCGCCTCCAGCCTCTCCACGGCGCTGGGCTTCTTGGCGCCGGTGGCCGCCTGCCGGCGGAAGTACTCGGGCCCCTTGTTGAGGATCCGGAATGGCATTGCCGAGGTGAAGGGCGCCGTCACCGAAACCCCCTTCATCACGTCCCCAGCCTGGAGGGTTTCCACGGGCATGCTGCTCAGCTGCTGCACGCCCCCAAGCTGCTCCTCCGCACGCCGCCCACCCCGCTCGCCGTGCCCTGGGCAGCAGTGTCCATCAAGGGTCACAGGCCCCCCAGGCCTGGGAGCGACGATTAAGGCTGAATGTCAGTCCCGGAAGCAAAATCCCTCTGCTCTTCCAGAGGAGCTCAGACCGACGAGTCCAAGGGGCCGGCAGCCTTGGTGGGGTCTGCCCCGGGGTCACGCTCCACTCGCTGCAAAGAAGGGAACAGAGATGAGTAGACAGCCGAGAGCGGGCAGGAGCGGGCGGCTTCCCCACCGAATGCTGCTGCCTCCTGCTTCTGCCAGCTCAGCCAGACAAAGGCACTGGCAGGCCCGCCGTCTTCGCCAGGAGGCGGGGGAGACCCGCGCTGGGCTTCCTATTTCAAGGCACAGGCCCCGCCCCCCTTCCAGCCAGGTCTCTCCCCCCAGCCAATGGACAGAGGCAGAGACACTTCAAATAGAAACCTCCACCAATCGAGGGAGAGCGGCTCTAGACAACTCCTTGAATGAAAAGAGGGGAAGGAAGGAGGGGACCAAGCAGTTACAGTCTAGCCCCTTCTCCTCCCTGGCCCTCAGCCAGGCTTCCCCCGCCCACCCCACCATCACCTGCCCTCTTCCCATATGGGATGCCCAGCCGACCCCCTGTGCCCCTGCCCCTTGGTCTGCTGGGATGCCCCAGGCATTCCCCCCACCCTCCCCGGGGAGCTGCCCACGAGCCACAGCCATCTGCACGAAGGAGATTGACATGATATCAGTGGGGGATGTGAAATAGCATCCCGTTGAAACAGGGAGGGCTAAACACCCAGCATCCAGACCCTCCAAAGGGCGGGATCTCCCCCGCGGCTGAATGGGTGAGACAGGGCCCCAGAGAACAGAAAGGGCCCTTGCCCAGACAGCTCTTTAAACCGTCCCAGGATCTGCAGAGGCGTCTCTCACCTCCCAAGCAGAGACTGGGCTCAGACCCCTGCCCCCGGAGACCAGACGCCCTCCCTTGCTGATGGGTTGGGCAGCCCCCCGGGAGTTCTGTGCTCCTCTCTCCCCTGCATGTCCCAGGCTGGCCGTACGGGACGTGTGGTGGAAGCATCCCATGCTCTCCAAAGGGGACAGCGATGCTCAGCCTGATGGCCGGGCCGGGCTGGCCCATCTGGAGCCACAAGTGTGAGGGAACGGTACTGCGGGGGGGGGGGGGGCATGACCTGGCGCCGCTGCACGCACCCCGGGCAGCCGGATGCTACGCCAGGGAATCTCTACAGGAAGCCTCTCCTCTCCTCCCCACGCTGTCACAAGGCCAGGGCCTCAGTCTGGGGAAGGGGGCTACAGAGAGGAGCTGCTGTCTGCCAATGATAAGCACACATGTGCCGGGCTAGGAAACACAGCTCTGAGACAGCCATGTGCCTCCCCTGCAGCGGGGCAGCCAGTGGAGAGCTAACGTCAAGGGAGCCCACCCACGCTTTTGGGGATCTTGCTGTGAACACATGCCGAGCACCCAGAGGCCTCCGGGGTCCACTCGGTGAGTGTCACCCTCAGTGCGACTGTTGGGGAGAGTTGCTGTGGTGAATCCTTGCATGCCCGGACCCGCAGGGAGCAGGGGCTGAAGTCACGGAGGCCAGAGGTGGCTGGAATTTAGGGGGAGGGGACGTATAGAAGGAGCCAGGCGAAGGACCCTCGTTACTTTGCACAGAACCCTACAACGCCTTGGAGGAGCAGCCCTGAGACAGCTCAGACGTTCCACAGACACATACGCACACAGCTCCCCGCACTCCCTCCAACACAGTGCTCCGTAAACTGGAGGCTTCTTTCTTTCCACCGCCCTCCCCTCCTTAATCCTAGTCGAAGGGGCATTTTAAACAGCTTACAACTGCTCCTGTCTCTCATTAGCCACGGGGATTAGCAACGGGCAAAGCTCAGAGGCTCAGCGATTCGCACGGGAAATGCACCGGGAGGTCAAGCTGCTCACTGGAATATCTTGGGGCTGGGAAAACCTTGGCAAGGCAGCCACGCTCCCAGCCCCTCAGCACATCCGGTCCCAGCCAAAGTGCAGGAGAAAAGGACTGGTCAGGGAACTCTTCCGGAGCTCAGAAAGGAGATGTGGTATAGCTCTGGACGGGGGTTCAGAAGGGCACTGTTTTTTACCCAGGTCTGCTTGCCCATTCTGGCAGATGACAGTTGGGGACTGGGAGCCAGGAGCTCTGTGTTCTGCTGCAAACACTCCCCCTGTGTGACCTCAGTCTAGTGTCACTTCACCTCCCTCTGCCTCCATCTGCACCATGGGGATAACAGACAAATGCATCTTCGCTTATCTGCAATTTCCTGGTTCATACATCAGTGACAATGAGCCTGCTTGAAGCTTGGGCTCGAACCAGAGCTGTCAGTCACCAGCAGAAGGGGAATGCCCTACCCCGAAGAGCCTGACAGCTGAGACTCAAACACCCACAGCCAGGATTACTAGCCCCTGAAAACTAGTCTTTCCGGCTTCAGAATGAGGAGCCAATCTCCTCTAGCAAGCACGAAACCCAGCCCTGGAGTGCAAAAAAAGGGAGCCTTGTAGAGAACTTAGAAGTGGAATTAATTTTGCTTTGGAGGCAGAAGGAACCCAGTGGGCTCTGCAGGGGCATTCCCTGCCAGCTAGCAAATGCCAGGTCTAGTTCTGCCCCCAAGCTGCAAGCCAGCTAGCCGACACAGCAGACTGAAGACCCTGATGGTTAGTTATCCAGCTGTGGGAAGAGCTTTGAGATCCACGGGTGAAAGACACTATAGAGAATGTGAAGAAATGAACCTCTCTGAGGTCGCTCATGCTTTCCCTAAACTGCAGCTTGCAGTCCGACTGGCTAGGAGGCAGGGGCAAACGCCCCGCGACCAGATGGGCACCCGGAAAAGCGACTGAGCTTCCACACGCAGAACTAGAGCAAGGCACATCTCGCTATACCCCCTGGCTCATCACAGGAACAGTTGTGAGAAGCTTCCAAACCAGTCCGAGCCATTGCCAAGGGGGTGCTCGCTCCGTGGGTGGGAAGGGGAGGGTAATGGTGCCCCAGGACCAGTGTGGGCCCCGGAGAGTAGAAGGCATTTCGCTATCACTTCCAGAAGCACTTGGGGACTAAAATGGGGAGGTGGGGGGGGGGGAGCCATGGTAAACAGACTGAACACTTTTTATTGAAATAGCTAAAGCCAGGAGATGGGCAGCGTCGGTCGTGCACATGATCCAGGGTACCCATTGCGGCTATCAAGACACACTAATCTCAGCCTCTTGGCTCTCAGTCTGCAAATACATGCAAGGCAGCCCTCCTGAATGGCAACGGCGAGCCGCGAGCCCGGTCAATGGCTTATCCCACCGAACAAAGTCTCGCCCTTGGGCCTGTGAATAGATAGAGAGAGCGGGCGCTGACGCGCTCCACGGGTTACGCCCAGCAGGAGGAGCGACCGCCGAGGGCGGCTGAGAGGTTTAACTCAGTAATGTCTGGGCAGTGCTTTGAGAAGGAGACACAAACCATCGGGATATTCCAGCCCTACATTCACTGAGCCCAGCTGTCAGCAGCGTCCCCAAGGCCTCAGAGCCGGCATCTCCCTCTCGTCCAGAGCTAATAGGCGCAGTGGGAAAAGAGGCACCAAAAGCAGTCGCAGGCCTGTGAAACGGGGCCCAGAGCGCCCCGCTGCTGACGTGGCCGTGACTCGCCCCCCCCAGCAGTGAGCAGCAATCAAAGCGTGGGGCCCTCCCCCACCGTGAGTGCCCTGTGTCGGGCACTTCAAACCACTTGCAAAAGACAGGTCCCCTTCCTCCCCCCTCGTCTGTGCACTTCACTGAACCGCACGGAGTTGCACAACCTCCCCATGAACCCACAGCAAACACACGGTCGTCACCGGCGGGCTGGGGAACTTTCCCCTCCAAGTCAGGGGAGTTTTGCCACAAGCACAATAACCGGCCCCCCTTTGGCTGCCTAGATTAGCCCGTTACTACCCAGCCCCCCAACGGCAGAGACTGCAGCCTGATCCTGTGCATTGGCCACACTGCTGCTGGGCAGGGGGGAGAGGGGAGGAGGAAATGTGAGAGAGGGAGGTGTGACCCTGCAGATAGAACCACATCCCGGGGATGCTCCCCTCTGCTCGAGCCAGGACGCTGCCCTCCATTGTGCTCTTTCCAAACTAAGACAATCAAAGGCCCGGTCAGTGCTGCTCTGTCACAGTCCCCTTTCTTCCTTCAGCTCCCACGCAGCCGGCTCCTGGTTACTCCACCTTCCTTTGAACTTTCAATAGGCCCTACATTTTTTCCCGCACACGCCACCGAGTTAAGTGCCGACTGCGTCGGGTTGGTTTCGTGTTCAGGAAGCAGGTTGCCCACGTCAGTGGACTGTGAGATCGTAGGGGTCGGGGCAGTGTCCCACCTGCCCCTCTACCACCACCGAGCTTCTGGTCACCCTCCCTCAGCAATCCGATCCTTTCCGGAGCTTCATTTCTTTTACCTTCCAGCAGAGCCAGAGAGAGAAAGCCCTAGGGCTTGATTCCCCTCTCGCTCTGCTGTGACCCCACTGAATTCAGCGTGTCACTCCCAATTCACACCAGCGTTAGCAAGAGAAGGATCAAGCCCTGCCAGCGGGTTTAGACACTCTGGCCATGTCTACACTACGGCTGTAGCTCTGTGACATAGACACTTCCTACATCGATGGAAGGGGGGTTTTCCGTTGAAGTCGTTAATCCGCCCCGAGGGCTGGTAGCTAGGTCAGTGGAAGAATCTTGCTGACAACCTCACGCATCTACCCCAGGGGTTAGGTCAACCCAACTACAGTGCTCAGGCGTGAAACCTCACACAGCTCTGAGCGATATTGCTAGGTCGGCCTGTAGACCAGACCTCCTCTAAAACCCTGCCCAGTCCATTGGGCAGGTCCCCTGCGCTTCACACGGATCTGGGAGCTTTGCAAAGAAGCGGAAGGAATTGTCCTGTAGCCTCTGATCCTAACTGGAAATGCTGGACTGCCTGTCTTGGCTCGGGCCTCCTGAAAGCCCTCTGCCATTGCAGGAGCCTGGTTCCGCTTTGGGCTGCAGCCGGGCCCTAGGCCCCAGGGAGACGGAACAGCAAACACCAGTAACTTACCAGTTGTACTTTCTTTCCCCCTTGTGGCTACAGCTGGATTCCAGAACACCAGCCAGCCGGCTCCACCTGAGGTGTCTCTGGGGCTTCCGCTCTCTGCTGCAGCAGCAGCTCTACTAACCCAACCGCTCACCTGGAGGGATCAAGTAACCTGCTTGCACAACTTCCTGTTTATACTCCAAAGGTGGGGTTGGCAGGAACGGGAGCCTATGCACAGAGCACACTCCTGGGCGAGCAAACCACCCCCCTGCACTGAGCCTGCAGTGACCTGATCGGCAGGAGGGGGCAGCTCCAGACACACCACAGCTGATTTAGCTGCACGGAGTTGTTCGCCTTACTGTGTCACTAGCCCATTTCTGCCTTGCCCCCAGGGGCGCTCTCTGCCTCAGTGTCTAGCACCACATGGGGGGGGGTCGGACTCCCCAAGGAGGAGACGACCTGCCAGCTGATCCACTTCCAGTGCATTCACCGTCTGGTGACTTCAGACCCACTGAACCTGAAAAGACAGAAGGCTGCCCCCCCCCCACCCCCATAGCCCGAGGGGAATCCCGCCACATGACCTGGAAAGAGCTAGGCGTGTATGGGGGTGGGGGTCCTAGCAGGCACACTTACAGATGGAGCATAGACAGTCCCTTCTCTGACCCTTGGCTTTTTACAGCCCCCGCCCCAAGGCAGCCAAAGGAAAGAGCCACTCAGTGCAGAGAGCACAACCCCCAGCTGGTAGGTGACATGGCAGAGTGATTGCTGAGCTAGGGAGGGGAAACATAGGCAAGACTCTCTGTGGGGCTACCCCTCCTACAGCCCCGCAGAGAGGGAGGATGCGCTGTTTGGGGTATGGCCCTGCGTCGCTTGGGTACACTTTCCTCAGATGCAGCTGGTTAGTTATATTATGGTAGCGCTCAGAGACTCCAGCTGAAATCAGAGTCCCATTGTGCTGAAGGCTGTACACAAACACAATAAGACACGATCCCGGCCCTGCCAAGCTTCCAATCTAAACAGACATGGAAGACAAAGCGTGGGAGGGGAAACAGGCACAGAGGGGTGAAGTGACATGACTAAGGTCACATACCAAGTGGGTGGCAAAGGCAGAAATGGAACTAGGTCTCCTGGCTTTCAGATCAGTAGCCTATCCACTAGGCCATGCTGCCTCTCAGCTACTACAGCGGGCACAAATTGTCCTGGGTGGAGAGACAGATTCTCATGGGACAGATCACAACCCTGCTTCCTCGACTCTGTTATAACCACACCAGACTGCGGCGCCTTTCCACTGCCTTCAGGTGGAGTGGGGAACCAAACGTCTGCAGATCAGGAAAGGCATGATCTGAAATGCCAGCTCTCCACGAGGGGATCATTAGTCAGACCATTCTCTGCAGCCCTGATGTGGCCTCTGCCAGCCAGGAATCTCGAACCGGAATGATTGCCGTCTCACAACACCGAGCACGTTCTTGGGTGCTCTAATAATAACAACAATCATCGCTGGCATTGCATCCTGTGAGTGAGCCTCATTATCCCTATTTCACAGATGGCAACACTGAAGCACACAGAGACTGACTCACCCACATCACACAGAGCCTGGGAACCCCGACTCCTAGTCTTCTGCCTTTAGAGCAACCATCCCCGTCCCTTATTAACCTCCTCCTCCTTGCTGAAGAGGTACCTGCAGGTAGGCAAAGATTGCAGCAGCATCCTGCCCCCAATTCTCCATCTGCTGGAAACGGTCCTGGGAGAGAAATTGGAGGAACCAGCAGAGAGAGAGAGCAGACCCTTCCCCACGTCCTGCCCTGGCTGTCTTCTCTTTCCCACCACTCCCCTGGTGGAGGGACACTTCATCAGGTCAGGAGTCTGAGCAAAGGGGGTCAAGGCCCTTCCCATCTCCCCGAGGGAGCCAAGATGCTACACACAGAAGTGGAAGATACCATCAGGTTCAGGTGAACCCGTTTACACCCGCGGGAGGGCACAGAAAGGACAAAGCCAAACAGGTGGGCCGTGGAATTCTTAGCCACGTGAAGCTCACGTCAGGAGGTTTTGTGCTGGCTGCACCGTAGGTCTCCAGCATTGTTATTTGTTTCCGACCAAACAGGTTTTCCAGGAGGCGAGATCTTCCCCTTGCTTGGGATCCACAGCCACACAACTCTACATTCTTGTAGCTGGACAGAAGCCAGCCTGGGCACCAACTGCAGAACAAAGATCACATTTGAGCTGAAGAGGGGAGGGGCGTGTACAATACAACTAGTTCTCTGTACCACCAGCAAATAAAACGCAATGCGAGCGCATCAAACGCCAACCGCCCAATCCCGTGCCTGGGGAGGGGGAGCTAGGCAGGCATTACGGCAGACTGACCTTCCATTTCCCTCAAGACATGGCTCATGTCCATGCAGTGCCATGCTGAGCCGCAGGGTCCCTTGGCAAACTCCAGGGGCACAACTGGGAGTGCTCCTGGGGGGCAACGTTCTACATTTTTAGTGCATCTCCCTCCATTTGGGGGCTGTATTTTGCAGACTCTGCCTTTTCCTTTAGAAAGAGAACGCTGCCAGCTCTGCCCCAGCCCAGAGAACCTTCCCGGGAGCTGACTCAGACCATTGTCTCCAGCTACACAACAGGAGCAGGGAAAGGTGTGGAGCTCTGCCGCCCCACTTCACCTTACCAGAGCTTTAACGTCACAGCCTCACCGGGGCGGCTATGAAATGATGAGCTTATTAAGCAACAGCAGCCAAAGAAATCAACATGTGGAGCTGGGGGGTTTATTGAAAAGCATTATCGTGATGAGTCAACCCTCCTTTCCTTGTTCTGGGACTTCGGAGAGTTTTAGGCACAATACAAGTTGATCGGGTTTTTTCCCTGGCCCTTCATCCCTAGGATTTTCTTTGTTTCCCAACCTCCTTCCCTCGCTAGCAATTGTAACGCTTCCAGTCACTGATGGCACTGGCTCCCTGTCTGCAGGAAGACTAAAGCTGTCGGCCGAACCAGCTCGAGAGTTAAAACCCTCCACGCTCAGGCCTGGTCTACACGAAAAAGTAGGGTCGACCCAGCTACATCACTCAGGGGTGTGAAGAATCCACATTCCTGTGCATTCTAATTAAGCCAACCTAACCCCTAGTGTAGACAGCGCGAGGTCAACCGAAGAATTCTTCCATCGACCTAGCTACTGCCTCCCAGGGAGATGGACTACCTCCACCAATGGGAGACCCCGTCTACACTGCATGGCATTGTCTACACTGAAGCACTACAGCGTCGTCGTTTCAAGTGTAGACAAGCCCCCACATAGCTCAAGTATGTCTACCCGTGCTGCAATCACACCTCCCGACTGCAGTGTAGACATACCATTAACTGTTCACACCTGAATCAGTGAATCGAATGAACATGTATTCCCAGAGCACTGCACTGACAAGTAACTAAAAAGGCACCTTCTTATTCAATGGAACTGCTCCCTTGTGCAGCCAGAAACACACGTACTGAATGCAATGACCAAGGCCAGCACAGCTCTGGGGAGGGAGCAGGGGTCTAGCCTGCCTCATGCCTCATCAAGAAAATGATTTACAAAGTCCCTGTTGCAGGGTCTCATTCTGGCCTCAGGTACAGTGCATTGAGGCTGCACAGCTGTAACTGAGCACAGAAGCTTTTGTCTGTGGTGAGATGTGAGAAGTCAAGAACCCAGCTTGACTTTCAGAGCCCGGGGCCGTTTGTGGGGCTGGCGGTTAGAGAAAAGAGATTTTTATTTGTAAACTTGGGTAAGGATGACCTTGAAAATCACTGCAGGACAATGAAGGTGAAGCCCTATTATGCCATTTTTAAGAGTCAAACTGCATTTTAAAAACAGAATTCTAGATCATGTAAATAGTCCTCCAAACCAGATCAAGTAAACCTGGGTTTAGCCCTATTTTAGACACAGCAGAGACAAGCCAACTGCCCACGGAGTCACAAAGCAGACGCATATTATCTCTGGAGCCTCTGCAATGCCTCATCCGCTTTATGGTCTGAATGAGTGGAAAACACATCATGGCTTGGCTCTCCCATTTGGCTGTCCAATGTTGCATCATCTGAATTGTTCCATACTTGCTAAAGCTATACTATTGATTGTCTGCAGATAGGGGCACAGACTTAGTCATACTGGATCAGCCCATCAATTCGGTCTTCTGCCTCGGGTAAAGTTTGTTACCTGACACATCAGAGAGAGGTAAAAAAATCTCCATAAAGGGCCTACCCGTCATGCAGTTCTGGACATGAAGGGGAATTCTTTCCTACCCCTGCAGGAGCCGGCCCTGCTTCTCTCGCTGTTACTTGCGGAACTCACCTTTTTATCAGTCGCACAATTGTCCAGGCCTTTTCAAAGGCCACCACAGCATCTGACACTCTGACCTTCTGGCTGATGATACCTCTGCTTTCACTGAAACATGCAGCAGTGGGAGATATCCCCCGTGGCTTTGGGGCAACCTGATAAACTGCATTTCCCAGCCCTTTCTGGAGACCTATCCCCCTCAGAAAATCAGAACCAGATGTAACCAGAAACAAGACCAAGAACTGATCCCCTCCCAGCTGCCAACCAGTGTCCAGCACCCATGGGTCAGACACCCTATGCCCCACTAATACCCAAAACCCTGGGGCAAAAGGACACCTCCCACCTGACCCCTCTCAGGATTCCCTACCATGTTCTCCTTACATTGCCAGTGCCCTTTGAGTGCAGCTCATCCCATTGTCTCACCCTAGGTACAGAGTCCGTTGGCCCTGATATGGACACACCCAGCCTGGGGTCCCACACTAGGGCTGGTGATTGGGAAACGGGCTCCCTACTACCCTAGGATCAGGATTAGGGGCTCGTAGGGCTCGAAACATTAATATCACTCCCAAGCTACCGCCTCCAACAGGGGCTCTGGGATTTCTCTTCCCCCTCCCGCCTCGCCTGGGGAGAGGGGCTCTGGGATGCCTCCCTAGCCCCACCACCACCCGCGGGAGGGGGTACCCTCCCCCCGCCGACCAGGGGCCCGGAGCTCCGCACACAGACACTCCACTTCCAGGGGAGAGGAAGGGAGCCCCGGCCCCTTGCTCCCGATGCCCCCTCCCCGGCCCGTCTTACCGCAGAGCGGAACACTGGAGGGGGGACAGAGGGGTAGCAGAGGCTGCTGCGGGTCCCAGACGCTCCAGTCCCTTCGACCCCACACGCCTCCTTCCCATTGGCTCCGCCGCCGCCATTCGAACGTTGCGCGGCTGGGGTCGCTAAGCGACCGCAACTGGGGACTTTATGAATGAACCAGGCGGGGGCTGTTCGGTGGGGTCCCCCCCCAGGCAGGGGTCCTGCTTCTCCCCCCTCCAGCCACAAGGTGGGCTCCCCTCCCCTCCCCTCCATTCTTACTGTGGGAACGATCCCCCACCACGGTCTACACACAGCCAGCCAGGGGTCCTGCTTCCCCCTGCCACCTGGTGGGAGCTACCTGCGTCCCCTCCCCCCAGCCAGACAGAAAGGGGTGGGGGGAGCTCGCCCCGCAGCAGCCAATGGGGAGTCTGGAGATCCCTCTGCTTCAGACATCATCAAACATTTCAGAACCTCCAGAAAGTTCTGATTTGAGTTTGGTTCTAAATATGGGCGAAAGTTCCCGCGGAGGAATTTTTATTTTAGCCAAGCCAGTTCTCCCAGCCCAGTCTTACACCCAGTAAACTGCACAAGACTTCACAGATGTCCTAAGCGCAGATTCAGAATGAAACAACCGATTGCATCCCTGAATGCCAGCCAGGGCATGAAACAGTTATGGAGCCTGCCCCCACGTCCTTGCACAGCGAGCCGTCTATACAGAGAGACCAAAGCAATTCTGTTGGACAGGATTAGGGTGACCAGATGTCCCGATTTTATAGGGACAGTCCCGATTTTTGGGTCTTTTTCTTATATAGGCTTCCATTACCCCCCACCCTCTGTCCCAATTTTTCACATTTGCTGTCTGGTCGCCCTGGACAGGATAATGCAGGGGCTGTGGAGTGGCCGTGCAAGGAGACTCTGCCGGCTGCATGCCACACAGCTATTTTCCAGGGCAGAGCTGGATAGTGAAGAGATGGAAGCAGCTTTGGGTCTGGGACTATATGGATCCAAAACCCAGGGGTAGCGTGTGGCTGCTTCACTAAAGCCTGGAAGATTTCACTTCTCTGCTTCCCACCGAGGACCCCCACACAACGCTCAGTCCTTCTGGCTTCATGCAGGAGTCCAGAAGTTGGCCACAGAGCTCAGCAGCAGGAGAACAAAATTAAAGCAGCGGATTTTGGAAGTGTGATTAGCAAGGAGAGGGAGAGCTGATAAGGCAAAGAGTTCAGAGTGAAGTTCTGTGAAAACAAATGACTTCATCCCAGGAGGGTTGCCCTGGGCTTGTGCAACTGTAGCGAGCTAAAGATGGATCTGTAAACCTAGCTCAGCTAGAATAACAAATGACTGAAGTGCGGGTGTAGCCACCACGTGAATAGCAAGAGAGGTCTGAAATAGTCCACATTATTTTGATTGCCCGTATATTTCCACCTGCTTGTTCGGCTGTGCGTGGGAGTGCGGTGCAGGAACCAGGCTGAAAGAGCAGCTGTCACACAGGGCATGCACCAGAGCCCAGCATTTCACATATAGGGCTCCAGGTTGTCTGGCAAAAGCATCCTGCAGGGAGCTGCCTATACATGCTTTAGAGTGTGTACCCCAGCGTTTGTAAGCAGGGCGTTCCAGTCATTTGTGAGAGCTTCAAAGAGCCTCACCCTCTCTGGGAATATCCCCGGGATGACTTAGAGGTGAGCACAGCTAAACCTTGGAAGCAACTGTCAGGCGTCTAGTGACACACCCATGCAAGGGAGTTACACCAGGAAAGCATTTGGTCCAGTCTAATACAAACTAACATCAAGATGCCCTTGAAGGACAGTTAAAATGGGCCTCTACAGAATAAACTTGACGGTTGAGATTTGAAAGCCAACTGGGGGATTTTGCACACTGCTCATGTTCATTTGAATGACTCTATCCCTACTCAGCTGTGAATATCTCTGCTCAGGCTCCTGCCTTCTGGACCACATGGAGAGCAGGGCAGTCGGACAGGGTCTCTTCTGCTGATCAGAGCTAGAGGGGCTGCTCCTTTAGTTCAGTAGCTGAGTTACTGTCTCCCTATTGCTCTAGGAAGCCGCAGGGACCCCTTTACAGCCTGGGCAGGGGGTCATTCTCCTTTTTAAATGAACTGGTAAAGTGTGTGTGTTACTGTCTAATGCAGAGGAGCCTGATTGCTTCAGGGTTAAAATCCAAACTGTCCATGTGAAGGCATTTCCCTTCTGCACCCAGTACCTGGGCTCTAAAACACAACCGACTGCCCTGCACTGGGATGACTCCAGTACGTCCCAAGAGCTCAGTGCAGCCCATGGAGTGTGGCCCTGGCCAGCCCCTCCTCCCAGAGGAAGGACAAGCTGCAGGTTATCCTTACTGGTGAACTCAACCAACAAGCAATTTCTGCTTGTGTATCAAAGGAGGTGCGAGCGCAAGCAAAGCTGGTGGCCTACAGGTTCCGGCAAGCACACAGTGTGAGACTCTTGGTGTTGCCACATCTGGACCCCCCGAACTCAGTGGCTACCCAGGTCTATCTCCAAAATGGGAAGGGGAGCTAGGGAGCCCGTTGTTTTGACTTCCCAACTTCAGAGGCCCTGGTCCTGGCCGAGCTCTGCTGCTCAGGCTCCGAATCCAACCGTTTGGACCAAGTTTTCGTTGCAGAGTGGCTGAGGTAACCAAGGCTAGCGTCTCTGTGGATGGGATTTGGAAGGAGGGTGGAGAGAAGCAGACCAAACCCCTTCAATCGTGCAGAACAGGCCTAGATGACATGATGTCTGCTGGAGTGAGATCAGGGGTAGGCGGGAGGAGCTCCCTGTCAGAGGGAGCAAGCCTGCACTAGCACAGAGGGGTGATGCTAACCAGCCCTCCAGCAGTGACTCACCAGGCCAATCCAGGAGCAGAATGCAGGGGAGATAGGCATCAAACAGGCAACTACAAGTCTCAGGGCATGATATGTGGGGGTCAGCCCTGGCTTGGCTTGAATCCCCAGTTAGGGGGCAGTGGTGGAGTCTTAGCTTGTAGTTAAATCTACTGCAGAGGGGCTGGGAGGGGATGTTCAGGTCCGGCTTGGACTTGGGGTCAGAGCCAGCAGCACCAAATCTTCAGAGGAGAGATTGGCTCAGAACGTTGAGACTCGTGAGAAAGAGAATTTGGCTTCTGCCCTCTTGGGCTGAAACCTCAAGGTCTGGGCTGCTGGGAACCTGAGAAAGGAAATGGGCCCCTCCTGGTTTGGGAGCCAACTCAGAACCAAAATGCCAGGGCCAGGTTGGAGTCCAGGGGCTGGAATCAGAATGTCCCTTCCTGGCTGGTTCAGGAGGCCTAAGACCAGGTTAGCTGGCAGCCTGGGGTGAACGCTCAGTATCACATCGTGATTCTTTTCCCCCAAAAGGAGATGGTTCTAAGGCTGTTTTGAGCTGACAGACTTGAGTCTCCTGTCCCCTGCCCATGCAGCTGGCAGTACTGACTGTTTTCCTGTATCTCCCCACACCTGCTCCCCAACACTCACCTCCAACGGCAGTATAACAAACTGCCATCCGGATGTGGCTGAAAGATCACAGGTTGGAATATAAACCCTGGCGCCCTCCCCCTTTGATCCCCGGGAAGTTCTATTTACTCACCTTATCTGTTTCACTCTTTGAAGGTCTCCCTGTTTGTATTTTGAGAGGGGCCTTTCTGAGAACTGGCTCTACCGGAAGGTCATTCAGTGTTATCAGCAAGGACTATAGAAACCACCAGTGTGACTGACAAGTCCATGCTCCATCCATGTAATGGGGTCCTCAATACAATTCAGACTGGTGCCCTGCTTTTCTGAGTCTGCTTCCTGACAGCCCGGAGCAGCGGCACCTACACAGCTATGGACTTTATTTCCGTGTTCATCTCACTGGGGTGCTAATTCCTGTTAATTACGGCCATTTGCCAAGCCAAGACTGTTAACCACTTCACTGCTGAAAAACCCACCAGCTGTGTGGCGAAAGGCAGCGATGGTCTAGTTTAGTGGATGGAATGTGCGCCTACGAACCAGGCACTCCTGAGTTCTGATCATGGTTCATGACAATCACCTGTGTGGTGTGACCTTGGGTAAGTCAGCTAGCCTCTGGCCATGCCTCAGTTTCCCTGACTGTAAAGCAAAGATTGTTCTGGGGATGAATTGGCTACAGTCGGATCTGCCTCTCCTTGCATTTATTGGGAGCAGGATGGAATTCCTAATATCTGCACAGCACTTTGAAACCCTGGTGTAAGTGCTATTTATTTTATTGATATGTGTTTGCCCAACTAGGCCCCAATCCTTCAGTCAGACTCCCGATGGGATCCGCAGGTTTGCAGGGTCCATCTGCATGGATCCGATTGTGGGATCAGGGACACAGATCCCGGGCAGGCGCGCCAGCCCAGAGCCACTAACGCTTCCTGCCTCAGTTCAGACTTTCAAGTGATACTCAGCTTTGTTTTCTAAATGACAAAATGTCAAACACAATAGAGCCCAATGAGCCCAGCTAACCCATGGGAAGTCCCAGTGTTGTCTGGAAAGTGGCCCTTTCCGAGCAATCGCAGATTCATTTGATTCTGTTCGGGCTCATGCCTGCCTGGTGTTCGAAGCATTAGAACAATCATCAACTATTGCATATTGAGGAAACACCTATTGTCTGCAGACTTGCACTTGGAGGAAGGAAAAATCCATTTCTCAATCAATGATCTTGTCATTTTTATCAATCCTCTTTTTTTTTTTTTTTTACACTGACATGTAATTCCCCACTTCTCCCTTCTTTTTTCCCAGACACCCAGTGAGTTTCCCAAGAGCTGGCAAGCCAGCTAGCCTGGCCAATCATTCCACAGGGAAATTCAGCCAGAGCACGTGCCTAGCCCATGCCAACTGCTACCAGGCTGCCACAGCTGGAATCAATTTTGGGTTTGACTCAAAGGATCATTAAAAAATACAAAGAAACAAATAAAAGAGGAAAACAACTTCTCTTTCTCACGAGTGCATCACTCCAAACCATCTGAAACCTACCAAGTTATTGATACTGGAGCTTTCTCTCTGAATGACAAAAGGGATTGAGATTTTCTCCCTGTTGGAAAAAGAAGAGATATCTATCCGTCTAGGTACTTATCTGACTGCCGTTATCGTCCCACTTGAGAGTCTCACAACCTTAATGGAGTTATCCTCAGTAGGGAAGTTCTATCATCCGCATGTTACAGAAGGGAAACTGAGGCACGGAGAGGCTAAATGACTTGCCCACAGTCATAGAGGGAGTCTGCGGCACAGCAGGGAATTGAACCCAGGTCGCCAAGGTTAGTGCCCGAACCCTGGGCCCTTCAGTTCATCCTGCTGACGACTGCCTCACTTTTTTGCCAGTTTGGATTGTTTCCACTTAAGCCCAAAACAGAATGAGAGTGATCAGAGATCGGAGGGAAACCCAAACACCCCATTTGTCTATCATAGCTGCCAGTGCAGGACCCTCATTACTATTGTTTTATATCTATCGCACCGTAGTGTCCAGAGGCCCCCAACAGGATCCGGGTCCCATTGTGCTAAGCTCTGAACAAACTCACGGCCGTCACACTGTAAGAAGACAAGTGATGTGTGATGTGGGGTGAGAGGTGGGGGAAGGACACATTTTGCCTTGCAGTATATTTCTGAGGGCTTTGTCCCATGTAGTAGTCAATGAAATATCTTTAGTCACTGAAATGCGATAGCTGATAATAATTCAGTAGCACTTGTAGGCCCTGGTGCAGCAAAACAGCTGAGCCTCTGCATAACATCAAACACATGAGTTGCTGTTGTTGTCTTGTCCCAGGATAATCCTATCAGGCCATGAAGCTCCAGACTGAATGCAGCGACTTTCAGGGTCTTGGTAACGGCTTGATCCCAGGGGTCCGATCCGAACAGCATGACTTCCCTTACAGTCTTACATTCCAAAGCATGGGCAGGTGTTAACACAACGTGCTGAGTGGATAAATCTTAGTCCTACCTATTGATTTTCACTCCCGCAGGGTGGCCTGTCTGCAATCTCACGACTGTGGATGTTATTTTCTGAGATGCTTTGATATCCATCTGAGGATTTTTTAATCTTTTGACCATTTATTTCAGCTAATATTTTCCTTGATGTTCCCCAAGGGTCAGTCCTAGGACCAATCCTATTCAACTCATTCATAAATGATCTGGAGAAAGGGATAAACAGTGAGGTGGCAAAGTTTGCAGATGATACTAAACTGCTCAAGATAGTTAAGACCAAAGCAGACTGTGAAGAACTTCAAAAAGATCTCACAAAACTAAGTGATTGGGCAACAAAATGGCAAATGAAATTTAATGTGGATAAATGTAAAGTAATGCACATTGGAAAAAATAACCCCATCTATACATACAATATGATGGGGGCTAATTTAGCTACAACTAATCAGGAAAGAGATCTTGGAGTCATCGTGGATAGTTCTCTGAAGACATCCACGCCGTGTGCAGCGGCAGTCAAAAAAGCAAACAGGATGTTAGGAATCATTAAAAAAGGGATAGAGAATAAGACGGAGAATATCTTATTGCCCTTATATAAATCCATGGTGCGCCCACATCTTGAATACTGCGTACAGATGTGGTCTCCTCATCTCAAAAAAGATGTACTGGCATTAGAAAAGGTTCAGAGAAGGGCAACTAAAATGATTAGGGGTTTGGAACGGGTCCCATACGAGGAGAGATTAAAGAGGCTAGGACTTTTCAGCTTGGCAAAGAGGAGACTAAGGCGGGATATGATAGAGGTCTATAAAATCATGAGTGATGTGGAGAAAGTGAATAAGGAAAAGTTATTTACTTGTTCCCATAATATAAGAACTAGGGGCCACCAAATGAAATTAATGGGCAGCAGGTTTAAAATAAATAAAAGGAAGTTCTTCTTCACACAGCCCACAGTCAACCTGTGGAACTCCTTGCCTGAGGAGGTGGTGAAGGCTAGGACTATAACAGGGTTTAAAAGAGAACTAGATACATTCATGGAGGTTAAGTCCATTAATGGCTATTAGCCAGGATGGGTAAGGAATGGTGTCCCTAGCCTCTGTTTGTCAGAGGGTGGAGATGGATGGCAGGAGAGAGATCACTTGATCATTACCTGTTAGGTTCACTCCCTCTGGGGCACCTGGCATTGGCCACTGTCGGCAGACAGGATACTGGGCTGGATGGACTTTTGGTCTGACCCAGTATAGCCGTTCTTATGTTCTTGGTAGGGCATCAATATCCTCGACGGCTGCCATTCCAACCTGAGTTCCCGATCCTCCAACTTTGCCCAGATCATCGGCTACCTCCCTCCTGTATATACCTGAATGTGATGGAATCCACTTTAAAGCCAATGTATTGCCTCGCTCTCCCATCCTCCTTCTGAATTGCATTGTTGACAGCATTCTGGTTAAAAAAAAAACAAAAAACCCCCAAGGATCGCCACCTGTGGGTCAACAAAGATCAACACCCGCCTCTATTTCTGCTCTATTTCTTCCAGTGCAGTGAGAATAGCATTCATGTCAGCCACATGATTCAAGCTAATATATCCTGAACTAATGCCCTTTGTTGTACCCTCTCCATTAGGCCGCTGGATAAAGACACCACGACCACCATTCATCTGGTGAACCCTCATCAGTGTACACACGACTCTATTTCCCTTGGGACCGTTCCTGTTGCGTGGTCTTGTGGGCAATTTTCCTTAGAGTAGCCGAGTCCGCGGGTTCCCTCAAGCAGGGTTCCGAAAGGGAGGGACATTTACTAAAGCAAATGGGTTCAGGAGGGTGAATTACTGGGCATCCCCACTTCTTCACACACCTTTCCAAACCAGATGATCGTTTCAGCCTTGACCTGGTTTCTCAGTTTCTGAACAGCCCTGAACACTGAACAAAGATGATTTCCGTACCGAATTAGCGGTTCTTTTCTACAGTTCTCAAGAGGTTGAACATCAGACTGTTGTTCACAAATTGCCATTGGAGTAGATCTTACAGCTCCAGTTATCACGTGGACTCCGGACGATGGCACAGCATGGATCTTGCCAAGGTTACTAGGAGCCGTATGTGACCAGACCGGTGAGGCATACTCATGCATTGGGCAAACTATCGAGCAGTATGTTGTTTTCGGTGTCCTAAGGCATGAACTGCAATCAGTGTCGGTGATATATTCAAGATTCGGCCATCTTTATGACTTGTGGTCTAAAGCTTAGCTCTAGGTCCAAGGTCACTCTGCGGTATATAGGAGTCCTCTCAACAGCAACATCTTCGCCATCCAAGGTCCATTTTGGGCTGTAGTTAAACCTCATATGGTAAAGTAGGTGGACTTTGTTTCTGCTGAAGTCAGTTGGAATTTGTGGACCTTTGCCCATATAGTTCCCACTTCTCAGTCCTCGTTCGGTTCCTTCTCCAATACATCTGTTTCACGACCCGTAATGCAAAGCGCGATATCCTCTGCATACGTGTGTACAGATGATTCCAAGCAGCCTGACAATCCAGAATGCAGCGGGAAAAGAAGAGCACTAAAAACTGAGCCCAGAGGAACTCCCTCCCTGAGTGGCCTTGTCTTCGAAAAAGCACCCATGTAGCTTTACGGTTATTTCCCTGTACTCTCGGAAATCATTCATCCAGAGATGCCTGTTGTCACAGAGTCCCATCTCACTGCTTCTCATGCCAGCCGCTATCAAACACGGCACTGAGATCCACTGACTGTAAACCCAAAGGGGAACAGTTCCATTGACAGGGCCAGCGTGATGCCTTGTGATAACCCAGACTGGGGTCTCATTTCTTGGCTGTCAGGCCTCTGGGGACAGGCGGAGCCCGTCTCATGGCTGTGCTGTGACCCCATGGGCCATTTCAGGAGCAGCGCTGCTGAGCTCCACCAGTGCCCAGCCCGGCTGCCACAGGGCTCTTTGGGGATGGGGAGGGTGCTAAGTGATGCTGGGGGCTCGCCTGGGGATTCCAGGGTCTAAATACCCCAGCCACATGTCAAACAGGGTATGGCAGCGACCTAAGGCAGTCGCTGCTCTCAGCTCTTGTGTTAAACACTCTTCGGCCAGCTGCTCTGTGAGTGACTCCAAAGAACCCAGGGAAAGTTGGCCCTGCTTTAACTCCCTGGTCTTGATTTTCCTTCTAGTTCCCTTTCTGTCTGGCTTCATCTCTTTTTCTCCTATGCCTGTCTCTGCCTGGCTCCACTCCGCCACACGGGCTCTGTCTATACTGCGATGAAACACCCGCGGCTGGGCTACGGGGCTGTTTAATTGTGGTATAGCTATTCGGGCTCCTGCTGCAGTCTGGGCTCTCGGACCCTGCCAGGGAGGAGGGCTCCAGCCCAAGACCCAGTGTCTACACTGCGGTTTTACCGCCCCGCAGGCCAAGCTCGCTGACAGGGGCCAGCCGCAGGTGTAGACAGACCCAGTGTCCGGTACCGTCCCCTCTCCAGTCTTCCCTCTCCCCCGTCTCTTTCTCTCTGTTCTCTGCACTCGGTGCTAGCTGTGTTCTCCTAGGCCCCCTCTCTGTCTCCTCCTTTGTCCCCTGCCGAGGCGGGGATGTTACAGCCCGTGCTGTGACACAGCAGGCTCTTAGCGAGCTGGAAATGGAAAGGTGTCCCAAGGCAAAGTGTGTGCATAAAAGGCTGGTGTGTGCCCTTCCTCGTCAGCTCCACAGACATTTGCTCGTGGGGTCAAGGGTCAAGGTCTGGGCCTTAGCATCAGCTGACCACCGCGTGCAGCCGGGCTGACAGATGGAGATTTACCGGGCGAGGCAGTGGGGCTGCGGGTCCCCCTGTGCTTGCGGCAGAGAAGCCCTTTGTCTCCGTTCGATGCCTGTTACGGTGAATACGTCCATTAGGGAAATGGCTTTCTCTGCGGCGGGCCCTTCCCCCCTCCCCCCAGATGGCGGTGCTAGCGCCTGCCGGCTGGGCAGTGGGGGGAGAGGGCTGGGGGCCTTTAGAAAGGCAGGCGTAGGCGGTGCCCTGGGGACCGTCTCCTTTGTCCCTCCTTCCCCGCAGGGACCGGCAGGCACAAGCCTTTCAACTTTCAACTTGACCTGCTCCATTCGCATGGAAATCAGATGCAAATGCTGCCGGCAAGGAGCAACCTGTGGTACCTCCGCTCCCTCCTCCGGCCCTAGCTCTCGCTGCGCCAGGCTGGTGCTGCCCTCCCTCCCGCCCACAGCCATCCGCGCCGGGCCTCGCACAGAGCGCCCGTTTCCAACACTGCCCAGGCCCCCTCCGAGCCGGCTGGCTCAGGAAACAGGACTGCACGGAGCCATTTTTAAGCCGAGTTTAAGTATAGTTGCCTAACTGGGACCGTGGGGGCTTCGAGGGCCAAACCCAACAGGGGACGGTTTATAGCTGCGCGGGAACGGGACAGAAGGGAGGGTCGGCCCCAGAAACGGAGCAGCTGCCCCAGCCATGGAAGGGACGTCCCAGCCGCTCTGTCTGTGGATCTGGAAGGGTTGGACACAGGCAGCACCTCTCGCTGGGCGGGACATGGCCAGGGAGGGTCTGTTTGCCACCAGAGTGGAAGAGTAATAACATTTCACTGCTTTTATAGTGCGCCTTCCAGCTGAGGATGGGGAAGCTCGTCACAGACACAGCGGAATTAGGCCTCAAAGACACCTTGTGATGAGAGTCAGGCTCATCATCCCTGTTTCACAGATAGGGAAAGTGAGGCACATTGAGGGGAGATGACTTGCCCCAAGGCCACGTGGCCAGGCAGTGGCAGAGCCGGGAAGAGAACCCGCAACAGTATTGTTGTTCAGCATCATCCTAGACATGCCCACTGGTAAAGCAAGTCCCCTTCTGTGGTCCCCACTCAGCTGGGCTCCTGGCCTGCTCTCCCAGGGGCAGGGCCGACTGCCGTGCTCCTCTGTCAGACGAGGAAGTGTCCTGCGCCTCGTTACTCCAGTGACAGTGAGGGAGGGTGGCCAGCTCGGTGTTTCCCCTGGTTGGGGCTGTTCTGACCACGCTGCAGGCAGGCGTAGTGTCCCCGTGAGCCGCTAAGCGTCTCTGGGGGCGGTGGCTGGGCGCAGCGGAAGGGCTTTGCTCTCACCATCCTGACCTGCACCTCCGGCAAGCCCTCTCATCCTCTCCCCATTCGCAAGCCTGTGGCTCGCACTGAGGGGCTACGCCCAGTAAGGGGCCATGAATGCCTCCGGCTCCAACAGGCCCCCAGGAGAGAGCCTACTGCTAAATGGGCACCTTGCTGCAGGCAGGACAGGGAGCAGGGCTCATAATGGAGGCACAGCGAGATGGCTCTGACTGCAGTGCAGGGTCCAATCCTCACAGGCGACCCCACCCGTTCCCCTTCCTACCGGTGCAGCGGTGGGAACACAGCCCATCTCCCCTCCGGGTCCCGCTCGCACAGGCCGGGTCACTGGGATTGGTTTGCACGTTTAGCTGCCCAAGCCCAGCCGACACAATTTGAACTGATGGCCAACGCCCCCCAAACTCCTCTCAGGGCAGGGCCCAGCCCCCTCCAACCCTGTGCATGTAACGTCACGGTGTCAGAGAGATCAGGCTCCAGTGGATCACAGAAGGCAGATCCGCACAGAGGAGAATGCCCTGCCTTTGGCAGCCGGCTGTTTAAACTTGGGGACGGCTACCCTGTGTGTCCTACATGAGCACCTCTGTCTGCGTCTCTAGTTTCTGCTACAGAGCTCATCACGGTGGCATCTGGGTGACCAGGAAAGGGAGGGAGGGGGTCGGAGGTAGCCAGGACCCAAGCCAAGGTAGTGTTTTACTGCTCAAAGCCAGCAGCTCTTTTGGAGATGCATCCCGGAGCAGGGATGTAAGCGAGAGAGGAGGCCCATGAAGCAGGCAGTGGCATTTTGCACCCGCTCAAGGGACTGAGAGCTCTCTTAAGGTGCAGCAATCCAGGGAGGAGCGGACGTCTCTATTTGAAAGGAAGACCAAACAGAGGTAGAGAATCGGCCAAACCAGCCACGTCACGGGCTGGTTTCTTTAGCAGGAGACAGACATGCTTCTTAAAGGGACCCTGGCACCGTTTCCCGCTAGAGAGAGGGGTGCCAGGCTCCAGCAATAACAGAGTGGCTGGGATGGGTCAGCCATTTCCCCTCCCTGTGCATGACACTGAGGGGCCAACGCAGGGATATGAGATCTGTTGCCCTGGTTGTGGGAGAAAGCAGAGAGAGGTATAACACAAACCCAGTGGCTGGAAGTGCAAGCTAGACACATTCAGACTGGAAATGAGGCGTACAAGGTGAGAGTATTTAACTGTGGGAACAATTTACCAGGGTCGTGGTGGATTCTCCATCACTGGCCATTTTAAAATCAAGGCCGGATGTTTTTCGAAAAGATCTGCTCTGGGAATCAGGTCTGTGGCCTGCGTTCTCCAGGAGCTCGGACTAGATGATCACCGTGGTCTCTTCTGGCCGTGGAATCTACGACCTGATGAGTGTTCCCTATTTCCCGTCTTTGTGTCAAATGCGTGTTCCCCGGGTCCTTCCCTGTGCATCGCACATGACATGCTCCCCGTGGGAATGGCTGAGAGCTCTCTCCAGCCCTCACTGCTCTGTCCCTCTGAACTGGGGAGTAGCATCCACGCTGGCCCTTGGCAAGAGGGGTTCTTTCCCCAGCGGCTCATCCTGCAGGTACCACTCGGTTACCAAATGTTGCCGTCTGCGTCTGGGGACTGCGCTCACATCTGTTCTGGGTTCGGCGGGGACAGCAGGGATCTGGAGGTTAGCTTCTCCGATCTGTCGGATGACAGGTCAGCTGCTGCGGATAATTTGGGAGGGCGGGGGGGGCAGCCATTTCACGCTGCTTCGTGCAGACACGCCAGGCGGCACGTGTCGGACAGATTCATGCAAAGAGCAGGACACCAAGGCGCTGCCCTTCCATGCTGATTACACCCCTTTGTGCGGCCCCCTGCCCCCTGCTCAGCGGCCAATTAGACTTGGAAATAGCCTTCCTGCCGCCCGCACAGCGCCGCGACGGCTCCTTTGTGCGGCAAAGGCCACGAAATTAAATCCAAGACCATCACCATCCCCTCCCCCCATCCCGTCCCCTTTCCCTCCCGCTCCCCGGCACAAACCTCCTGAGATCACTAGGCCTTCAGCTGCTGCAAGGCCCGTACCAGGGCGCCCTGGGCTCTCCCGAGCAGGCTGCTCCTCTCTGGACCGCAGGGATCGGTTGGGTGTCACTAGGGTGGGAGAGAGGGTGGCACTGGTCTGGGGCGCCAGGGGCAGCACTGGCTCGTTGCTGGAGCGTCCGGGCTCCAGCCCATGCAAAGGAATCAGAAAAGAAAGCCAAAGCCCAACGGATTCCAGTTTGGCCCCATTCTCAGGCCATATCCCATCCTGTCCACTGTGCCCATCACCCTGGCATCTGAGCACCTTCCAGCAATGCTGCTGCAAGCAGCCTGGTGCTTTCCCCTTCCAGGTGAAGGGAGAGGGGCACCTAACCCATGTTCCACTAGGGGGCTCCGTGCCCGCAGCGACAGAGAGGGGTAAAGCTTTACCTGGAGGCATGTCTGGTACCCCGAGAGCAGGCCACCCCCCAGGGAAAGCAATGGGGGGAGGGGGTTAGAAGGTTATTAGACCAGAGGGCTGTAAGCCACCCTGGAGAGAGAGCCACATCCGGCTGCTCTAGCAATGACCATCTCCCCCTGCTGCACGATGCTCCCACTCGTGTGTTCCATTGCAAGACAGCGATGGAGGCCTCGGGGCATCCACCCCCCAGTGGCAGTGGGATCCAGGCAGGGAGCGGTGGAATTCCTTGGGTGTTCCTTCCCAGCTGCTACGGCTCCAGCCTGAACCAAGGCAGGGCTCCGGGCCATGGGGGCCATTCAAATCACCGACCCGGCCCCTCCCCAGCCCAGCTCTCCAGGCCCGGATTAACCAAGCGCGCTCTGGGACCACTTGCACAGGGTCCCATCTCAGGGAGGCCCTGGACCTCTGGATTGGGGCAGGTGGCGTTGCGACCTGGGGCACGGGGTTACAGTGCTGCTCGGGTTTGGTGGGGAGGGGGACCAAATTTGACTGAAGGTGGGGAGGGCCGATTTCCATAGTGCACAGGGCCTAGAATTCTTTAAGCCAGCCCTGGTCCCCTCCGGGTCAGCCTCATGGGAGCCAGCACCAGCTCTCCCGAGTGGCAGCCCCGCCTGGTGAATGGCTCCATCCTCTCACATAGCAGCTTCTGAGCCCTAAAGAGGGGGAAAGCCAGGCAGGGCCGTGAGCAACGGGGCCATCAGGGGGACTGTAGGTTTGTGAGCTCCTGGGGGCAGGGACCTGCCATGGTCCAATCCACACAGCCACCCCGCGGAGCTGCAGGAGAGGGGCTTGGGGCTGAGCTGGGGAGGGAGAGAGGAGGCAGGCAGGCTGGGGATGCAGGGGACGCCAGCGGCCTGGGGAAGCATTTCTGCATCGCCTTAGGGAGAGCCGGGGTTCCCACCACTCAGTGGGCAAGGGCACTTTGGCTGTCACAGAGTAGCACATGTTCTTGGGGACCTGTGAACAGCTGACATCGGAAACTGTTCGGCGAGTGACACCTTGTGGCCATTCCAGGGAACAGCTTCTTCAGGAGTCGTCCCTGCAAGGCCTGGAGCTTGGCTTCTGGAGGCTCAGCTGTTTTATTTCTCCAGCACACAGCCGGAAAACGCACCCACAAAACCAAATGACTGTCCGTGCCCATTGCCCCAGGCCATCTCCGATCCTGCATTCCCACCGGCTGGGCTCCTTGCTTCCCTCTCCTTGGCGTTTGCCCCCTCCCATTCGTCTTGTTTGCATACAATCCCTCACACGGCTCTGTATCCTGAAAGGAACGAGTGCAGGCCTGAACCGGGGACACAACTAGAGCCTGGAGCCACCGTCCAACGCTCCAGCTCCGGGACTGGCTCACTCTGATGGCCCTCCCATGCCGTGGCACCGCTCCGTGCCTTTAATAACATTCGGACTTTCCCTCGGAGAATTCCCTGGGGGCTGGGGCCCAGGTTTGCTGCCATATCCAGAGGCTTGTGCCACTTCAGCCCAAGGCCTGAATTTCAAACATCCGAGGTCACTAGCTTCCACGACAATCTGCTTTCTAAAGCCTCCCAACTGCCACGGGATGGGGCCTCTGAATGGTACTTGCAACAGGGAACTCACGATCCTGAGCGGGAGCTAACGTCATCACTGCTTCTACCCAGCGTGACAGTGTGTGTATGCAGCACTGCCCTCTGCTGGCTGGACTCGAACCTGCTCCACTGTGTATCCTGGCCCCCATAATGCTGGTCCAGATTCTCCTTTTGGAAAGAAGCGGAGTTTTATTTCCCACTGTCGCCTGGATGTTTTGAGTAGCCACAACACATGCAGCGTGGCACGTTCCCAGCTGGCAATGGATTTGGTACCGATATGGAACCCTCCCCCGAGATTCTACCCCAGGGCATGAGGAGTCCATTGAAACAGGTTTAAAAGAGGCTTGCTGCAGCTCTGAGCCCTCTCCTGGTCCCCATTTTAACCAGACCGGAGTCTGTATCGGAGCCCTTCAGACCATCCTCCGCCTCTCCCACTGGATGCTCACAGACCCTGCCAAAGGCGCTGTACCATGATGGGGCAGTATCATGAGAATTTAAATCCTCCTCCCAAACCCCACACATTTTACCCTAAGCAGAGCCCTACAACAGCCAGGCTGCTCCTTGGCCCAAGGAGAGCTGTCCAGTGTGTTACCAGAGCGCCAGGCTCTGTGCTGTCCAATATGCCCACGCCGCATGTCAAAGGGCCCAGCCGTTTTCTCTCTGGTCTGTTTTATTACTTAGCTCTAGTGTTCTGGCCCATTAGCACAATCCAGGCACCAGCACGCATGGGGGAGAACGCAAGGGAATTCACCAAAGGGCAAAGGGCTCTTTAGAAGTTGCAACACAATGAAAGTAACAAAGCTAAATTGAGCAATGGAATTCATTCCTATCTGGGTGTGTGGGACAGCAAGAGCAAGTGAGTCTAAACTGGGGCTGCGTTAAGCATGGGTGACCCAGGGCAAAAAAAAGAAGGGCGAGGGAGTGTTGCCTAGTGATTAAGGCACAGGACTAGGAATCTACTCTCTTCTCTGCCACTGCCTTCCTGTGTGACCTTGGGCAAGTCTCAGGACAGCTCCGTGTCTCAGTTTTCCCATCTGTGGCATGGGGAAAATGCCCCCACCCCTTCCAGAAGGTGTTGGGAGCGTTCATTAATTGCTGGGTATGAAGAATGGTGAGGTTCTCAGGTGGAAGGTGCAAGAGAAACACAAAGTTTTATTACAAAGGAACTGCCCAGAACGTCTGCGTGGGTCTCCAGTTCCGCCTTTGAGTAGCCATTTCCCGCCCGTGCCTCTGCATGTCCTTATCCCTGCTGGCCCCACACGCACCATGTGTATTCGTCTCGCTGCAACCACCCCGATCTCCCAGCAGGGAGAGAATTAGGGGAATCAGCCACTCCAGACCCCTGTAAAATATGGGAACATCAGACACGTCCCCCAGCCGGAGGGAGGAGAGAGAGGGGGAGCAGTCCTGATCCCCAGCTCGAGTCACTAACCCCAGCCAGCATGAGGCCTCTTGTTCTCAGTGGCACTGGGGCAGGAGCAGTCAGCACCATCTGGCTACGCCGGGTCCCCCTGACGTCAGTGGGGTGATGGGGAGTCTGTGGCTGCAGTTCTGGCAGCATTGCCTGAACCAGCAACCCAGGATCCTCGCATCTCCAGGGGTGCTGCTGAGCGGCTCTGCTCCCTGCAGGGTTCTGGGCTGAGCTTGGGGTTTTCCTGGGGAGGAGGAGATCAAGGCCAGGGAAAGGGCGACTGACTCAGCTCCTCTGGAATAGGCAGGCTCTGGTTTCAGGGCGGAGCTGCTGGCAGCACGTCAGACATTTGAATTCACCTGCCTTACTCCCAACTTAACTCCTCCTGGCATCTGCCGGCGGCAAGGCCCTTTGTGCCTCTGTTTGTTCGGTGATAAACTCCGACACAGGCTGGCGCTGGGGAAGGGGCCTGCATTGTCCTTGTGGACGTCCGGCTGCAGGGAGGTAGATCGGGGGTGGCAGCCTGCAGGGCCCCCTCCCATGGAAAGAGAAGTTGCCAGGACCCAAGCTCTGCCACAACCCCCAGGAGCATTGATCAGCTGCCTTTGGGGGCCCTCTGCCATTCTCCACGGTGCAAGGTAAGGAGCCCACCTCCCCTCTTTGTCTCAGGCTGGCAGGGGGGTAAGAAGGCAGGCACTGCCAGACCAGGGCTGCATCTCACCAGTTCCTTGGCTCCAAGAGGCCCAGGACCAGACGCCCGGGTGAAGCCAGCAGGAGGCAGTGAGGAGATAACTGCCTGCAGGGGTAGCCTCTTCCTGCCCCCCTCACTGCTCTGAGGCCAGAGAGTTCACAGCCCCTGCAGAATGCCATGTCCTCTCTCCTGCACTCTCTGTAGAAATGCCCAGTCCTGTTTGGGGGTGCCCAGCTCCAGCCTCAGTGGGGTCCTGTGGCCTGGAGTTTCACAGGCTCAGCACTATGTGCTTGGCTTGTGAGGGTCTCAAGCCAGTTGAATAGAATTTGCCCCATAAAACGCTTGATACGTTTGCCTTTCTTCCACCTTCCTGAGGCACTTTCAGAGCAGTCCTGTGGCCGCTGGGGAGTGGGGTAGGGGGGAGCAGGACTGTACGGAGCGGGAGGGGCCCGGGGCTGGAGTAAACCGTCCCTGAGGAAGTAGCTAAGCCCCCCTTCCTCCTCCCTCCTCCCCAGAGGCAGCCTGGCTCCGCTCTCTGGGTCCCTGCAGGGTCAGAGTGGTTGGCGCTGGCCGAGCGATGGCGCTGCTCACCCACCTGCTGGCATGCGTCTTCGGGACGGGCTCCTGGGCAGCCCTCAATGGCCTGTGGGTGGAGCTGCCCCTGCTGGTGACCGAGCTGCCTGAGCAATGGTACCTGCCCTCCTACATCACCATCATCATCCAGCTGGCCAACGTGGGGCCGCTGCTGGTCACCCTGCTGCACAGGTTCAAGCCCAGCCTGCTGAGCGAAGTGGCCGTCATCTATGGCGTGGTGGCCGTGGGAGCCCTGGCCTGCCTGCTCTTGGCCTTCCTTTGGGGTTTTACCTCCCCTGTCGCCGGGGAGCCCCACAGCACGGCCTTCTTCGGCCTCGCCTTCTGCCTGGCGCTGGTGGACTGCACCTCCTCAGTCACCTTCCTGCCCTTCATGGCGCGGCTGCAGCCCCGCTACATCACCACCTTCTTCATGGGGGAAGGGCTCAGCGGGTTCCTCCCAGCCCTCGTTGCCCTGGCCCAGGGCGCCGGCATCGCCAGGTGCGTCAACGTCACCCGGGTTACCAACGTAACCGCGGGCAACAACACCGCCGAGGGCAGCCAGTTCCAAATGGAGACCCAGTATCTCCCAGCCAACTTCTCCACCCTGGTCTTCTTCCTCCTCCTGGCCGCCATGATGGTCGCCTGCTTGGTAGCCTTCTTCTTCCTCACCAGGCTGCCCAAGGCGTGGGAGCTGTCGAGACAAAACTTGTGTCCTAGCACCATCACTCTCCACTCACTTCAGGAAATCCCTGGGAATGGGCCCAGGCTATCTGGGGGAGGAGACTCCCCAAGGGGAGGAAAGCTAGCGAGCTCCAACAAGGGATCCCATCATACAGACCCAGAGGTTACCTACTCTCTGGCCAAGTTTGCCTTCATCTACCTCCTTGTTGCCTGGGTGAACTCCCTAACCAACGGGATCCTGCCATCCGTGCAAGCCTATTCCTGCTTGCCCTATGGCAACATGGCCTACCACCTGTCTGCCACCCTGAGCTCCATGGCTAACCCGCTCGCCTGCACCATCGCCATGTTTCTGCCCAGCAGGTAAGTGCCCCCATCACGCCCTAGGGCAGCACACACAGCCCCCGAGTTACAACTCCCACAGTGAGCCGGGTTGGTGACACCCAAACCCACAGGGGCTCCTCGCCCATCCAGACTGTTCAGCAGCCCCTCATGGACACTGGATGCACCCGACGGGAACCGGAGCCGAGGAGAGAACCCCTCACCAGCCACAAAGCGGCTGCATTCATAGGGAACATTGGCCAGGAGGGGCAGTTATGGGAGTCTAGAGTTAGGCTCCTGAGTCCGTATCTAGGCGTCAGCAAGTGCTTTGATTTTCCCCTGGATTTGCTCAGCACTTTGGCAAGCCAGAGCGTGGATTTAGGACAGAGCCGACTGCTAGGCCGCCCGGTTTGGAAATCGGGGTCGTTCCTGGGGGCAAGTGGCTCTCCCAGCTCCACTCACTGTCCCAGACATAGGTCTGCAGGGGAGTGAAACACAAACTGACACAAACTCAATGCCTGTGGTTCACTGCCCTGGCAGCCGGGGGATATTCCAGACACACTCCCCCTGCTCTGGGCCATCCCCTGCAGTCTCAGGTTCTGAGCTCTCCTCTCGCTAAGCCCAGGGGGAACGCAGACCCCAAGGGCAGCTGGCTCTGGCTGGGAAGCCCTTGCTGACCCTGGGACCTGTGTGAGCCGCAGGTCACAGTCCAGTCAGCAAAGCAGCAGAGGTATTTATTGCTTCAGGAAAGACCCCCCCATAGAAATACCAGGGGAGTTTGGTTGTCCCTTTAACCCTTTGCTCTCCTGCCTGCAGGCCCTCGGAGCTGCCCGGATGCCGGGCAGGCAGACCGAGGCAGTTCTCGGTCTCCCATGCGGTGGGTGGGACTCGTCCGTGTCTGGGCCCAGCAAGTTCTGGGAGCTGTGACTCCAGCGTGGGCAGGGCAGGGAGGGCTGAGCCGGGGCAGCGGTGCGGATGCCCGGCTGGGAGTCACTCTTGGTGTGTCTCACACAGGTCTCTGGCCCTGCTGGGGGCGCTCTCCGTGGCCGGGACTGGATTTGGGGCCTATAACATGGCTATGGCTGTCATGAGCCCGTGCCCCCTCCTGCAGCACTCGGCTTGGGGGCACGCCATCATCGTAAGTAGCTGGCACTGAAGTCTCCCCCCGCCCTTTTGCTGCCCTCCCTTCTGCTTCGGCTCCAGGATCCCGCGCCGGTGCCTTCCCCTGCTCCCCCTCTCAGCCTGTCCCCACTCCCAGCCCCCGTCCCTGTCCACACTGCTGCTGCCAGGAATCTGCTACCCAACCCGGAGATTCTCTTTCTGTTCTGACAGGTCATCTCCTGGGTGTGCTTCATGGGGAGCCTCAGTTACGTGAAGGTGATGACCGGAGTGATCCTGCGGAGCCAGAGCCACAGCGCCCTCGTGTGGTATGGGGCGGTAGAGCAGCTGGGGTCTCTGACCGGGGCCCTCATCATGTTCCCCCTGGTGAATGTCTATAGCTTCTTCAGATCTGCTGACTATTGCAACCTGCAGTGTCCAGCGTGAGCCTGGGCCGGGGGAGGTGCTCTGGAGAGGAGCTGTGGCAAGGGATTTGCTGACCAAGGTCATCATGGACTCCAGTGACTTCCAGACTGGGCAGAAAACACCTCCGCCCCGATCTCGTTAGCTTGATGGATCTCCATGCTGCAGCCCATAGTCTCCAAACATGGCGCGCCGAAGCACACCCCAATCAGTTATGCAAACAGTGCTTTGGCTCCACAAGAAGAATGGAGTCAGGGACCCACACAGCTGAACAGGCAACACAGCTGCCCCTCAAGCCCCTCCCTGACAGGCTAGGGGAGTGGTGGTTTCTCTTGGGACATTTAAAGCAAAACGGGTCAGTACAGGTGATCTGGGAGGAAGCAACAGGCTCTCAGCTCTGCCCAGTGCATGGACACATTGTCTTGTGCTCTGACGGGTCCCTCTACAAACCCCAGTGTATCCATCTCCATCCCGTGCTGCCGGCAGAACCGGCTGGAGCATTCCCCACATCGTGCTGCCCCAGGGCGTCGGTTCAGGTGCTGTACCCAGGGTAACCCAGTCTGTGCTTTTTGGGAGGCAGGTGTTCCAGCTCCTCTCAAGCCTGACATTTGTTTGCTCACATTGACTCTGCTCCCTGGGGTGTGCCCTGGGTCTGTGTCACCTGCCTTGACAGAGCAGCTGGAGTCAACTTTGATTTTTCCCTATTGACTTACATAGATCAGTTCTTTCTTCTTTCTCGTCCCATCTCCTCCCGTCCCAGTCCCCTTCCATTTGGGATTTTACTGAGTGGTTTCCATTCTATGGTTCTGAGACACTCACAACATTCCTGCTGGAGTTTAGGGAACTATAGAAACAGAAACGTAGGGCTGGAGAGGAGCTCGGGAGGTCATCGAGACCAGGCCCCTGGGCTGAGACAGGACCAAGTAAACCTAGACCATCCCTGACAGGTGTTTGTCCCACCTGCTCTTAAAAACCTCCAATGACGGGGATTCCACAACCTCCCGTGGAAGCCTGTTCCATCATTTAACTACCCTTACAGTTAGAAAGTTTTCCCAATATCTAACCTAAATCTCCCTGCCTACAGATTAAGCCCATTTCTTCTTGTCCTACCTTCTGTGGGCATGGAGAACAATTGATCACTGTCCCGTTTACAGGAGCCCTTCACAGATTTGAAGACTTATCAGGTCACCCCTCGGTCATCTTTTCTCAAGACTAAACATGCCCAGTTTTATTAACTTTTCCTCACCGGTCAGGTTTTCTAAACCTTTGGTCATTTTTTTTGCTCTCCTCTGGACACTCTCCAGTTTGTCCACATCTCTCCCAAAGTGGGGTACCCAGAACTGGGCACAGGACTCCAGCTGAGGCCTCCCCAGTGCCGAGTAGAGCGGGACAATTACACGTGACACGCCTGCTAACACACCCCAGAACGATATTAGCCTTGCCCTTTTCCTCAACTGCAGCACATTGCTGACTCGTTCACGTTGTGATCTACTGTAACCCCCGGCTCCTTTTCAGCAGTACGACCACCTCGCTGGTCATTCCCTGGCTGTTATTTTGTAGTTGTGCATTTGATTTTTCCTTCCTACGTGTAGTACTTTGCATTTGTCTTTACTGAATTTCATCTTGTTGATTTCAGACATGGGGAGAACGCAGGGGAATTCACCAAAGGGCAAAGAGCTCTTTAGACGTTGCAACACAATGAAAGTAAGAAATGTGTTGACACTGTGTGCTGCCCCCTGGGGGTCAGGCCTGTCTCTGCTAGGACTTAAAGCACATATGCATGTCCCAAAAGCACCCCAAACAATTCCATCCCCTCTTTGAACACAGCCCTCCGAGAGCCACAACAGAGGGGAGGACTTCAGACTGCCACAGGCTGGGAGCTGGTCAGAGCTTTGTTGCTAGCTAAGCTGAGCCAGGATGGGCAAGTAGCAGGATTGACACCTCTAGCCCGAAAAACCTAAGTGACACGAGTGGTATTCCTCTGTAACTCCCAGTCAGAGTAAGGAATGCTTAGGGTTAATGGATGGCATGATGTGGATGGTACCAGCTTGCAGATGAGATGGAAAAGTCAGGCCTTGACCCCCTGTAGCCACTGAAAAGCCCAATGCATTTGCCAACCCTGGAATCCTGGCCAGATTCCTACCTAAACTCCCCTCTCGTTTCAATGGGATATATTCTTCTTCACTTCCTGTCCTGAACTGTTGCGTAATGTTGTTGGTATTGTTATTTCCCACCCCAGAGATGGCTGCATTTCTCTGGCATCATTTGTAATTCTGTGGAGCACCTTAAACTTGCAAACGGTGCAGTCTCGACCAGTAAACTCCCTCCCCGCTCCCCCAGGTCACTCCACTCCCCTGAGTCGCACTGCATCTGCCAAGTGAAAAACTGCTTCAGCCGGTTCTGCCATGGCCACGTCGTATGGGGTGAATCCAGCCCTGCCAGGAGCTGCATCCCACAAACATCCCTGTGCAAAGGACAAGGTGACGGATACAGAGGCCAGCCATGCCAGGCACTTGCCTGACTGGTACTGTGCCAGCCATGCCAGGCACTTGCAAGAATCCTGTAGGTTTGCGAGCATAAGGGAGAGACCTTCCTGACTCTGAATAGGACATGGGCTTTGCATACAGTGCTCCGCTGTGGATTTTTACCCGACTGGGACAACCTCGGTACGCACATCGCAGCTTTGTTCCACCAGGCGTCACTGCAGCCCTAGAGAGCAGAGAGAGAAGGCAGAGGTGGGCTGGTTATGGAGAGACCCTCGTGGCTACAACAACGCTGGTTACAGAGTCGAGCAGGGTGCAGGCCTGCAGGAGAATAAAAGGGCTGGGGGCTGGCTGGGTTTGTAGCTAAGCTGGGCCAGGCCCGGTCAATTCTTGCATGGGACACTGCTAAGGAAAGTGATACTGAGTCCCAGATGATCCAAAGCCCTGGTCTGGGTGCTCAGAGGGCCTGGAAATGAACCTGGGGTCCTGGTCATTCAAGAGCTCACCCGAGCCCAGTGCCCTGGCTCCGGTAATGGCAGGTCTCTGCCTTTTGAACGGCGTATATTTGGAACTCTTCCTGTCCCAAACACTGTTGCTGGGAGATCCTACCCAGAGCTGGCTGCATTTTAGCCCCCAAGGAAGCGGCCCCTTACAGCTCCCAGCGTGTAGGGCACCTCAGGGAGCAGTTCTTCTGGGTGCGAGGTAAAGGCCAGGGCCTGACGGAGCTGCGAATGAGGGGTGACCCGCTAGCGCTGTGCTGGTGGCCGGGAGAGGAGAGCCAAGCTCAGGGGCTTAATTAATCACATCTCCCCCGATCCGCGAACCTTCCCTGTCGCCCACATGCAGGAGGCCAGAAAACAGGCAGCTGTGACTGCAAGGGAAGGGGCACTGAACCCCTCTGGTCCTGCTGTCGGGGCACGTGGGGGGCCGAGTGCTGGCAGCAAGCCCTGCCCGTGCCCCTGCCAGGCTGGGTTCTGTGAGAGCCTGTGCCCAGCAGCTCAGCCTGCCCGTCAGATGGAGGGTGCACACGTTAACTCTTTCATGGTTGATCAGCAGCATCGTCAGTCCTCTGGGAAGGAGGTGCAGAGGGGCATCCCTTCCCCTCCCCCAACAGCGTACAGCTGTCCTACCGCCGACTCCCCCACCCCCCTGACGGCACACAGGGAAGGGGGAGAGAGAGCCAGACAATGGCGGAGGGAGCCCCGTCCCCCCCTGCAGTTAATCACAATTAGGGAGCGGGGTGTCAGCTGCATTGCTTAGATCATCAATCACGGGGTGGGGAGGGGAGCTGGCAGCAGCAGCAGCCCTGGCAAAGGGAGACACAGGGTGACCCAGTTACCATAGGAGCAGTGCAGCAGCCAGGAGATTGCGGCTCACAGGCCGGGGGGAAAGGCGAAAGGGCCCCCACCTCTCCACCCTGTTGCACCAACCTCTCATGAGGCAGCCAGGGGAGGGGGAGGGTCAGGGATGTACTGCAGCCATGTACACTGGCAGAGACATCCTGCCCCGCTGCCCCCAAACACAGGCTCAGCCACATGTTCATCAGAGCCGGCCGGTCCCCTGTGCACCCCCTGCCTGTGTGCAGCTGTCTGCTCTTCGGGCTAGGGGTGGTTGTGCCCCTCGCCCAGCGGGCCCCTGGCCAGAGCCGTGAAGTGCTACTGCCGTACACACACTCAGAATGAATTGGAGGCGAGGGCCCCCCGCTTCCCCAGCAGCGCACAAGTCCCTTCCAGCAAAAAGCGGGCGCTGGCTGTGCAGGCAGGTTTGCTGGGTGCCCTGAGCACGCCCCCAGCAGCGTCCCAGTGAGCAGGGCTGCCTAGAGAGGCCAGCAGCCTCCCTTCCCAAGGCTGGGGAGCAGAGCGCAAACCCCCAGCACGCTCACCGCTCGCTCCGGCCTGGCTGGCAGGCCCTACTCCCTGCTAGCCACCGGGGGGCAGTAGAAACCTGTGGTCAGTGGTGCCTTTTTGGAGGGGGCGGGGGCACCTGCCCAGGTGCCCCCCAGCCTCGGGGGACGTATTGCACCGGTTTGCTAAAGGCAGCAGGGGAGTTCAGTGTTTCGATGTGGAGGGTCCCCCTCCTTACAATATGGGACAGACGGACGCCTCTGGTGGAAGGAAGGGGAGTCGCCTCTGTCACATCCCCCCCTTGACACCCCTGGCCCAGTGGGGCGCTTTCCCCATATCCTGCTATCGCTTCGCGCCCCACGTGCGAGGGATCCCCTGTCCTTTGCCTCTGGCAGGGAGGGTACGAACAGGCGCTGCACCTCCCAGGTCAGAGGGTGCAACTCGTTCCTTCTACGCCTCCCGCCACCAGGGGGCGCCTTGCTCCCCTCCCCCAACTGGGGGCTTCTTGGCTAATTAACTCAGAGCTAATAAGCCGCCGACTCAGCCTCCTTTGTGCCCCTGTGGCGGGCGGCATTGAGATGCAAAGTGCTCAGGGCCGGGGCCTCCCCGCAGCCCCCCGCTCTGTCACACGGATCCCAGGCTGCAGCTGGCCAGAAAGGACCGGCACCACCTGGACATCCCAGTTTCGAGGCAGAGATCCCCCTGCGGCCTTGAGCAGCGAGGGAGCCGCCTGGCTGCTCTCCCATCTGCTCGCAGGCCGGCCCCCTCCCCTTCAGCCTGCTCCAGCCGGAGAGCGTGCGGGGCAGGAGGGGGAGCTGGCTGCGTTCTCACATGCACCCCTGTGGGCCGACGTGTCCCCCACCCGCCGAGCAGGCCCAGGGCAGCCTTGTGCACCGAGCCTGAACTTGAGGAGCAACTCCAGCCACTCCTCTGGCGTCAGGCCGGGTCGCGCTGCGGGCGCACGGGGACTGGGGCTCGGAAATCCCAGCCAGCAAGGGAGGGGACAGAGGAAACAGCCCTGAGCACCGGGAGTGCCATGCCACGGAAGGAAGGGTCTGATCCCCAGGGAGCCATGTGCAGGGGTTGGGGGGTACCTGGGCGAGCCGCCCCTGGGGACCCTTTGCTCACCCAGTCCCTTTGGTGCAACCTGCTACATTGCAATGGCAGAGTGCCCACCCTCGGAGCTGGCCTGGGCAGCGCGGCTGGTGGGGATGGGTCGGCAGCAGGGATGGACTCTCCAGAGGAAGGGAACCCCCTGCCTTACAAATCACCTGGCTCAGCAGGGGGAGGGCAGGCGACATCCTGGCTGCAGCGAAGCGCTGGGGGGTCGCTAGCGTTTTGATCGTGCAGCACGTTTTTCCAAAGCTGCTGGTTGACTTGGAGTCAGAACCCCAGTGCCCGGGCGTGAGCCCTGTGCCCCCACCCCAGGCGTGAGCCCTGTGCCCTGCCATAAAGCCCCAGCCCTGCCCCGACCCCTCATCCCTCTTCCAGCCCAAAGCTCTGCAGTGCACCTGGTTCTATGTAGACCAGCCCCGAGGACGGTCTCAGTTGCCCAAGACCCACATGAAATCCAGGCTTGGGATCCCTGCCTGCTGTTACCGCACCTGATGTAATTCTGGGGTGACTCCACTGGCTCCAGCGTGTGTGTGTGTGTGTGTGTGTGTGTGTGTGTGTACGGGCGCACACACTCACACCCAGCATGTGGGCACTAACCTGCTGTCTGGGGAGACACACTACGGCCCCGACTTTGCACCGGGGCAGTCAGCGGGTCCCTGATGTCACGAAGAGCAGAATGAGGCCTGGGGTTTGCACTGCACAGGAGCTGATACAGGCGACCGAGGAGCATCAGGCGACGGATCCAGCAACAGACGGGCCTTTGCGTTCCGACTGCTCTGCAGCTGGCTGACCTGAGCCGCTAGTCCCGCGCGCGACAGCGCGACTCCAGGTGACGGCCCTGCAGCTGCAGAGCTGGTGTTCGAAGCAAGCTTGGCTTGTTGCTCTAAGCGGCCAGCACGCTGGCCTGGCCTGGCTGCTGGGATGGGGCCGTTCCAGCAGCTTCGGGCACATGTCGGTGCCTGGAGGCAGTGGAGAGCGGTTGTCTGCCAGATGCCCAGCCCTGTAACACCCTGTGTGCTCGGTGGCACAAGGAGCGCAGAACAATGTGTTCTGTACCAGTCTAAGCACCGGTAGGCAGAGCGCTACCCAGGCCGAGCCCTTCTCCTTTACACACTCTTCACACCAGCTCCAGGGCCACACGCGCTTCGTGGAGCCGCGTCAGACGTCTGCACTCACATTGCTGGCACGTCTCATGCATGCACCTAAAAGCACACGGCCCCAGCTGGTCTGATCGTCCCCAGGGTACACAGGAGAGGCCTGTGGTCACACAATGAGTCAGTGGCAGGGCGATGACTCACCGGCACAGCGCCTCCTGCTGGTCGTCCAGGGGATTAGCTCTTTCCAGCCCAGGGCGCCCTCTGCGGGCCGGTGTCTCGCCTGCCGCTGGCCCCATGTCCCTCCCGGACCCCAGTGCCCTTTGCCCGGGGGTTCTGCCCACCGCAGTGCCCCCTCACTCTGGGTCTCCCCTCCCAGGGGAACCCCCAGCCCCCTAAACCCACCTTGCCGCAGTGGCTACTGCCAGTCTCCATCTAGCCCCCGCTCCCTGGGGCTGACAGCCGTCTGTGAACCACTCCTCATCGGCAAGGGGGGTTGGACCAGCTGCCTCTGCCTGTCTCTGGGCTGCCCCTCTGCAGCCCCAGTGCCCCTTTGTGGGCCCTTAACTCGGCCTCCAGCCTGGGGCTTTGCTAGGCTGGAGCTCCCCAGCTCCCTCTGCCCTTCCCCAGCATTGCTCCACCCTAGGTACCCTCTTCAGCTTCTCAGACAGCCAGGTCCTGCTCTCTCTGAGAAGCTAGAGAGAGGGTCTCCCCTCTTCCGGCCCACAGCCCTCTTATAAGGGCCAGCTGGACCCTGATTAAGCTGACCACCGCTGTGGCTGCTTTCCCCATCAGCCTCGCTTTCCCCGCTGCAGCCCTCTCCAGGGCTGCTTTATCTCCTTCAGGCAGGAGCAGGGTGACCACCCCGCTACAGGCAGAGATAAGGCTAGAAACCCAGGTCCCCAGCCCCATCCTAGGCTCCCACCCTTTGCTACACACTCCATATGTGCAAGGACCCCAGGCCGTGCCCAGCCCCACCCACCCGCAAGCCGGGGTAGCACTGCATCACAGAGGAACTGCCCTGGGGGCAGAGATGCCACTAGCCAGGACGTGCGCAGCAGTAGAGGGAAGCTCTGCCTGGGCTGCTGAGACTTTGCCAAGCAAGGTGCCAGGATCGGCTGTCGCCCTGCGGCACAAAAGGCTGGTGCTCACACGCTGTGCAGGCTGGGGGCAGCGAGTGCGCCGTGCCAGCGCTGGGCCACCTGGCATTCCAACTGCTCCTCGGCAGCGGAGGAACACAGTATGTTCCCCTGGGCGGGGGGGCGTCAGGCCGACGGGAAGGATGCCTGGGGGCCACCTCATGGAGAGAAGTTGGGGGGACCTGGCTGGATGTGAGGGGTTCCATGGTCCAGGAGGCAGCTGCGGCTCAGTCCTGGGATCTGGATTTGGGTGGGAAAGGCTGACACAGAATTGTAGGAAGCGGGGGCAGAATCAAGGCCGAGCCGCCAGGAGACGCGAGCCAGTCCGCCACCCACCGGGATCTTTACACCGAGCGTCCTCAGGGGGCGGGGGGTGAAGCGGGTCCATGCCAGGCTGGGACAAGCAGGGAGTTCACTGAGCCCAGCTCCTGTACGTGCAGGAGGGAAGATTGCAGGCCCAGTGGCGACCCCTGCGACGGACCATACTCCATACTGGAGTCCCCAACTCCATACTGGAGTCTCTGCCGCCCTCTGTGCCTGTCGGGTGTGGGACCAGTTCTGACCCTCTGCCTGGCCGCAGTGCGTCAGGCACCGAGTCGGCTATTTACAGGGGGTTCAGTCAGAGGAGGATACCGGTCGGCAGGCAGAGGAGGGCAGGGTCTCTGTCCAGCACACAGAGACCCAGGGCCCCTGGGGCAGCCATGCCGAGACAGTTACTGCAACTGCAGGCAAAGCACTTCCACTGTCCAGTCCCTGCAGTGCCAGCCTCCGCGTGGCCGTGCCCAAGCAGCGCCAGCCAGGACGCCACCGCTGCAAGTTTCCTCATGGCAGTGCCCTGCCAGGACCTTGCTGTCTCACAAGCAGCCTGAAATCTCCGGGCCAAGCGGTGCCTGCAAAAGGTGCCTTCACAAAAGGTATCTTGGCCCATTCCTTGCCTGGCCTCTGGCACCTGCAGCCATCCACAGTGCCAGCACCAGGGTGGGTTTGGTAGGTGCAGGTTACTCCTCTGCTGACTGACTTGGGTGCAGACTCAGGCCACGGGGAGGACTCCTGGAGAGACGACGAGTTTGGGATAGAAAAGGAAACTCCCGTGGGCTTTGCCGGTCCGGTCTCTCGAGCCTTGTCCACACACACAAGCTGCCCGGGGATGGTTTCTATTGCTAAAGCCTAGCTGAGTGGGTGTGTCCATTGCTGCCCCTGTTCTGGGGTAACCTGCCCCGGGTCCCCACAGTGCTGGGCTCTATCAGTGTGCAGCAGTGCGGGCCGGCCGAGCTGATGGCTTCCTAGCCCTGCCCGTGCCTGGAGCTAGTGCCGGTAGGTGCCAGCGCTGCCCACCGACCCCTCCCTCAGAGCTGTTGTGCAGGCTGGTGCATCAGACTCAGGCAATGGGACAGGAGCCAGCTCTGCCACAGACTCGCACGGGGACCTTGGGCAAGTCACTTACCTTCATGTGCCTCACTTTCCTCCGCTATGAATTGGGGGTGAAGGTTCCAACTTCACAGGGGCATTAGGAGAATCTCGGTGAAGCAGCTGGAGGCAGAACGGCTGGGCCTTAGCACAATCATCCGGGGCATTAGCAGGGAGGCACAAATGCAGCCCGGGTCCAGCTTGTCCCAGGTGACACAGTCCAGGCCACTCCTAGACCTCAATGATCTCACAGGTGTAATGGGAACAAGGCAGCCGGAACCCCTCCTGCAGCTCTTTGCCAGAGCCCTCGGCTGCAGTCCCTCCTGTGGGCCTGGTGCTACCCGCTCACAGGGGCAAGCCCTCTCACTCCCAGATGGGCAGCGCCACCATGCCACGGAGAGAGCTAAAGGCCACGTAACAGCCGAGAGCCCAGCGCAGTCCCTGGCGGCTTGCCTGGGCTTCCCCCAGTTAAATCCTGTGACTTGATATAGATTCAACCTTCCACATGGAAAGAAAGAATCCTCACCACACACACACACACACACACACGCACACACCACCAACCCCTCCCAGACACACACACACAACACACTCCTTCACACCCCTCCACTTTCACACACACCCTTCCCCAGGGGGCGTCAGGCAGCTCAGCCTTTGTCCCAGGCTCTTTGTCTCACAATCTGTTTCTCCTCCAGGAGATGAGCTGCTGGGAGCTGACAGTCTGTTGTTTTACCTTAAAGAGACAGGATACAGGCGGCTTGGGGGGGTCCAGCTGTTCCCCTGCTGCCTGTGGGAAGGGGGCAGAGAGAGGGGCTAATTTCAGGCAGGCTGCTCCCCCCGCCGTCCCTGGAACACCTCACTGAACGCGGGGGCAGAGCCCGGGGCACTCTCCGCTGGCAGGGCACGGGGGCTGCTGGCTCGGCAGACCGGGAGGAACGACAAAGGAGATCATGGCTGCAGCATCCTCTGCAAACCCACCCTCCAGTTCCTAAAGGCTCCCTGGCTTCGCTCCAGCCAACCCCACAGGCCTTGTCCCCAATCCCTCACCTTCCCATTCTTTGTCATGCAAGGCTGCCCCTCGGCGCCTCTCCATGCAGCCAGCCTCCCCATTGCTGGCACAGAGCCTTCTCCTCGGCAGCCCCTGCCCTCCACACAGCCACTCCATGTCTCATTATCGCAGTGCCCATGTGAAACCTCAGCCCCTTCCCCCCCAACCCTTCACCTCTCTCCCGGGGGGGGGGGGGATACAGCCAGACCCCTCATGCCCTGAGGGGCAGGGAGTGA